>NC_056746.1:1341770946-1341988446 GCF_019279795.1 Protopterus annectens
AAGGTATGCTTACCAAATGCTACAATTTGTATTTTTTTGTTGCTGAGCTTGAGGTCATTTTCATGCACTGAGCTTCTGTTCGAGTGTCTACATGTTAAAGGGGTAAAAAGCATACAACCCCTATGGGATTCGAACCCACAATCTTCCCATTTACATTGTGCACAACACTTCATTTACAGGATAAGCTACCAATGCAGACATGTCCCCCCTTAATGAGCTGTAACAGCTGCAGGAATGTGCATAAATGCACAGCACCCCAACGCAGCTCCTCAGCGCAGGGTGGGATGTGCTGCTACACTATTCCCTGTGGATATCAGCCACCTTTTATTTGGTGTTGAAAAAAAGAGGACAATATCCAGAAAGGTTAAGGAAAGCCCAAAATGTAGATATCGTAATGCTTTAATTTTGGCACCATTCAGAGAACCATATCTGTTGTTGATGCAAACACCATAAATCAGATATACCATGGTATTCAGAAAGTCATAGCCTGTGCCAGTAGACCCCAATCAGATGTTGAAAAGGTTTATAACTGGACAGAAAAGGAAATACTACCCTCTATATGGGTCTGTTATCACTTTCATTTGTACATACGAGGAAATGAGTTTAGTTTAGTTATCAGAATATAAGCACTTGAGGAAAATATTCAATAAAATAAATCCCAGACCAGATGTCCTAACCCTTACGCAGAGAGAGAGAGAGAGAGAGAGAGATGGAGAGAGAGAGAGAGATACAGAGAGAGAGAGAGAGAGAGGGACTCTTACATTACATACCGTCATTCTTTAACAGAGCACAGAAAAGGGAAACAGCACATGGCAGGCTGTTTGTCAAGGCACCTGGTCAAAAACACAATGAAGGATTAAATCAGTGACAGACACAGAGTCAGAGAGAGAGACAGAGAGGTTAAAATGAATGCTGAATATGCATTGCAAGATCACAGACACTTACAGAAATAGAAACTTAGAAAGGTAGCATCCTATAAGAAGATAAGAAATTCTGAAAAACACAGCACATGCCATGATAAAACTAAAGATGATAATGATGGTGAAATAAGAAGGCATGAGAATGCAAATGAAAGACTATCTGCACATGGAAAGAATTTTCAAAAGGAGCCCAGCCTGATCATAAGAAAAAATGACAAAAAAAATCATGCCTGGATACAGCACATGATTAATGCAGAACAGTAAAAGCAAGACAGATAATATGCCCATCCACAGATAGAAGCTGTGCAGAGAAGCAGCGGTTAATGCCACCATAGTCTTCTTCATTTATTTATTAATTTTTGGAAAAGAGTATTTGCTTATATTACCTGCAGAGCAAGGAGGGATTAATGTCAGCATAGATTTTATGGGGTCTACATGGAAAAGATGACTTCCCGTGTTGCCTGCTAAGTATATAAAAACATATTGTAGAGTCTGTCGCATTTTGTATCAGCATGTTGTAATACCAGTCCTTTGCAAGCCTTTCTAACACATTTATTATACCACAAACAATAAAGAACACCTGTAACTGCAAAGGGTATAGTAGGAATGTCCAGCATTAGAGATATACCATGCAGAGGGTATAGAAGCTCATCCACCTTACAGTGGGATCAGTCCTTCAAGGTTAATATCTATGCATCAGTACGGACATAAAAAATATCGTCATTCTGCGATCCCACAAATGAGAGAGAGAGGAAGGGGTCATGACAAAAAAGCCAACATGAACAGTATACAGAGCTGAGAAAAGGCCAGAACATTACTAAACAAACTATAATGGTGAAAAAATAAAGAAAAAGTAAATATAACTACATACGTTTGAAGTAAATACAGACCTTCTTTGAGCAACACACCAAATGCTAAAGAGATATTGTTCCTTTGTGAAGTCATAACATGAAATAAAATGAATAGTTCTAGTAATATCAGTGCTACCAGGTTCTGTTTATGTCTGGGTGGTCTGGTACAGGTGTATGTGGTAGTACATATTTTATGGCTATATAGTACATCACAGATGGGCCTTGTATGCTAAGGAGATGTCACCCCACAGGAGTCTTTATGAAATGAAAAATAGAACTAGAGCTTTAATGTGTTTCACGTAGGACATAGAACTTAGACCAATGGCTTTCCTAGCGAGGAAGCATTTGTGTCTTTCAAGTAGGACCATGTACATGCCAAAAGGACTATTACCTTAAATTTTGTGTAATAAGAGAGGGATTTAAAACATCTCTGGATCAAGAAGATACACCTATGGTAATGAGTGAGCTAGTAAAAAAAAAAATCTAATAACCGTAGAGACATGGTGGTTGAAGTTGAGCTCATTGTATATGAAAATGCTCAAGTCCCTTATTGTATCAGTCTTGAGAGAGATGTCTTTGTCGTTTTAATTTCTTCAAGTCTTGTGGGTTTCCAATACCATGACAGGAATGGACCCCATTTCTAAGTCAAAGTATGATTAAAGTTCATGAAATTAGTATTGTTTCACTCTTTGATGTTAGCCAAAAATGCTCTTCGCAGCACCCGCAGTGTGCCCAGTAATGACTCCTTCTGCAATTCGTACGGTGTTACTGAATTGATAACATATCTAAATACGATTGTAAATTTTTTTTTATAAGACCAATTGCTCCTACTAGTATTGTAACTGTCTGAGTATCTTTCTTCCACATAGCTCTCGTCTCTGCCTGCAGATCGAGGTATTTTATGACTTTGTGTCTCTCTGTATGCAAGACACTGTAGTCACTAGGTGTGGCGATTTCAATGATCAATGCTACTTTTGTCTTCTTTTCTTGGACCACTATATCCGGTTTTCTAGCATCTATCTTTTGGACTGTTGGTATTGGATGATCCCATGTGATGTAAACTTCATCATTTTCTGTGAGTCTCTGTGGCTCATGTTTCCAGTGCTTTTTAGCCACTTTGATACCATAATGTTTGCACAATCTCCAGTGTAACAATCTCGCCACATTATTATGCCTTTCAGTATACAGTCCTTCTGCCATTAGTATGTCACAACCAGCAACAAGGTGTGTAATTGTTTCCAATTCAGTTCCACAAAACCTACATATATCTGTTTCTCCCCCATGTTCAATAGACTTAGTAAACCTACGTGTACGTAGCCCACTATCTTGGGCTGCCAATATTAACCTTTCTGATGTAAATTCACCTCTCCTTAACCATTCCCACGTTTGTTCTTGATCAACGTGAAGCTCTTCCAGAAGTTTTCTGTACTTGCAACTATATTTATGTTTTTTCCACATTTCTTGCTTTCTCATCTGGTCCTTCACCTTATATTCTTTCTTTTGTTTTTTGACACATTCAGTTGTTACCTGATTTTTATCCACTTCTGGTTTGATTTCCATTCCTGCTTGACGTCGATATGCTTCTGCTAAATTAAGCAGAGATGTCATCTTAGATTTATTCTCCTCATGTTTCAAAACTTTCACCACATTTCGATCTTGTGAGGTCAGTAGATATGTGTGGAGTCCCACGATTGCAGATCTATACATGTAATCAATATCAAGGAGGCCCATCCCTCCTTCAGAACGGGAAATATATAATCTTGGTATACACTGATTTTTATAAATCATTTGGTGAGCATGAAGCATCCTTGTTTTAATATCCAATCTATCCAACACTTTTTGGGGCCAGTCAATCACTCCAAAACTGTAAGTTAGGACAGGAAGAGCAAATTGATTTATAGCTTGGATCTTGTTCCTAGGTGTCAATGCTGTTTTCAGGATTAATTTAAGTCTTCTAAAGTACTCCTTACTAAGCTTTATTTGCATTTGTTCATGTTTTATTGCTGATCCTTCATCAGTTCCCAAATAGTTATACACTCCCTCTTGCTCAAGTTCTTTTATATCACATTCTTGCCCCAAACTGATGTTTTCCTGGTGCTGCAATTTTCCTTTTTTAAAGGTTGCTTTTGCACATTTGTCAAGACCAAATGACATTCCAATATCATCTGAAAAAGTTTTGACAACCTGTAGCTGTGCTTTCAATTCATCTGATGAGCGATACAATTTTAAATCATCGACAAAGAGAAGATGAGAAGTCATTAGACTTTGTTGTTTTCTAGAATCCAAATTGTAGCCATGGCCTAAGCTGTTAAGTAAACAGCTTAATGGATTAATAGCAAGGCAAAATAGCAACGGTGACAGGGAGTCACCCTGGAATATCCATCCCCCTTTAGATTTTTATCCCTGGGATAATAATCTGTCCTTTATCATGGCTTAATTGCAAAGTGGTCTGCCACTGTTTCATGGTTACTGTAATGTAATCAATCAGTGTAGGATATACCTTATATTCTAAGTTTATAAGAGCAATATTTAAAATATGTCTTCTATGTAGGTACTGCCATGTCCATGTTTATCAAAGGACACAAAAGTATGCATATTTGCACTTAGCCCATGGTCCTGGTATCTCATTTTTGCATATAACAGAGGCTCTTATATTCCTCTAGGAGTCCTCTGGATTGTTGATGGTAACTCCAGGTCTGCAGTCTTCTGCAAACTTGGTTATTGATAAGCCTCTAGCATCAATGCTGATATCAGAGAGCTAGATACAAAATAAGAGTGGCCCCAGTACAGAGTCCTGTGGGACTCCAATGATAACATTCCTTTTAGTGGTTAGAGTGTTCCATTCCTGATTTGATATGCTCTGCCTGTGTGTCACTTTGGTATCTAAATGAATGCATATGAGTTTACATTTAGTTTGATTAATATGACTATTATGTTTCAGTATGGGATGGTAGCAAAGACGCTGGCCAGAGCAAGGTATGCTTTGTCTACCCATCTGCTCTCATTCCAAGCCATAGATTCTGTTTGCCAGGTGATGCAGAGTTTAAGGTTGCAAACCGGAATTCATATGGAGCAGGGTTTGATTCTCTTCATGTTTGTTTGTCTAGTGTGCGACCATGAGCAAGTCACTTAACCAGACAGTGCTCCCTTTAACCCCTGAAAAGGGGCTTTGTATTCAGTAGGCTGACCTGCTTAATAAATAGGTGCTATTATTAAAAAAAAAAAAAAATATATATATATATATATATATATATATATATATATATATATATATTAGGGTAACCAGGCAGGATCTATCTTTTGCAAATCCAAACAGATTCACTGCAAGGGATTGCAAGATTACAATATTCTTGTTTATGAGGACTGTAATGATGCACCCCATTGTCTTGTGAACAAGGCTGGAAAGGCTTACTGGTCTATAGTTGTCAGACTCAGCGGTGAAGCCACCCTTACGAATGAACTGTTCATCATGGTCCAGCATTAAGCCTTGTGAAATTCAGAGGTTGAACACAATAGATGTAGGTGTATAAGACAGCGTTTCATTTTGACAAGCAAACACCCCAGCACATTGTCAGACCCCACAGAATTTTTACCTATGAGTGGGTCTTTTAAACTTGCTTGGAAGTGGTCTCTGGAGGAGTATAGATACTTTATCATATGGCTGGAAAGAGAAGTGTGACAAGGCCAAGACATTGGAATTAAATTTATCTGACAATATCTTTGCAATGCTTTCATGGCTGAAGCGGGTGATATTGTTATGCAAAACGTCAACCTTTTAGCTCAACAAATCTGGATAATGCCAAAAATAGGGATATATTTTAAATATTGCTCTTATAAACTTAGAAAGCTGACAGAATAAAAAAATTGCATTAGCATGCATTTTCTGAAGTATGAAACTCAAATGTCTGTCTTTATATAGTAACTTCCATCCTCAATTATTTGCCAGAAAACTACAGATTTTATGAGAAACAAAGGAAAAATATCAAGCAAAAACCGGGACATTCTGCAAAAATCTGGACATTTAAAAGGTATCTGCTTAGCCTTGGTCAAATGATTTTGTTTCTTGTTTTTTTTTTCTTTTTTCTTTTTTTTTAATTCTTTTGAGGACCAATTTGGAATTTGAGCTTTTCAGTTTGTTTCTAAGAATGAGGATTTCTTTTTCCTTTTGTTATATAATTTGTTTATGGCAGGGATCGACTGTTAGAGTTTGTTGTGTTTGCAGCAGAGTGTCTCACTGCAGGTACTGAGACATGCATAGATGCTTTTTGCAAGTGCAACTGTGATGGCCAAAGGGGCTGGGGTGGTGTTGTTGGAGGTTGTACAAGATCAGATCAACAGCTATTTGCAAAATGTTTACCTTTGAGAAATCCTTAAAGTTGGTGAGGTTCACAGGCATGTCAGGCTGGGTCATAGGAGAAGGCTATCGAATAGCAGTGAAGCCTGACTGATCATGGAACAGCTAGGGGTATAAACAATAGTGGAGTAATGTTTATGAGGACTAATTTGAGTAACTTTGCATCACTAGTAGGGAGATCTTTGTCTGGTTCATTCATTTGGCATTTATGAAATCTAGAATGCATTATGCACTTCTATTTGCAATAGCATAGACCTTCCATTTTATAGATATGTAGCTGAAATTACCAAACACAGTGGTGTTTGCTCCTATGATAAAGGACTCAAGGTTGTTCAGATACAACTCGTAGACAATGGGTGTCACAGAATGGGTGCTGTTTTGCGCCATGGTGAGGTAGGAAGTTTTACTGGCAGTTACTTAGACATGGAGGAGTTCCAGGTCATTCTCTTTCTATGTAGGTTGAGATGTGTTACAGGTGCAGAGGAATATGGACGCACCATCCACTGTAGCAGAGACGCCATCACAGGCGAGTCTGAATGAGTGTTATGCATTTTAACCACTTTGGGAGGATGCATTATCGATGTACTGAAAAAATGTTTTGCTGAAGACCTAAATGTCAATATTTTCTAGGGATTAAAAGGTTTCTGGGGGCAATTTCTTATTAAGGTTCTTGGAGATGAGCAGTGTTACTTTTAAATTATCCAAATCTGGCCTGGATTGGTTGGCAGATGTTGCAAACTGACAATAACTAAAAAAGACTCAAAGTTTGTAGAGGCTATTTTTTTACAATATATGAGAAATAAAGGCCACTCTTGGGCTATCAACCATCTGTCTCCAGGCAGAAGCATATTATCAGACCTTTGTGAATGACATCACATAGCCAGTTGTTAAAATACTATGGTATCAGTCTTGATGAAGGCAGGATTCTGCTTAAGACTAGTTGCATACCAGTCCCAGACGCATATTCAGAGAGCACTACCATGTCTGTTTTCATACAGGGAAAGTCTGTACATGTCAGGTCATGTGCACATTCCTGTACAGCGAGTGCCGTATCTGCACTCGGGCTGACGTCATGTGCACATTCCTGTACAGCGAGTGCCGTATCTGCACTTGGGCTGACGTCATGTGCACATTCCTGTACAGCGAGTGCCGTATCTGCACTCGGGCTGACGTCATGTGCACATTCCTGTACAGCGAGTGCCGTATCTGCACTCGGGCTGACGTCATGTGCACATTCCTGTACAGCGAGTGCCGTATCTGCACTCGGGCTGACGTCATGTGCACATTCCTGTACAGCGAGTGCCGTATCTGCACTCGGGCTGAAGGGACTTGATTGCCTTGGAACCTCAACGTCCCAGCAGCTGACAGGTAGCTCACTGTCACTATTTCCTTGTCCCATCTAGTGCATGATGTGTCTGTGTGTCTCACAACAGAGTTAGCTATGATTAAGACATTTGCAAATGAAACTGCTAGTCAGAGAGACCTTAAGAGCTTGGGGGTGCAAGATAGATGACCACTCAGCAGTGTTTGTGGCAGACACTGTTATATACAGAAGTGGTACTGTGCATATGTTCTGCTGAGGGGACTGTGTGACAGGTCTGTGTATCAACAACCTGTGAGCCTTGGGGAGGGGTCTCTTAAGTAACTCAGTATAGATAGGTATACTTTTTGGTAAGAAATGTTATGGTGTGAAGTGAGTGTGGGTGCTTCTGAAAACCTGGTGAGTACTGATAGTATGTTCTGAAGACAAGCTTTCCTTGTGATTTAGTAGATATAAGGACTGCCCTTGTATGGACTCTGTGTGAGACAAAAGTGGTCATTGGTTAGTCAGCATGAGGCAGTCATCAGGGTGCCTCATACTAACAGGCAGGCAGGGATGGTGTAAGGGTAGACTGTGGTTCTATGATTGCTTGAAAGTAGTATACAGTAGGTAGCTAAAAAGTAAAATAGCTAGAAACTTCCCCTGAGTCATATACCTAACAGATGGTACAATTATCAAATGAAGAGGGAATTTTGATATTTATGGAGTGCTTATCAGAGGGATTCTTAATGCATACCTTATGAATTTCAAAGGAAAAAAATAGCAGTAAGAGAATATATGGTTGATTTAGAGTAGCCAACAGAAAGATTTTCATTTCTTACCCTACGTACTCAGAAAATGTGGTAGTGTAGGAGTTTACTAGTTTACATACCTGGCACAATAAATATAATATCAACAGCAGTAAAGTTGTTTGAGATGCTAAATGAAGTATAAATAATCACTTCCTTGTAGTAAAGGGATTGGTAAGAGGCCAAATCTGAAGGAATGAATAACACAGTATAAAACAAGGATGCAAAGGATGTATCCAGAGTTTAATTATAATGACTTGCCCTTATGGGGTGTACTGCTCCCCACTGTAGCTCAGCCAAGTGGGGTACAATGGCATGTTGATCATGACAGAAAAGCTAATCAGGTGTACCTGCAGAATGCAGTATCATCGTTGCAATTCTAAAAAGTATCCAGCAAGAACTCTGGATACTTTTTAGAGTTTTTAAGTGTCTATTTCCAGTTTTAGTTTGATTGTTGCAATTCTACTTGGAAAAGGAATGTTTTTCTAGACCAATCTTTAAGTGATAAACTGGGATACCTATACATCATATGCAGGCTCTGTTCAAAAATTCCTGTCTTTCATAAACAAGAATTCCTGACATCAAATTAATAAAGAACCCACTAAAAGACAAAATGTTCTTGAGATGGTCCTTACAAATATTATCATTTATTTGCACTGCTCTAATGGCATACCTTTCTGAAGTCAAATATGACCACAATTTGGTAGCCTTTTCTTTCAAAAACTTTAAACTAGAAGATGCAGTTATCACAATATTCAAATACTTCAAATGCACAAACTTCTTATAATGCTCAGACAACATCTTAAATTTTAAGTATAATATTAATTCCCAAAATGTTGACACAGCTATTAATTATGCAGATAAATTCTAAACATACCAAGAAAACTACTAAATCCGTCAGTCCATAAATAAACTAAACACAATGACAAGGGAAAGAGCCAGTCAACCTGGTGGTCAACATACTTAAATAAACAGTACAATAATAAAGGTCATTAGAACAGATAACAGAACTACAGATCCACAAATCAACATCAGAATTAAATAACTATCTGAGATACTGAAAAATGTCATGGGGTAAATACAAATCCTTCTTTACTAACATCAGACAGTTATGAAAAAACACCCAACAGTGCTCTGAGCATATTCATAATGGCAATACCTACCTGATCCATTGGATGTTCAAATATATTAGCGAACAAATTTAATTTAAAAAATTCATCCCACAGACATCTATAAAAAAAACACATGTACCTAAGGATTACAAACACCTTAACATCACAAAGTAATACTTGTTAAAAATAATCCACCACAAAAAATACAACCTCTATGGGACCTGATAACATACCAGAGTGGCTGCTGAGCAGCATTGACCGTCCACTGGAGCTTCTACCCCTACAACTATTCAGCCTGAGCTTAGCCACCAGGTGTGTCCCCAAAGTTCAACACACAGCAGTTCTGGTGCCACTTCCCAAAGGTCCCTGAAAAAAGAGTCCTTGAGCCTAAAGAACTTGAGATACCAAGAGAGGGTGGAGACCTTCTCCTTGTAGTCAGTGTGCTATGTACTCCTTAGGAGTGATTTGTGCTTTGCCTTCTAGGCCATTAGAATCCAACAATCCAAGACCTCTTATTTCTCTACAAATCAAACAGCCCCCCAACACTAGAACCAGAGATCTGAACCAGCTTCAGCAAATAAAGAAATGATGGTGGAGAGTCAGATTTGTCACACAATGACTACCCCTTCTCTGGAACAAACTTCCTCTCCAGATTATATTACATACTATCTTCCTTTATGAAGGAATTAGTCAATTGAATGGGTATTCTTATATTCATCCCAGGTATGACTGACTTAGTGTTCCTTGAAAAAGGATGTAAGATCTCAGGGAGGGCCCTGGCAAGGTGTAAATAGTCACATGTTCCAGTTGTCTTGTACATGCATAATTGCTTCCTGTTTCAGTGTAGTATTAACACATTACCAAAATTATTTACCTATGCACACAGACAAAATAATACATCTAGTATGTTGCATATATGTAAAGAGATAGCTATATAAATGTATTCTTCTTCTTATGAAAAGCAGTCAAGTATTACTTCACACTTGTGAGCTACTAAATACTTAACTGGAAAAAAGGGTCAGTTTACAGTTTGGGGAAATCACATCAAAGCCAAAGTTATCCAAGACCCCTGGAGAATTAACACAGCCAAATCCACTAATGCACATGAATGGAATCAGCAGCAGAGATAAAGAAACTGTGTACACATTCATAATTAACTGATTCAGGGTTTTTACAGCAATATGAAAATACATCACCCCCCCCCCCCCAATGGTATTAAAAGGTAGGGAGGGAATTTTCATAATGATTAATAGAGATATGGAGTCTGAACAGATTAAGAAGGTCAGAAAGCTGACATTGAGATTAACATATTTAGACCCCATACCAAGATGAAATAATAAATGGGGGTCTGACCAGATTAATACATTTGGGGTCCCAAACAGAATCTGTCTAAAAGGCCCAAAGAAGAAGTACAGGTGATCAGAAGACCCCATCAAGTTTATTAGACAGGCTGACGAGATCACAGGAGTCTAGGAGTTATTGAAGCCCTAAGCAGATTTAGCACAGTCATGTGGTTCAAGGCACAGTAAAAAAGTCAAAACTCCTTCTCATTTCAATTACCATAGCCAAGTATCCATATCAACTTTACTAGAGGAAGGGAGGGAGAGAGCGATTGTGAGAGAGAATTTCCTTACAGCACAGTTAAAATCAGGTGGTGGTTACCTGAGTTATCAGAGTTAGAATCCCAAAGCAGAACTGTTGAAATCATGAAATTGTAGAGCATTGCATCTTGACAAAAAATCATTATGCAAAGCTGAACTTGGCCTTCAAATTGGCAATCTGAGTATAAATTTCTTTGCAACCAAAATGAGTTTGAATTGCTTGAATGATGAACTGGGGTAGGCAGCTCCACGAGGAAGGATTCTAGAGAATCACATTGAATTAAATGAAATCCTCCCCCTGAGGACTCGTTGTCCCATAGGTGACTGACATCTAATGTTTTATCTTCCCAAGTATGTTGTACAAGATTTTAACGAAAATAGTGAAATAAGATGACCTGCAGTCCCCGGACCCTCACCTTGGAGCGTGTGACCTCAGTGATCATATGGTAGTCTGGGGTCCCATATCTTCTGTAATAGGCAATGGTCTAGTTACTTGAGGTATGATAGGAATGCCAAAGTTTATGTGGGATACCTTTGTTCTGGACACCTCTAATTTTATATAATGTGCTACCAAGAGAGTAATTACACCACCCATTCCTACTGAAACAACCTGAAGCATCCTTCTAGTAGCTATTAACCAGCAACTGGAAGTGAGCCAGACCACCATGATTTTGCCTGTATAAATACTAGCATATGAATCAGAATTTCAGAGTTATTTAGGTGCTTATTCAAATTAAGTAGATTGAACTGGCATACAAATTATTTAGCTCTGACCTGTTTATTTATTCAGACTTAGTCGATTACACTGTCAGGGCCATTATTCAGCTCTGACCTGCTACACAGCAAAACACAGTACAAACTGAAGATGCATAACATTACACACAAAAAATGAATACAAAGAAAATACAATGACAGAGATGACAGTAATAAAACATAACAAACACTAACCCAGACAGTGTTCCACAAATCATTGTACACATAAATGTGGAATGTGTCACCTAGCACAGCTACAATCATATATGGAGGATGCGATGGCAGGAGACAGTTATTGTCTGCTGAGCTCCTAAACCTGTCTTGAATCAAAACATTAGTTACTTCATTACAGTTACTGAAGTCACTTCCACATCTTGGAAGCAAAGAATGAGAAGATTATGATACAGCACTCCATGGAGCACTGAGATTGGATCAAGGTCAGTGGATCCATGGAGCACTGAGATTGGATCAAGGCCAGTGGATCCATGGAGCACTGAGATTGGATCAAGGACAGTGGATCCATGGAGCACTGAGATTGGATCAAGGCCAGTGGATCCATGGAGCACTGAGATTGGATCAAGGACAGTGAATCCATGGAGCACTGAGATTGGATCAAGGACAGTGGATTCACAGAGCACTGAGATTGTATGAAGGCCAGTGGATCCACGGAGCACTGATACTGGATCAAGGCCAGTGGATCCATGGAGCACTGAGACTGGATCAAGGCCAGTGGATCAATGGAGCCCTGATACTGGATCAAGGCCAGTGGATCCATGGAGCACTGAGACTGGATCAAGGCCAGTGGACCATGTAGTACTGAGATTAAATCTAGGCCAGTTGATGCATGCAGTAATGAGATTGTATGAAGACCAGCAGATTCTTGGAGTATTGGGATTGTAAAAAAGCCAGTGGATCCATACAGTATTGAGATTATATCAAGGCAAGTGGATCCATGGAGTATTGGGATTATGTATATGCCACTGGATCTATGGAGTACTGAGACTGTATCAAGGCCAGTGGCTCCATGCAGTACTGAGATAGTATCAAGGCCAGTGGATCCATGAAGTGTTGAAATTATATCAAGGCCAGTAGATCCATGGAGTACTGAGATTGTATCAAGGCCAGTGGATCCATGCAGTACAGAGATTATATCAAGGACAATGGATCTATGCAGTATTGACATTATATCAAGGCCATTGGATCCATATAGTACTGAGATTGTATCAAGGCCAGCAGATCCATGGAGTACTGAGATGGTATCAAGGCCAGTGGATCCATGGAGCACTGAAACTGGATCAAGGCAAGTGGACCATGCAGTACTGAAATTGTATCTAGGCCAGTGGATCTTTGCAGTACTGAGATTATATCAAGGCCAGAGGATCCTGGAGTACTGATATTCTATCAAAGCCAGTGGATCCACAAAGTGCTTAGATTATATCAAGGCCAGGGGATCCATGGAGTACTGAGATTGTATCAAGGACAGTTGATCTATGAAGTGTTGAAATTATATCAAGGACAGTGGATCCATGGAGTACTGAGATTGTATCAAGGCCAGTGGATCCATGCAGTACAGAGATTATATCAAGGACAATGGATCTATGCAGTACTGAGATTGTATCAAGGCCAGTGGATCCATGCAGTACTGAGACTGTATCAAGGGCAGCAGATCCATGCAGTAAGGAGATTGTATCAAGGCCATTGGATTCATGCAGTACTGAGATGGTATCAAGGCCAGTGGATCCATGGAGCACTGAGACTGGATCAAGGCCACTAGACCATGTAGTACTGAAACTGTATCTAGGCCAGTAGATCCATGCAGTACTGAGATGGTATCAAGGCCAGTGGATCTATGCAGTACTGAGATTGTATCAAGGCTAGTAGATCCATGCAGCAAGGACACTGTATCAAGGCCAGTGGATCCATGCAGTACTGAGATTGTATGAAGGCCATTGGATTCATGCAGTACTGAGATTGCATCAAGGCCAGCAGGTCCATGGAGTACTAAGATTGAATCAAGGCCAGTAGGTGTTAAAATGGCTTAGCTTTTAAGTACATAATATATTTTCGGTTTATGTGCTTATAAATTATAGAACTTAGGCAGATAATTGTCTCTCTGTGCAGAGCTAAAACAGGCTTGACTTAAACTGCCACAGCAATTATTCCCTAAGTACTAAATACTGTGATTTTAAACACTTCTACATGCAAAAAAAAAAATATATATATATATATATATATATATATATATATATATATATATATATATATATATATATATATATATATATATATATATATATATATATACACACATATGGGACCTGTACAGATCCCCGAATGCACTTTCCACTGAATCAGAAATCACCGAGCATACTTAACTGAAAGTGCTGTTCACTGAAGCAGCACTTTCGGATAAGTATGCTCATTGTGCCGGTTGTACTATGGTGCAGATAAGGGAAAATTCCCTTTTCCACACTGTAGTGCGACCTAAAAGTGAGAATATTAAAGTAGGGGGTGAGGGGTACAGGGGGGGCTTAGCCCCCTACATAGAAGTAGGTTTAATGTTGTTTTTTTTTAAACATACTTTACCGTAAGGGCTTTTTCAGTGAAAGCACTTTCAGTAAAGTATGATCAGTGATAATGGATTTGGACATTTGATCTTTCGATCAAATGTCCTAGATCCATATATATATATATATATATATATATATATATATATATATATATATATATATATATATATATATATATATATATATATATATACGGTTTACTATGAAAAGCTTGAAATGCACTTTGTCGAATGTCAGGTGATGGAAGGTACAGTTTCAAAGATGCACAATGCCGAACCTGAATACAACAAATCCATGATAGCGAATGTAAAGTGTGATTCATTAGTATGAGTTTGGCATTGTGAATGGAGATTGCAGTACAGTGAAGATCAGGTAATTTACCCTCTTCTTCACTATAGTGGGATCTCGGATTTGGTATATATAATTTGCAGGGGAGGGTGTTGGCTGCAGTCCCCTACATGGGGGGGGGTGAAGGGAGGCTTGCCCCCTTGCAAAACATAAATGTTAACATGGACTTTCAATTCTGAAAGTTCAGAGTTTTGAATGGGAATATTGTGGTTATCAGTTCTGACATCTAGTACAAAATGGTGAGTATATTTTTGACTTTTCGGTTCAGCACTATGAATAAACACACAACCACCATTCTGAGTTTTGATAGTAAACCTATATATACATATATATATATATATATATATATATATATATATTTTTTTTTTTTTTTTAAACATTTGTTAATCAGCTTATTCACATGGGAAAAATGTGTCCCTTTTAGGGCAAAAAAGGGTAGACAGAATCCAAACTTGTACTTTGTTATAAGAAACAAGTCATTTATATCTCTCTGTCTTAATTCTCTGCACTGACTACCAACTTGATGGCATGGAATGGACTTAAAATCCTTCTCAACTCCACATAATTCTTCCAGAGCTCTCAAGGCTTCGAATACCTGATTGCAAGTAAATATTGAGAAAAAGAGAGACAGCGACAGAGAAAGACAGAAGGGTAGGAAAGCTTTGCATGAGATCCTGAGTTCTACCAATTGCCATATTTTTCTAAATTTGGAAGAAAGGTAATGTGCAATCAATGCTGATTATCAGTTTTTTTTCTTATTATAACACTTGCAGCATGATGCAATTTCCTTTTTCTGGTAGAATGCCCTAGAAATTCTTCTGATGTGTATAAATTTCATATTGCTCATTGCAGCAAATATGCAAATCTCCTTTAAAATGTAAAAACATGCAGACAAAATGCTTGCAGAGTGAGAGTGTAGAGCAGAATATGCAGGAATGAACATAAGCACTTTCAGAAGCACACGGCACTAGCTAGCCATATATTACACAGCCGCAGGCATGAGTTAATAACGCTAAATGTCACCATCTGTGAGGAGCAGGGACATGTTTGCATTCAGTATGAAAAAGTAGAAGACACGGTCTATGGGAATGTGGAACTTGAGGAAGCACTGCACAACATAAAGGGTAGAACTACTGATAAATACAATGAACTAGGTCTGTCAGTATTTATTTAGATTACCTCAAGGTAGTAAAACGTTAAAAGGCAGTAAGGAATGCCTGGGGGATAAAGGAGCATGGAATGTACAGGAACCAGCATTATCAAATGAAAAAATATGGACAATTTGTAAGACTTGACTTGCAATAGAGATCCCATTTCTGACACATAAGCTGAAGAAAAAGGCAGTCTGCATCAAAGCAAACTGCTGCAGGAGTGCTACCTAAATCCATGCTGAGAATGGGTTTAACTATGTCCGTGCTAAAACCCAAAAATAATAATAATAATAAGTTTCAACAGCAGATATCATGCATGTGGAACAGGGTCTTTGAGGAGACAACAAGTTAAAACTGAGAATCCAGGGATGTTTGTTCCAGAAATTAAGCTATTCTGGTGGCGTACAACATGCTTTGACTCTTTGCTCTAATAATTTTAGGTTACATTAGCATATGTTGCCTACAGCCCAGTCAAAGGAGGAAATAAATATTTCTTAAATGGCTTCCCATATTTAGGGAGGGTTTTAAATTCATTTCTCTACTTATTTGTGGATTACAGTTGTTTTGTTGTTAACACTAAATTTAAGAAGAGATAAAAACAACATACAAGCCACTTGGCTTTCTGCAGAAGCATATCATATACCCTTTACATGTATTTGGATTGCAGACTTACTGAAGGAAAATTAACATGAAGAAACATAAGTTTTTGCTATCATTGCAAGTAAAACAATGTTCTCTATAAATCAGACAAGTTGATAATGTTTGTGTTAGTATACGCTTTGATATGAGTAGGACAAACACTCATAAACAGCAACATATGGAAAAAGAAACATTAAAACTTGTTCACCATCTAAAATATGCCTTTGCTAGCTTGGCAGAAGTTGCCTGTCATTTACCTTCCAGTGAACAAATGTAAAATTACTGAGAAAATGAGGCCTGTATTTTTGTAAATTATTTGACTAGAATATCAGTACAGACTTGCAGGTGTTTGTGGGTATTTTAAATACATAATTTATTTTATTGTCTTGCAATAGCATATAACAAAAAGAGGGGTAGTTTACAGTATAATACAAAATGACAACCCATGTCTTTCAGTTACTATGACAACAGTGGGTCTGGTTACTTGGACTGATTTGTGCCTTCCATTTTTTGCATGTAATAGTCTTTCTTGACAAATGGAGTTATGAGCTACAAATGTCGTGCACGTGCAGATTTAAGACATTAGAGTACTCATTCAAGTCTGCCTAGTCCAGGAGGTCTTCACTCTTTGCTTTACTCTAGCAGTCCCTTTTCTCACAGAATGGCACAGCTTACAACCTATCTTTTTCTGTTGCCATCAACTTACTTTTGTATTTTCAATTATTGATAGAAGTCTGTTTATCCTATCTTGAGCTTATAAGGAGAAAATGGACACAGTTCTTGTTATTTGTTCCCTTCATTAAATGCCAGAAATGTCCCCATGGGTGTACCATCACAAGGAATGCAACCAGTTCCTACCAGTGTCATTGGGTATCAATCCCTGCATGTATACATATCAAGACATATACACACCATGATGCATGGCCTATGCAGAACATCCATGGCCACCCTGTTCATGTCAAGACATATGCATGCCATGATGCCTGGCCTATACATATCACCTACAGTTGCCTTGTACATGTCAGCACATATGCATGCCATGTTGCATGGCCTATACATACTACCTACTGTCACCTTGTATATGTCAAGACATGTACATACCATGATGCACAGCCTATGTCGAACACACGTGGTCACCTTGTACATGTCAAGACATACACATACCATGAAGCACAGCCTATGCAGAGCACCCATGGTCACCTTGTACATGTCGGGACATACACATACCATGAAGCAGACCACCTATGGTTGCCCTATAGTAAGAAGTTCATTCATAAGTAGGTAGGCTGTTGCAAAGATGAGGCAATTTCATCACAGATTCTGTTAAATTCTGTGCCACATAACTCCTTTAGCCCTCCACATTACATCAGTGTATTAAAAGAGAAGTTACTGAATACCACTGCCATGTTGCTGTTCTGTGTTTAACTGTGTCTGCCATGGGGAACTCTATATTTCTGGACATTATGTAAGATTTTGAGGGGGTGTGGCTTCTTTTCCTGAAACACACCTGATAGACATGAATAAATTAATTGATGACTTTCTGTGAATTTCTTGTAGAAAAGAGAATGCCACAAACATACTATGAATTCAGAAACTAATTACTTGGTCTTCTCTGAGTAATTGGGGTGATTATATTAAGTAGCAGGGACTTTGGCAGTTGCAAAAGCACCCCACAAGCAGATACAGTGATAAAAGACATTAATTTCTGGCAAATTTTCATTTATAATTTTCTGATCAGTTTTACACATTTTAGCTAGAATGTTCAATATTATGAAACAATAGTTTTCCCAAGTGTTATTTTCAATTAAGCATATAAAAAGGAAGTTAGATGTATGAGCCCACCCTTTCCAGTTTATTCCCATGTTAATACCATTTAATATCAGTTTGTCTTCTGAGCTCTAAATAACTGCTACAGATCTTTCAAACTGCACTCTGAAACCAGAGGAAATGACGGGATCTAGTAAATGAAAAAAAAAAAAAAAATATATATATATATATATATATATATATATATACACATGTGTGTGTGTCTATACATATATAGAGATAGAAAAATGATGCATGCAATAAAATAAAATCAGAAAGCACTCAATATAAAGAAATTACAAAGCTAAATATAATAAAAGTAAGTACATATAAATCTGAAAGTATAATCACAATCGAATCTAGAGCAGAGTTTCTCAAATGGCAAGGTAAGTCCCCATGCAACACCTATGGCTGGAGGGCCCTAAACACATCTGAATAGTGTTGAGTTGTTCAAACCTCAACTATGTCATATTGCATTAGGCCCAATGCAAAAGGTTAATAGTAAATGAATGCCTACATTTGACTACAAGTCAGCAACTCAGTAAATAAATAAGACAATAAAACTGTTTGTACTTAACTGAATGTGTCTTTGGGGAGATTTTTTTGTGAGAGTGTGTGTGTGTGTGTGTGTGTGCGCGCGCGCATGCTTGTGTGTGTGTGTCAGTCATTTGGTGGCTTATAGACTTTAGTTTGTTCATTTATGAGAACTTCACTGTGGCAAATTATTAAGGATTCTAAGCACCAATGAGCAATAATTATTATTAACCAAATACATGAATTCCTTCTGCAAATAATGTGGATGTGAGGGTAGATACCTGCAGGAAAAGGCACACACAGCTAGAGTGTGTGCGAAGAAGTGATGAGTGCAATTAGTTCATGAAGGACAGGAGTTTAATGGTGAAGACAGGTGTAGAAAAGTTGGAAAACATTAAAGGAATTCAGGAATGACTAAGAAAACAAGAAAGAGAGAAGAAAGGATGCACTAAATAAACCTACTGAACATGTTTTACTGCAGTTCCAACTTCATTTTAAAGCAATGATTTTATTATCTTAGTATGAAAACTAAACCATTTTTCTGCCCATTTCTCTTTGAAGCAAGATTTCCAGTAGGGGGAACTCATGTACCGTCTGCCGAGTAATGAATGTACCTGTGCCGGTGTATAACTTACCTACAGTTAGACACATGCAAGCAGAAGTGTAACCCTGTCACAAAACACTAGTGCAGTCAAGGAGTACAAACCCACTCGTAAAATATACAAAGACATTGTAGATCGTATTAGGCTGAGGCGTGTGTGTGTGTGTGTGTGTGTGTGTGTGTGTGTGTGTGTGTGTGTGTGTGTGTGTGTTGGGGGACTTCTGCTAGCTCACATTAAACGCATGCATCAAAGCCACAGCAATAAGAAAGTACATTTATCTCACACTGATCACCTCACATCCTTTTCCCTATCTGGAGACAGGGTGGGGGTACCATTGGGGGAGGGGGCAGGGTACCCGGCTCCTAACTGCACCTTACCTGACAATTACATACATGACCAGGCAGTTGCCCACCAGCCCCACGATGCAGACGATCAGATACACCACAACGATCGTAACCTTGATACTGAGGGGCAGGAACTCGTTCCCCGAAGTGTCGTTGAAGGGCCACGACCCGTTAGGAAAGGCATTCAGTTTAAGCAAAGATGAAGAGTTCGCCAGCAGTTTACTAAACTTGGGGTCCCTTAATATCGCCATGGGATCCAGATCCATCACGGAGAAGAATTTGCTACGATGCAGCGAAGGAGGGGAACACAAATTAATGGCAGCACGTCTAAGAGAAAAGCACAATAAAACAAATATTAATCAAATGGCTGCATGCATCTGCAGTAACAGTCCGCACAACACATTTTGTAATGCTCCCAAACCTACATCCTCTGCTAGTTAATCCAGAAATGCGCTGAAGCAATATGAAATAATTGTCACTTCTCAATTTCCTGCAACTAATCAGTCGTTTTTATCATCATCACTGTAATGTCAGAAATATTAAAAAATGTTCTTGTGGGCAGATCAAGCATATAATATTTGTCTTAAACTGAAATTCGTTATTTCTAGATTGATTTGCACTCAGCCTTCATTGGGACCCAGCATCCAAAAGTGCTTAGTATCCCTGCGACTTTTATTTATAATAAACAAGTCGTATATATGCATATATAAAGCTCTGGAATAACACTGCATTTCCGTCTATATTGTACATAACGTGTGTGTGTGTGTGTGTGTGTGTGTGTGTGTGACATATATATATATATATATATATATATATATATACACACACAGAACATTAAAAATATATATTGCTCTAATCGATATGCAGACATATATTCTATTGTTGCAGATAATCAATGTTTTGATGGTATATGGTTCATTTTCCTGAAGTTAAGACACAGATACACAGACATATACATGCAATGCACGCACCCACATACGCTTGATTGTTTTATAAATTACATACAAATTCCCCACCACCAAAAAAGTCAGTAAGAGAAAGGAAGGGCACACCTCTCTGGAGTCAACCTCTGCAACCCCCACCTACCTGGACGCAGACTGGAGGCTTGGGCGAATGTGGTCCTGTTCCCTACATCCAGTTAGTGCATCAGTCTATAACCATTCCCGTCTCTAGAGCAAGCAGGGTTCATTATAAAGCAGATTTATAAATGCATGTGCTAGAAACATCACCCAACTCTGTAAACCCACTGTTATGCTGCTGGGAAATCGCAACTCAGAGCCAAAGCACAGTATCCATCCGAATGTACCATCCAGACAGGCAAGACAACTTACAGGAGTCTGAGGCTGAGCGGACAGGGGGGACGGGAATGTATGTTTTCAGGGGGGGTTGTTGCAGTGTGTGGCTGTGTTGGGGGCGGGAGAAAACAAGATTCACAGCTGCTCCGGTGTTTTGGGTGGACAGTCTCTTTCGGGTACTTACTGTGTGAAGTGCCCCCTTACCCTTCCAGGTCCTTGCGTCAGGAGGCACCCTGTCTGAATGTGACCATCTTTTATTACCTTTAACTTACGACTTGCTTTGTCTGTCCAGCATCACCCTCCCCCTTTCTATTTTTTTTTTCATTAGTATTAATATTTAGAGTTGCTGACTCCTGCGACCTCCTTCAATTAGGAAGATCGCTGCTAAGTTTAGTAGGGTAACACTGAAACACGAAAACTGTAAATATAGCTTCTGCCTGTGATTACCCTCAACTTCATTTCACAACAGAATATAAAATAAGAAAATATAGCAGGTACCACTATAATGCCGCTGTATTTCAGAGCCAACACCCCTCTTTCCCAGATGCAACAAAAATCTGCCTTTACAGAAAATACAACTAGTTGGATAGATTAGGATATGGGCGCAAGATGTGCGCATTAGGCGCGGAGGGCTCCGGATGGGATTCATTGCTGAACTACAAAAGCCGCCTTGGTGTTTTAGGGAAGCGATTCACCTTGCTGTCATTCATTTACTAACGATATTACCACCACCGGAGCAAGTGTCCTGCCTCTGTCATGCATCACTGCCCTCACTTGGTGCTTGTGATTCTAGGACCCCTATCAGACTTTAAGCCTGCACCGCCCGTTCGTTGAACGTATATCTCATCAAAGTACTCGTGGAGCGAATATATAATAAGCCTGCTTTACAGCTCTCCCTGTTTTCGGGCACATCCCCATGTCAGAGAATGTTTTATTTGCCATTTTCAGATGTGTGGTTTCATAAACGAGATTGGCAGATTCTAGCTTTAAGTAACACCAGATATGGGAGTTAAAACTAGTCTTACTGTTACAGAAATGCACAGTAGCACTGCTACTCACCCAGCGGAGTAAACTTTGGCTCTTGTTGACGTAACAACCCATCCCAAATATACAAAATGGGAAAAAAGGGGGACGATACCGATGCCAGTGTTGTTCTGACACAGGTTATATAAGCAGTTGATAACAAATGACAAATATTGGAACTCAGAAATAATAACTTTTGTCTTTTTTCCCCTCTGATTCTTTTATGATGATGTGATAATTTACTATTATTTATGCTTCTAGATATGGGTGATAGAGGTTAGAAGGCCCATGGAGGAAAGGCACCCTATATGTGTATATATATATATATATATATATATATATATATAAACATAAATATAATGATCCTCGCGCGCACGCGCGTGTGCGCGCGCGCGCACACACACACACACACACACACACACACGGATGCAGGCACACACAAAGATGTCTGGTGATGGTATTAAATGTAAATAAATTGTTGCATGGGGCTGGCAAATGTGACAATAACAGAACTTAATCTATTCAGAAGTGAGTGCTAGAGGTGAGAATGCCCAGAGAGGAAAGGCACCATATATATATATATATATATATATATATATATATATATATATAAATATAATAACCCTCCCACACACACCCACACACCCACAAACGCAGACACACACAAGGATGTCTGGTGATGGTATTAAATCCAAATAAATTGTTGCATGGGGCTGGCAAATGTGACAATAACAGAAGTTGATCTATTCAGAAGTGGGTGTTGGGGTGGGGGAAGCAATCAAAATGTCGGGTGGATCACCAGAGTGAAAATCAGGTTGCTGAGTAGAGCTCCTCAGAAGGTGAATAGCTTGACTTATCCTATCTAGATATAGATCACCCTCCATGTCCCAAGACATTTACTATCCATCCGAACACCCCACTTATGGGGCACCTTAATTACACCTCAGTAGACAGGGATTCTACATGGCATCAAATCAGTAGGAACTCACAAATAAGGGAGAATGCTGCACCCCCCCCCCATATCACTTCCTCCTTGGTAAGGTCTGATAATAAAGTTGTCACCTTCAAAATCAAGTCAGTAACTCCAGTAAACCCAGAAACAGTTAGGAACTATCCAAAGACAAACTGTTTCAATCATTGTACATTGTATTAAATATTCACCATTCAATCTTTGTCTCCCAAATCTCAAATGCTTAGTTTTTGATCTATTTATCAGTATATTATTCTACTGTGCTAAACTGTCAGTTCAGTCAAATTATTTTGCAGACATGACCTATCCGTAATACACTTAATCAGTTTATTCATTTTCAAGTCATCTGCATGCAGACTATAGAACACCTAAAATGAAAACAGTTGTGAGTGATACAACTTAAACCTGCTGGGCCAAGGACAGAGATATAACATAGAATTTCACCTGTCCAGTTGTTGTAAAGGGTCAATAGAAAAGTCCACTTACTGGTGAAGAAATAGTAGTCAATAAATAAATATTTGCTATGTCTTATTTGTAAGCAATACAGCTATCCACCTTATAAAAAGTGCAGCAGTACGTATTTGTTCTAATTTATTGATCTGTGTTTTGTGCATGACCCAAAGGCTGAAGTTAAGTCTACATAAATTATATCACAGCATATATGTTTTATTTATATCTATTATATTGTTATAGAACAAGGTGTTTATATCTCTTTTCAGCATATGAATGTTGATACAGGGTTCAAGCCCCAAACTTTTTAATTCTGACAACAATTTATTCAAAACATAAACATTTTCAATTATTTTAAACAACAAAAAAGTAAATGTATAGGTCTTACTGACACCATGTTTGCCCTATTCCCCTTTCCCTTAAAATAGGTTTAACAAGCACAGGTGTCTAATCTTGAGGCATCAGCCCTTACTTAAATGACCTAGTGAATAAGAAATACAATGGTACTGCAAGTTCATTTTGGAGTGCTCTCAGGTCATTATTAATAACTCTGTCATCTCCCCTTGCTTGTTTGGATATACTTTGTGTAGTTGTTTCTCAAGACGGCCCAATATATTTTCAGTATCTGACGTTACCTGGATGTTACTGGAACAATTTATCATGCCTTTTGAGGTTCAAAACCATTTTGCATACCATTTTGTAAATATGTCTATAATATCTTGTGTTTCAGAATACATTTTAGGAGCTATACACACCATGTATCAATCTGTATCTCTTTAATCCTACTGCATCTTATGTATCAATAAAATACTTTCCTATTATTATAAATATCTTTATATATAGATTTTCTTCAATTTTGTCACACGCTATGTTTAATTTGTCTGGCCAGCTTATTTATTTAATTTTCCAAAGTTACATTTCAACCTTGATTCCATTTTGTTATATTTTTGCCTCTCATTTTAATTAAGTATCTTGTTTTTGTGGAAATATATCTTCATGACCTTGTCACATTCCTTCTGCAATTTTTCCAGTGGACACATCATTCCAATTAGTTTCACACAGTGACTGTTTTGCCTCCATATAAGTCCACTATTAATTTGTGGCTCATTGGTTTAGATTTCAATTTAGTAGAATTTATCTAGCACAGCAAACAGTGGTAAAACTTGATATGAGTAACGGTGATTTCCTTAGAAACACAAATAATGTCCATTTCAATTCCTGGTATTTTGTTTTTGTAGTCTGAAGCAATTGCTGTTCCCATACATATGTTGTAAATACTTTCCTTGCTAATGTTGTTGAATCAGTATTATTCTAATCTAATCCTGATACATTTAATTCCTACAGTTACTGTTATTTTCCCTTGTATGTTGCGTGCAAAAAAATGTATGAATTCCTCTAGGTCATTAGCAATTTTGCTGGTCTATACACTCCAGAAATTGTCACTTAATTGTTGTGTTTATTTTCACAGTTACATAGTCTATAGCATCAGTGTAATCATCAGACATATAAATAACCATAGGTCTTATAATATTCTTTAATCCCTGTCCTAACTCCTCCATCTAATCTTTTGTTGTCTGTTACAGTAAAAAACATTTGAACCCTGGTTTCATGTCATTAATCTTTAACCACATTTCACAACCAATAACAACATCAAGCCTTGTGAGATTTTAGCAAGTTTTCAATTAAAAAATATTACTAATGCTTCTCGTATTAACAGCCAGCAGGGATACTTCAAATTTTGTTCTCTATGAACTTGTAAATTTTTACTTGGCAAAAATCCTGTCTCATGTTATACAAATATTGCAATACATCTGCTGCAAAAAGTTTCTTACCTTGTCTTGACAAGTACAGCAAATATATGTGTGTCCAAAATTAGGCTTGGATGCTCTACTTTTTAAACTGTGACTTTTTTTTCATTTAGGTAATTAAAGACCCTGGCATCATGCCACCTGACCTTAGCTCCCAGTACCTCTGTCGAGTAGAGCTGCTGGAGTTATCCCCAGGTTGAATTTTCTATTTCCCACCCATTCATCAAGATTTCTATTGAAGAGGGCCAGTGAGGTGCTCTGTTTGACATGTATGTGAAGTCTATTCCATAGCATGGACAGCCTCTGGGGTATGAACATGTCCCACCAGCACGTTCTGTTTATTGTGGTAATGAGGTTGAAGTCTCTGGAGCATGTGGTGTGCAAGGATTGAGATTTCTTTAGATGTAGCATTTCTAACAGAGCTGGGTCAGACATGGCTTTGTAAGTTAAGCAGAGATCGCCTCTAAGTAGGTGATATGAGCAGAGAATAGTTGAACTTTTTTGTGTCTGTCCATATAGCACAAGTATTGAAGGCCTAGGATCCTCTTTGTGAGATATTTTTGTGGCTTCTCCAGTTGTTGCAAGTGACTAGTGAGGTACATGCCAAACGGGGCATTGTACTAGATGATTGGCCTAATGAGGGAAGACTAGAGGGAGACAATGACCTCTTACTTCCTGGATGCAAAGCCCTTAGTAATGAGATGTGCCACATAGAAGGACTTTCTGACCACAGTAACAATGTGGGGGTCAAAAGAGAGGTTGCTGTCAATCTGTGTTCCCAGATGTCTTATGACACCTTCTGTGTTCAGCAGACTACCATCGATTTGGTAATTCATGGGAAATGGGTTTTTCCCAAAGGGGATGATGACACATTTTTTTGCATTGAGCTTAAGCCCATGGTTCTGTCATTAGTCATTGGTCTCAGTGAGGCCTTTCTGTAGGATGTCAACATCACTTGGGGAGTTAATAATAGCTCCTAACTTGCAATCGTCTGCAAACTTTGACAGGCAGAGTCCCTTTGTGCTGGGCTGGACTTCAGTAAAGTAGATACCAAGCAGGAGAGGACCCAGGACTGAACTCTGTGGGACTCTACTTGTGACTCGTCAGTAGTCTGACTTGGAGTCAGCTACTTTCACACTGTGGGTTCTACATGTGAGCCGGTTTGCAACCCACCTAGTGATATAGGAGTTGATGCTTAGCTTAGTGAGTTTTTCTATGATTCCTGAGTGGGGAATGGTATCAAAGGCCTTGGCCAGATCAAGGTAGGCTGTATGAACCACCTTGCCTTCATCCACAGCTCTGGTGACTGACTCAAAGAAGTCGACCAAGTTGAGCAGGCATGATCTAGCCTTCACAAAACCAAACTGTGTGGGATCCAGAGTTTGGAGATTCCCTATATCCTTGTTTATTAGGTCCATGATAATGCATTCCATAGCTTTGCATATCAGACTCATCAGGCTAATGGGACAATAGTTCTCAGGATCTGTAGTCGCTCTTCCTTTGTGGAGAGGGATAACTGTAGCAGTGCACCATTTGGTAGGGACAACGCCTGAGGTGAGGCTGTGATTGAACAGGGCACACAGGTGAGGTGCCAGTTCACTCTGTTGTTCATGTAGAAAACAGTCAGCGATATTGTCAGGTCCCATAGAAGCTGTATTCTTGGCCTTGGACAGTGATGTTTTAACCTGTGCACCAGTAATATTGGGTGCCTGGCAATCTACTGGTATTATGATTGGCCCTTTGGTAGGGGAGAGAGGGGTAAAGTTGACACTGAATCTGTCGGCCAGTATCTTGGCAATATCTGTTGGGTCAGTATAGGAGGTACCATTGTGCAGTAGCTCATACCAAATCTGGGTATTACCGTCATATGAGTAAACTTGGTAATACAAAAGTGATATTGCAAGAATCATATACACAAACCAAAGTAACATGTGAAAATAAGAATTAGCTCTGGATCTCTCAAGATGTCTTAAGAGGCTGGGTAGAAAAAATGACATCATATATGGAAAGGTGATTTCCTATGGAAAACAGTAATTGATGTTTTGTTCCTTGCAGTCTTGTGATCTTTGTAATTGATATTTGAGATATTTGACTTTGCCCACTTGTAGATATACCTTATAGGGTGAAGGAATACTCAGGCCCCATGAAAGATGGCAAAAAGGTGAAAGGAGGAGACATTCACACAAGCATGAAATTTAATCAGGATCTAATTTCTTATTTGTTCCTAATGTAATATGTTTTTACAACTTTTCTTTTGAGTAAGCAAAAACATGCCCCAGTTTATTCTGAATCAAGAGACATCATGTCAACCATGACTAAATTAGGGACAAAATGTTTGTGAACAGTTGTATTTCTTGCAGAAAAACTATACAGCCTTTTTCCTAATGAACAGTGCAGACCAGTTACAACAGGTCAGTCTTGCCTGTCTTCACCTGTTGACATGTGCAGCTGAGCAGCATTTAGATGCAGTTGAACAAGGCTACTGCATTTAGCAACAGACACTGGTTGCAATAGTCTAGACTTCATTGATGCATATGAACAAGGCTACTGCATTTAGCAACAGACACCGCTTGCAATAGTCTAGACTTCACTGATGCATATGAACAAGGCTATTGCATTTAGCAACAGACACTGCTTGCAATAGTCTAGACTTCACTGATGCATATGAACAAGGCTACTGCATTTAGCAACAGACACTGTTTGCAATAGTCTAGACTTCATTGATGCATATGAACAAGGCTACTGCATTTAGCAACAGACACTGCTTGCAATAGTCTTGACTTCATTGATGCATATGAACAAGGCTACTGCGTTTAGCAACAGACACTGGTTGCAATAGTCTAGACTTCATTGATGCATATGAACAAGGCTACTGCATTTAGCAACAGACACTGCTTGCAATAGTCTAGACTTCATTGATGCATATAAACAAGGCTACTGCATTTAGCAACAGACACTGCTTGCAATAGTCTAGACTTCATTGATGCATATGAACAAGGCTACTGCATTTAGCAACAGACACTGCTTGCAATAGTCTAGACTTCGTTGATGCATATGAACAAGGCTACTGCATTTAGCAACAGACACTGCTTGCAATAGTCTAGACTTCATTGATGCATATGAACAAGGCTACTGCATTTAGCAACAGACACTGGTTGCAATAGTCTAGACTTCATTGATGCATATGAACAAGGCTACTGCATTTAGCAACAGATGCTGCTTGCAATAGTCTAGACTTCATTGATGCATATGAACAAGGCTACTGCATTTAGCATCAGACACTGCTTGCAATAGTTTAGACTTCATTGATGCATATGAACAAGGCTACTGCATTTAGCAACAGACACTGCTTGCAATAGTCTAGACTTCATTGATGCATATGAACAAGGCTACTGCATTTAGCAACAGACACTGCTTGCAATAGTCTAGACTTCATTGATGCATATGAACAAGGCTACTGCATTTAGCAACAGACACTGGTTGCAATAGTCTAGACTTCATTGATGCATATGAACAAGGCTACTGCATTTAGCAACAGACACTGGTTGCAATAGTCTAGACTTCATTGATGCATATGAACAAGACTACTGCATTTAGCAACAGACACTGGTTGCAATAGTCTAGACTTCATTGATGCATATGAACAGTAATGCTTACAGCTGAACATAATTTAAACAGCTACTGCCTATCCCTTGTACAAGAGGTACATCACTGGTTACCAATTTCTGATGGGGCTATCATATGGCACAGCACATATGTTGGCTGCGTACTGCGCAATCTAATAGCATAGGCTTAAAGAGAAGGTCATTCCCTTTACAGTGAGGTCAAGCATTTTTCCACAAGGTCAGGCTGAAGTGCATAACCACTTTAAGTAGATATGAACTGATTGTCATTTTCGTATATTAAAACTGATGTACAGCTGTGAGGTCTGGCAGTAGAAACATCAAGACCAAATGTCAGTGGAAAGTCCAGAAATAAATCTGGAAGCTTTGACTGATGTGATATCTAAATTATAAAGCAAAGAAACACCAAAAGGGCAAAGTACCAATCAAACAAATTGTGACACAATGAAAATAATAAAAGTTTGGTACTCCACGACAATCGAAGCCAACCAAAAAAGTCAAACCAAAGTCAAACCAAGGTCCTTTATTAGTAAACTCAGTAAGCGCTTTCATATTTGTGTAAACGTTTCATCAGACTTTCTAAAAAACATTGAATACAAATCCCCTTAAATATCACAGCCAGGGCATAATTAGCCAATTAGATCTCAATTAGTTTTAAAGTGCCTGTATCCATATAAAGAACTTATGTATTCTGTCATATATAATACTAGATCATCTAAAAACCTGATATGCAACAAACGTATCATATAAATATAAATATATGACATCATTACTTCCTAACATCATAAAATCATTTAAAACATATATATAAAAAGCATATATATAAAAATGATACATATAACTAATGACTTTCATAAAACTCTCGTATGTGCTTGAAACAGAATCATATACAAGAATAAAAGCATATGCAAAAAATGTCTGATGAACCTAAAACATTTTTATGCATCTAGCTGCTGTACAACAATCACATTGTTATTATTTGTAATATAGCAATAAATTAATGTTTTAAGGCACAATCTTTTAGAAAGGGTTTGAGAGAAACCTTTCATTTAGACCATGGCCTCTATCAGCCTGTAGCCTAATGATCCATTTCCCCTCTCTCTTCTTTACTTAAGTTATAAAACTCTGGTCTAGGCTTTTGTTCTTCAAGTTGAAAAGCTGTTATTCCTTATACAAATAAGAATAAAAAAGTAACACAGTTGATTAGAAAAAACTGGAATATATTATTATTAGATGAGAACATCAAGAAGTTAGCTGGCATGGCTCCTAGCTTTTGTTATAAGAACACCAAATCTTTGAAACAGATCCTGTGTTATGAATACAGGAACCAGAAATCAAAGTTATCCACTAGAAAGGGAACTTTTCCCTGTCACCATTGTAGATGGGGATATATAGCTAATACTAACATATTTATACATCCAGATACACAAAAGAAATATGAGTTTCAACATTATACAGACTGTAGAACCAGAAATGTTGTTTACCTTGCTACATGTCAAAAATGTTATAGTTTTTATGTTGGGAAAACAACTAGGACATTAAGGGAAAGAATAAGAGAACACATATATGCCATTAACAAAGAAAATGAAAGTAACGTGATAGCCAGACATGTTATTAATAATAACACTTCACACAATTTAAAATTTTTAGTTTTAGAATCTATAGCTACCACAGAAAAATTAGGAGATATAGATAATTACACTGAAAAAGAGGCGGGGTCATATATTATTATAAAGGAGGAGAAAGAAGCCTGTTGATCCTAACACTTGGGTGACACCTAGTGGTCATATATTATTATAAAGGAGGAGAAAGGAGCCTGTTGATCCTAACACTTGGGTGACACCTAGTGGTCATATATTATTATAAAGGAGGAGAAAGGAATCAAGACTCGCTCTTAAGGTGAGCAGCTATACCTGCTACATTTGTTTGACATTTGTCTCACTGACAGAGTAGAAACTAATAAGAAATTCTGGTAAAAACTAGAGAAATTAAATGCAGGTATATTGTATCCCATTAATCTAAGCTTTGACTTATTTAATCACAGTCTTTTTTCTTATTTGGTAATCAGAAACATAATGATCATTCTGCTTGCAAATGACCGTTTTAGATTGTAGCCAAAAAACTTTAAAACAATGACAGTAATTCACACATCTGAGGAGTAAAGAATCAGAAGCTCTAAATATAATTTGTATCCTAGCCTCCCTTTATTGCAAGAAGGAATTCCACATTTCTTCATTTGATATGAACTGGCAAGTTGGAACAACAATCCAGTGGGTGCACGTAACAAAGGTGACACTTGTTTCCAAAAAAAAAAATCACCATACAGTTCAAAATAGAGTAACAGCAAAATCATGGGTTAGCTTGTGAATAAAAGTGATATTTAACAGCTTCATAAAGAGATGGATACAGGGAATGTGGCCAAGATGTTTAACTGAGAGCAGTAACTGGTGAAAGCTCTGTGATGACAATTTTTCTTTGACAGAAAATGTAATAAAAGATGTGAAGATACTTGCTAGCTAATTCTATTCATTAAAAGGAAAAAAAAAAGATTTATAGCTTCATGTTCTTCAAAAGCAATAGTTTTTCTGTTAGAATTTCAACTGATTGGTTAAGGGAGAAGAGACTTCAACATGAGTCACTCAAGAAATGGTACTCAGGATTCTTGTGTTAAAAATGACATCCAGTCATTTTTATCTATTATACAGGATTATATTAATATATGTGAATATGATTTCAGATTTGATAATGACTATTCAAGTAAAGTAATCATTAAAATAAAATCTTATTTACCAATGATCAAGGAACTTAAAAAAAAATATTAAAATCATGTTGGTGTTTCCTGCATAGATCAGATTATTCCATTCTGAGGAAACCAAAATATTTAATGCACTGGAGGAGGCATTCACATTTTTTAACAGCAATAAAATCCTTAATACTGAAGAAATGGAGTGGAAGAGTATATCTATGAAGAGACAGAGTGCACTTAATTCTTAGAAAACTGCTTCTAAGACTTAAAAGTCCTTTTAAGTAAAAGGTTTGTACTGGAATTTAAGCATCAGCACATATGTAAGTATGTATTTATATTTTAAGCTAAAGCATTTTTTGTTATGAGGAATATAAAGAGTTAGTTTTACTGTTGTACTATATTTGCAGTGAAAAGCTTAATATATTTCATTTAACTAAACCTATAAGTGTGTTTCTAAATTTTAAAGAAGTACTTCAAGTTATATAATTTAAGCATTTTATTTATTCATCTTCACTTAGTATGCACATTACTGAGTTAACTGAAGGTCCGATCTAAGTAATATACTAATTGGAAGTGTTAAAGTGCTGGCAATTTTGATTTCCTTGCTGCAGTACAACACATCCCTTTCACAGGTCATTTATGAAACAACAGAGACACAGAGAAAACTTGAAAACAAAAGAATGTTCCATTTCTTCAGAATGCTACAATTTTCCCACCTTGAGCTGTGCTGAAGAAAATATAAGTCAAAGTTCATCACTGTTGTATGTGAAAGAAGAAAAAGAACATTCTATTTTGTTTTGTTTTCTCAAGTATACACACACACACACACACACACACACACACACACATATATATATATATATATATATATATATATATATATATAGAATACTCAAAAATAACACCTCTTTTCATTTCTTAGAAGTGAAGAACTTGTAAGACAAAAGGTATAGTAATGTTTAACATGCAGTATATATAATACAGCAATGTAACATATAATTTGTTAAAGTTTTACATGTTAATAGCTGATGCTGCAGTGTTATTAACTTTAACTATACATATTAACTGCACATAATTTAAGGAAGTAAAGTTACATGTTTGTTACTGATTAGGGCAACTTAAAAGAACTAAGAAGAATGTGAAACTCACAGAGGAAATTAGCAGCTTCAGTGTGCTGTGAGTTGTAATTTTCACATGCTGTAGCCAGATTCTGATGTCAGCATGTAACGCTTAGATCAGAACAGCACAATTGTATCCAGATTAAATAAGCAGGAATTCTTTTATATATAGCCAAGATTGTGTGTAATATTAGAATTAGTAAAACATTAGTAAACATGAATATGCGTATGCACAAGGAATGCAATGTCTACTACGAATGATTAATGAAAGAACAGTATCAGTAAATTAAGAAATATGTACACATACTATAATATTTCTTAGAGAACTGATGATTAAATAGCTTTTTGATAGGACATTTTAGAAATACAAGATATATGCAATAAGGTAGAATATAAGTGGGTAAATATATGACAGAAATGTGAATGTACAAGATCTCATATACTTTACATAGAAAATCAGATAAAATAAATGAAAGCTGAAACGTGAAGCTTGGTCATGTGAACTTTGAAGCTTCTTACATGTTGAATGTTATTAGATTCACTAGGACTACCTGAAATAACTAATTTCATAAGTCAAAGTTGAAATGTCAGTGTTTTTTTGCTGAATTAGTGCATTCATTTTGATAGAAAGTAAAGCAGATTTTTCAATATGTTTGAACCCAGGAAAGGAAAACAGGATTTAAATTGAATGTTTTGTAACTTTTGAATGCAATATAGACTGCAATTATTTTGACTTCATACAAATAGTAAGGTATTCTCTTCAACCTCAGTAATGTGCATATTTTAATGAAGTAGTTTAATAAGCTATTTTTTTAAATAGTTTGATATTTGATGTGTTGAGTATTACAGAAATTTGAAATATAGGCACTTGTACTTTAAAAACTAAGTCAGAGCTTTTTGTTAGAGCTATAAAACATGTGTGTGTTTTTAATGTGATAAATATATGTGGGCATTGACCTCTCTTTTGTATTATCTTTTAGTATGATAAGATTACCTGTGACCTATAAGTTTACAGATGTCTTTATCTCGGATCTATATTATTTTGTTGAAACATCATAACAGCAAATGCCGTTTTGATGACAAATAAACAACGAAATGGAAATAAAGTGAAAGCGTAGGCCAGCAATTGTTTTCCTAGGGAAAAAATTGCTTGGCCGTTGCCATGACATTGCCCTTTACCCCACTGTAGTGTGATCTCGGAGTTGGTATATTTAGTTGGGGGGAATGTAGGGGGCACAGCCTCCCACATTGGGGAGTGTGGGGGTGAACCCCCACACTTTGAAATGTTTTAACTGGTGTGTTGTGTCTTGTTGGTCTACCAATTTTTTTCCCTAGGATAAAAATCGGTGACCTGGACTTTTGCTGTTTTTGCAGTTCGCTGTTTGTCATCAACAAGATAATATAGACCCCTTTATCTCTTCAGGTCCCACTCTGTTATACTTATTTATTCAGAGATCTACTAATACTAATGTAGAATGAGCGAATAATTTAAGAATATTAAATGGGTAATTTATACTGCTGTTATATAAATAAGTATATATGCATACCATTTGTTAGATTATTTAATGTCTGTGAATAATAGAAGAGGATTATTAATCTTGTATGTCGTAATATGGGGATAGAATTAAATGGCAAAATATCTAACTAAATTAATACTATCTTATTTTTAACCTATATATAATTATATAATATTATATCAATTATTTGTAAGTCACAGTAGCTGTTGGCTATATTTTGGATGAATTTTTAGGTGTTGCTAGATAGAGCGATAGTTTAATATCTTGAATATTCAATAGGTGGATCTATATCACCTCACTGAATCACTAAAGAACAAACACCTATGTGTTGAACCTTTTTTTATTGAAGCCGCTAATCATCGAATGCCGTTTTAATAGAAATTTTACCTAGAGAAAACCAACGGTAGGCCAACCAAGCGACCACAAAAACAATCATAAAATGTAAAACTTACCCAGGTGGGGGGATATGCCCCCACATCCCCATAAGTAAATATACCAACACTGAGATTACACTACAGTGGGGAAAAGGACACATTCCAGATGGTGGCCAACCATTGGTTTGCCCTAGGAAAACTTTGTCATTTGTGATTAGCTACTTCGATATAAAAAGGTTCAACAAATAGGTTTTTGCTCATAGTGATTCGACAAATCGATGAAGTGATATAGACCCCAATAGGTAGACAATGACATTTGATATCCATGGCAGGTAGTGTTTTATTAGTTTTACAGTTCTAGTTGTAGACTTGTCTTATTTTTGTTGTTTTTGAACTTTAATAGTTTAGTTTGTAGAAAGGAAGAATTCAAAAAAAAAAATCTGGGACATCAAGATAGTGTCAGAGGAATACATTCGAGTCTTATATATAATTAAATTAATATGGTGGATAAATGTGTCATTTTATCTTTTAAATAAAATCTTTTTACGTTCACAGTATGGATAGATTTAATCTATTATCTATTAAGTAAATGGACTAAATAATGGCAATAAAAGGAAATCATTAACACGATATCTAAAATTAAATAGATGAGATATTATACTCTTGCAAGAGACTCACATGTTAGATAACTATAGACAATATTTAAATAACTTAGGTTATGAAATGTTACCACCTGCTTCTTTTAACCAAAAGAGGAGAGGAACTGTTACACTTTGGAGAAAATTCACATCAATGCCTAAGGTCATGGAATCCATTAATGATCCTAGAGGAATATATGCATTTGTAATAATTAAATATAATGGAAAACTGTATACACTAGGTCATTTTTACTGGATCCATGGAATAGGTGCAAGAGTGCATAAAAGATCACCTAATCTTAATAAAATAAAAGAGTAGAATAAAGAGTTTTAGAAATACAAGATAAAATAGACAAAGCAAGGTTTGAACAACAAACAAAGACAGCAGATAATACTGAAGTCATTAAAAATAATGACAAAATATCAAACAGTTTTAATGTATAAAGTGGAGATTTCTTTAGAAAAAATAATATTGCATAGTTCAAAAAGTCTACATAGATTCACCAATATTAGTAAGATGTTAAGAAAAAAGGTACAAATATTATATTTGAAATCCTCACACTAATAAGCTTACGGTGTAGATGAAATGCTTAATATTTAAAAAAAAATCCATGATGATCTTAATAAAGATAAAATTAATAATCCTGATGATTACAAATTTGACAATTATTTAAAGAAAAATATTACTTGTAAACTAAACGACCAACAGATAACTCAGCTGAATGAGCTTATTGCCCTGATAGAAGTTAAAAAAAGCTTTAAAAAAGGTAAACATTGAAAATCTCGAGGATTAGATGGTTTAATTATGGAATTAAATAGTCCACTTCTGGTAAATATTTTAGAATTACTGAGTGACATTTTCAGGATAATTCAGGGTGGCAAAATAATTCCTGCCTCATGAAATTTTCTGTACTCTCACCTATACTTAAATAAGGGAAGGATAATAAGTTAGTCTTCTCATTCAGACCTATTCCATTATTAAATACAAAGAAATGCATCTGTAGGGTTTCTCCATGGGCCTCCGCTGAAAATTGGCTTTGTTCCAAGTCAGACTTTCCCAAATGTTAAATAAAAAAAATAATAAATATTAAATAAAAATGTAGACTACAAAATATTTACTTCCATTTCTGCCACAAAATTAAGAGTTATTGTAGATAAATTAATTCATAAAGATTAAACAGGATTTGTAGTCAATAGATTAACATGCCATAATACAAAAAGGTAGTAACTATCTTAGATTTAAAAATGGAATGAACAAGAAATTGGCCCTAATTAAAGTAGATATCAAGATAGGTTTTGATTCTGTAGATTGTAACTACTTGTTTAAAATTTTAGAAGCATTTGCATTTCTAGAACAGTTTAATAGACTATTAAAAAACCTGTATAGAGACACCAAAGAATGTTAAAGTTGGATCTTACATTTCTCAAGGATAAATTTTAAATAAAGGTTAAAAAAAAGAAGAGTGTCCCTTGTGCCCTTTATTCATCATCATCTTCTTTCGGCTGTTCCCGTTAGGGGTCACCACAGCAGATCACCAGTTTCCATTTCTTACTGTCCTCTGCATCTTGCTCTGTCACACCAACCACCTGCATGTCCTCTCTTACCACATCCATAAACCTTATCTTAGGCCTTCCTCTTTTCCTGTTACCTGGTAGCTTCATCTTTAGCATCTTTTTCCCAATATACTCAGCATCCCTCCTCAGCACATGTCCAAACCAATGTAATCTTGTCTCTCTGGCTTTGTCTCCAAACCTTCCAAACTGGGCTGACCCTCTAATATACTTATTCCTAATCCTGTCCAACCTCGTCACACCCAGTGCAAATCTTAACATCTTTAACTCTGCTACATCCAGCTCAAACTCCTGCCTTTTTGTCAATGCCACTGTCTCCAACCCATATAACATAGCTGGTCTCACTACCCTCTTGTAGACCTTCCCTTTCACTCTTACAGGTACTTGTCTGTCACAAATCACTCCTGACACTCTTCTCCACCTACTCCATCCTGCCTGTACTCTCTTCTTCACCTCTCTTCCACACTCACCGTTACTCTGAACTATTGACCCCAAGTATTTAAACTCATCCACCTTCACCACCTCTACTCCTTGCATCCTCACCATTCCTCTATCCTCCCTCTCATTCACACACATATATTCTGTCTTAGTCCTGCTGACCTTCATTCTTCTTCTCTCTAGAGCATATCTCCATCTCTCCAGGGTCTCCTCCACCTGTTCCCTACTCTCACTACAGATCACAATGTCATCTGCAAATATCATAGTCCAATGGGACTCCTGTCCAATCTCGTCAGTCAACCTGTCCATCACCATTGCAAATAAGAAAGGGCTCATAGCTGATCCCTGATGTAACCCCACCTCCACCTTAAATGCATTTGTCACTCCTACCACAGACCTTACTGCTGTCACACTACCCTCGTACACATCCTGTACCACTCTTACATACTTCTCTGACACTCCTGACTTCCTCATACAATACCACAACTCCTCTCTAGGCACCCTGTCATATGCTTTCTCTAAGTCTACAAAAACACAATGCAACTCCTTCTGACATTCTCTGTACTTCTTCATTAACACTCTCAGAGCAAACATTGCATCTGTAGTGCTCTTTCCTGTCATGAAACCATACTGCTGATCACTAATCATCACATCCCTTCTTAACTTAGCTTCCACTACTCTTTCCCATAACTTCATGCTTTGATTGATCAATTTAATCCCTCTGTAGTTACTACAGCTCTGCACATCACCCTTATTCTTAAAAATCGGTACCAAAACACTTTTTCTCCATTCCTCAGGCATCCTCTCACTTTCTAAGATTTCATTAAACAATCTGGTTAAAAACTCCACTGTCATTTTACCTAAACACCTCCATGCTTCCACAGGTATGTCATCTGGGCCAACATCCTCTCCATTCTTCATTCTCTTCATAGCTATCCTTCATGATTCACTATCCTTACATCATCCAACCATCTCTCCCTCTCATTCTCTTCATTCATCAACCCCTCAAAGTACTCTTTCCATCTCCTCAACACACTCTCCTCACTTGTGAGTATGTTTCTGTCATTATCCTTTATCACCTTTACCTGCTGCACATCTTTCCTAGATCAGTCCCTTTGTCTAGCCAATCGGTACAGGTCCTTTTCTCCCTCCTTAGTGTCCAACCTTTCATACAACTCTTCATATGCACCTCATCTCCTTATACTCCTGTCTACTTTCTTCATCTCTCTGACAATCCCACTTCTTCTTTGCCAACCTCTGCCTGTATACTCTCCTGTACTTCCTCATTCCACCACCACGTCTCCTTGTCGTCCTTCCTGTGTCCCGATGTGATACCAAGCACCTTTCTAGCTGTCTCCCTTACTAGCTCTGCTGTAGTTACCCAGCTATTTGGCAACTCTTCACTGCCACCCAGTTCCTGTCTTAACTCATCCCTGAACTCCACCTCACAATTACCCTTTTTCAACCCTTACCCAATAGTATAAGAAGCAATGGGAAAATGATAGATTCTTAATTAATAGAGATTGTCAACCTGAAATACAGCTTTTTGCAGATGATATTTTACTAACTGTAGGAGATTTGCATTATTCAATTGAAGACATAGATGACGAAACTGAAAAGTTTCAAGAAGTATCACTTCTGAAATGTAATAGCAATAAAATGCAACATAGTGTTAAATCAATTACTAGATAGTAAGTTTAAGGATAAATATAAATATAATTGGGAAGGAAAATAATTAAAATATTAAGGAATAAAAATCTACACAAATGTGAGTAAGATTATTAATAATAATTTTGAAAAAATAATTGAAGAAATGTTACTTCTTAATAAAAATTGATTTTTTTTTAACTTTTGAGGATAGGTTAGTGCTTATTAAAATGATTATATTATCTAATATTTTATAAATAAATATATATATATATATATTTGTTTCAATCGCTTTAATACCTGACAAAAAGTTTTTAAAGAAAATGTAAAAAAAGTTAACTTCATTCTTATGGTATCCTAAAAGGCCAGAAATTGATTATAGAAATCATATAAAGTTATGGGAGTATGGTAATATTAGCTTCACAGACATAATATCTTATTCTATTGCCGCAAGCTTTAACTCTATCATGCTCTGGATAGACTCAACCTACACTAATCTATAGAAAAGCATCCAGGAGCAGATTATACTAAATTCATATAAGCTTGTTAAAGATGATAAATTAGAAATATGTAATAATCATTTCATCTGGTTAACAAAATTTACTTTACAAGAAAAACTATTTCTATCTTTAGTCTCTGCATACATGAAATCAATTCTTAAAACAGTTAAGAAATATATTTTCTTAAACTCCATTAATATCAAAATGGAAATGTTTGTGTTTTCCTTTTGCACATACCTGTAGATTTAAGGAAACTCAGAAGAATGTTAAAATGAATTTACTAAAATGGAATGACTAGTATTATGGTCTGGTTGTTTTGAAAAAGTAAACTCTAATTCCCCAGAATATTTAATGAAAGAATATATGTTGGATGAATCTCCTAACCAGTTATTATTATCCATCAGTAAGAAATTAAATGAATTTGTGGACAATATGAGTGAAGAGGAACAAAACATTATTCCCGCATTATATGAATATATGAATGATATTATTAAAGGCTGACTGACATAAAAAGAAGCTTGTTCAATTTATATAAGCTAATTAATAATAATAATAATAATAATAATAATAATAATAATAATTTTGATGCAAAATTCTGGAACATTTTAGATAGCGGTGGATTGAGTGACTCAATAGCTTTGATACTTAAATCAGTTAGTAAAACTTCTTCAAGGTTATACTAAAAAGTTTTTATGTGGAAAGATATACATCAAATGTTTGTTACTCCATATAAAATCTCTGCATTTAGTAAAATGGCTTCTTCAGTTTGTTGGAGATGTAGTAAACATGTAAAAGCTGATTGGACACACATGTTTATGGAATGTGAAAAATTAAATGTATATTTGTAAGAGATAGGTACTTTTTTATGGGTTGCGGTCTGATAATTGTTCTTTAGCTAGATCAGTAATACTAATGAATGTTCCATTGCCTGTATCTGTAAAAGACTAGGAGCACAAACTCATTTGGGCTCTCTTGGCAGTTTTCAGAAAAGTTATTACAAAAAAAATAAATGGAAATTGAACTTAGTCCCTATGTTGAAAGAATTTTTAAATTTAACAAAAATACTATGTAAAACTGAAAAAGAAGTGATCAGAATAACATCTATGCATCACTATAAGACCTTCAGTTCTTGGGATAACCTTAAAATGTTGCTATTGAAATACCAAGATTCTTAATGTGTTAATTGTGTAAGATTACCGTGATGATTCAATGTATTCCTATCATTGTACAACAATATGTGAAGTTTAATTTCTTCCTTTCTGTGTACAGATTGTAAATATGTTAAAATAATAAACTATTTCTTAAAAAAAGAAGTTAAATAGTCTGTTTTTTTGACAGCATCTATATTTGGTGCTAGTGAGTGTTTTTCTGAAAACATGAAGCACATAAATACCCTGATGTAATCTCAACATTGATCACGTATTTGAAGCCAAATGAAATTACACAACTGGAAATGTATAAGTTTGAAAAATGGTGCAAGAACCCACTGACACTTTACAACAGTTAAGAATGATGCCTAAAGGCCTTTACAAAGCTTTGAAAAATATGATTATTGCCAGTGAAGCTGAAGGATTTATCTCTATTTACTGAATACAATTCTTCATTTTACACTTATTATTATTATTATTATTTTTGTCATCTAAACATTTCTTGATAGGATTTCTGTTTCCAGTAAACTGACAACAAAAATTAGTTCTGTTGAATCATTTCTTGCCTATTTTCAGGCCATAATGCCTCATTTTTAAAATGACCATAAATGCAAAAGACTGTATGTAAAAGAATTCCATCATATATCACAAAAATCCAATAATTTAAAGTGTGGACTGTTAAAAAGTATGGTTATTTTCAAGTTGATAATGGTGACATAAAATAGACAATAGTCTGGGATGTAATCATGTTTGTCACATTCCACTTTAATAAACAGACAAAACACTGAAAAACATTTGACAACCTTTATTGATTCAAACATATAAAACAATTACATCATAAGTTTATTATATATAACCTAATTTTCTTTGCATATCATTAAAACATCACTTGACCATCCTTCAGGGCAGTATACCACCACTCACCCTTCCTGAATAAGCAGTGTCCTCCACCATCTCACCTATTCTTACACATCAAGCAGAGTCCAACCACTCACTTTCACCATTCCAAGCTTCCTTTCTCTAAAATGCATAAAAGAGTGGGAATAGAAGAGGGAATAGCCTGCTCCTGTTCTCCAACCATGCTCCCTCCCAAGTAAAACCATCATAATAACTCAAAAAACATGGGAGGGGTGGGTGGGTAACAAGATCACACCAAAATGTGCTCCATAACTTGGCTCACAATACTCATAATTACCCTAAGTCCCACCCCATGCTTACCTCACTTCCTCCCTCCAGAAATTAACCCTTCCTTGCTCTACCTACAGCTATACAGCTTGCCTTGTCTGCCCAACCCTTCCAACACCAACCTTCCTTTACCTACTCATCCACCTCTCCAACTAATGATGTCCAGTGACAAATTTGTCTGTTCCAAACATCATTTGTATGAACCTACTTCATCTACTTATGATCCAATGAAACTCATTAGAGAAAATGGAAATGGGGCAGTTTTGAACTTGCATCAATATAGGACCCATATTAAAGGTTGTATCCAAGTTTCAGTGGATTCAGAGTCAATGATTCAAGCTCATTGAGCCACGGTTAGCTGTATTATAGCTCAAAAAAGTTACACATGCACACACACACACACACACACACACACACACACACACATACACACATATATATATATATATATATATATATATATATATATATATATATATATATATATATATATCTGGTGCCAGGGCTTGTCCCTGCAAAAATGTAAAAAAAGTAGATTTTTGTGTTTTTTGTGTTTTTTTTACGTTCTAGTTTTCAGAAACTCGATCATATGGTCTGCACCACATGAATTTTGAGTTTCTGAAAACTCGATCTTCTGACATAGAGCCGTATGTATACATATGATTACCCAATTAAAATATAAAAAGACTGAAGTAAAAAATAAAATATAAGTATATATATCTGTACACACACATGCACACACAACACACACACACACACACACACACACACACACACACACACACACACACACACACACACACACACAATAAAACTGTTTCATGCAGGAAGGCAAGCACTCCTGCTTATTATATATGCCAATTTAAAGATCACACTACAATGGAGGAGGACACATTTCCTGTTTGTGATGTACTGTAATGTCACATACACATTGGCAGTCAATAAACCAGCAAAAAAAGGAGTATTCACTCTTTTGAAAGTTTGCTAATATGAATTGCAACTATTGATAGACTGACACACACACACACACACACACACACACACACACACACACACACACACACACACACACACACACACACGCACACGCGCGCACACACATGCACACAGATAGAAACAGATAAGTAACAGCTTTTAGTGGGTGTCCCCATGACATTTATGGAAGTGAAATCATTTTCAGATTAAAGGCCCCAAGTGTGCCATATTGACATTGCACCGAGTGCAATTTTCAGTACCTAAGTTGGAATGTGCAAGGCTTGCTATTACACTGACATTTTCATAGCATTAGATTGTTTTAAGGAATAACATTTCTGTGGCTTTAAACATCACTAAAATTATAAGAAGCTATTTATCTGTGTTGTGTTTCCTTGTTGTGGTTATTTGTAAACATATATGCTCTGTACTGCTTGTATGTTTAAACAGTAAGATATGCAGCCTTTTCTATCCAGGATGCCCAACTCATTTCTCTCTTTTTACAATTTGCTGTCCTTTATGACAGATTTTTTTATTTATATAAAAGGACTTAGCTTCAGAAGTAAAGATTGAATGTGATGGCGCTTGCAGTTTTCTCAGTTCATTTTTTTTTTATTTTTGCCATTTAATAACACAATATAATAGTATAATGGAAACGTATTTGAGTTTCAAAAACAATGAATAAAACTTGTTCTGGGGTAGGTTGCACTTTGTACACAACAACATAACAACACTTATCAGATTCAAAGAATGCAATGAATTCAAGAATCCTTAGTGAGTTCCAGAAGTAGTTTTTCAAAGCTCTTATCATAGCATTCTGACTCTGGATAGACAATTAGACTAAGTTCAAAGGTTGGAAGACTGATGCTGAGCACAGTAGGTACAGTGTTAGTTGTATGGGTGGCTGAGGGCTTATTATATAGCTGCTGTCGTTACTTTATTTGAAGAGATGAAAGGATGGGGAAACATATGTTAAACACAGCTTTGTTACCAGCACAAACTCTTTTTTCTGGGGCCCAAATTCTACCCCATATTTTGGGGGGTTGTTTAGCTAAATAAGTGAACGAAGTATGAGAGGCCAGTTTCTCTTGTTTTCTGGCAAAGGAAGCATGCAGACATACAGAGTACTATCATCAGCTGGGACTGCCAGTGGAACAGATAATATGAGAGGTTAAAACAACATTATACCCAAAATTATTATATATAATCCATACCAGAGGTCCTGACCCCTTTAAATGTACATTATAGGCTTGGAATTTACAGGAGATAATGTGTATTAATGGTAAGAGAAAACTCTGGGTTAGGGAGGATTTCCACTTGGGGGTAAGTTTTGTGGGAGGGCTGGACCTACCAGATCTTTTTAAGTTTCCCTAGGTAATAAATATTTTAGTCTGCCTCCTTTGACAAAAGAATTGCACAGCAATATCATGAAAGTCTTTAGAGGTAGGGTTAGGATCTTCTTGTTTCCTGGTAAGAGGTGAAGTAAGGAGAACATTAGAGGGGGCCGACTGGACTCAGAAGGCAGTAAGAAAATTTGCTAGATATCAAAATGTCAAAAGAAATTAGTAAAACCTTGTTTCTACCTTGGGACTTGCTGAATGTGAATTATTTTACATTGTAGGGAGTTATGAGATGAGTGGAATCAGCAGGAGGGTTCTGACAATTTGCTTCTAAAGGACTATCTTCCTTTCAGTAACCGTTTGTGAAATTTGTGATTCCTCATCAATACTTCTGTAAGACTTCCATAAATATCTCCATTTAATTTTTGTGGGAATAATGAGGTTGGTCTTGCTCCAATGAAATTATAAATGGATTGGCAGACTTTTTATCCACTAAAGAATGCATCGTGGGGGGGGGACTTCTTTTAATAATAGCTAAGGATATAATGCTGCTAGAAGGTCATAGGCCCACAACATTTTGGGACATGTTAAAAAAGTGGGTAAAAATATAGAAGAGGATGAGGAGGAGGGACAATAGGTATTACAAGCGTCTGCAGAGACAGAAAGGGCAGCTTTGTGAACTGTTTACTTCACAAAGCTATTCTAGGGGCTTTTCCTGATACCACATAAGCTAATTCTTATGTTGCCATGAGCTGCTCTTTGAATTGCTGCTGTTCATAAATTACACTAAATCACGGGAACATATTTTTTGAGGTTTTGAGAAGCAATCAGGTTTCTGGTCAGGAGCTGAGAGTCAATATTATGTACAAGATATGTGGTTCTGTATAAGTTTGGGATTTTGGGAAACATCCCAAAACACGAGAGAATGCAGTTTAGCTTTCTGGCTACAAGTGGACAGAGTGCATTACATGTACTTATAAATCAGTACATCTACTTCCCTCTTATCTTAGTTCTTTCTGAAACTTGGTTAAAACCACACATCTCTGATTCTGAAATGATACCACCCACTACAGAATTTGTTGTCTAGACAGAACTGCCAAAAAAGGTGGAGGAGTTGCAGTCATGTACTCAGAGTACCTTAACCTATCACCCCTACCTCTACCACTGCCTAACTTTCACCCTGCTGAACTACTACTTCTTAACTACCACCTAAACCCCCAAAGGAAAATTGCCATTGCAATTATATATATTCCACCTAGTAACAACATTCCTCTCCTTGAATCTATCTTATTCTGGCTCTCACTTCATATCCACTGTGAAACCTTATTACTGGGTGGCATGAACATAGAATGGCAACACTTATTAACTACCCCTCCTACTCTACACATGAACCTCCATGGCTTTCACCAACTTATCTCAACTCCTACTTGCTACAATAGCTCAAACTCAAACTGCTCAACCTTAGACTGGATTCTTACCTCTGACCCTACCCTGTATCATAACCCCTGTTCCCTACACAACTCCCTAAGTGACCATATCCCTATTCGAGTAGAAAGATACTCTGCTCAGATACCTAAGTCTCACCATATTAGAGAATGCCACAACCTCTCTTCCTTTAAGACTGAAATCTTCAATGACAGGCTCAGTGGTATTAAATGGAACCAGTTAAAGTACCTTCCCTTCAACAATGCTGTTCTACACTTTAATCACACTTTTCTCAATATCTGCAACTCTGTAATTCTACTAAGAAAGGTTAGAATGAAAACTACTTGCTCTCCTGGGCTATCTAAAGATACCCTCACTCTCATGAAAAAGAGAGACAAGTTCTGGAAACAATGGCTAAGAACTAAATCTCATCCACTTCTCCAAAAATATAAAGAATTATGAAACATTTAAAAAAAAATCACTAAAGACAAGAACAAATTCTACTATGAGCCCAATACATCTATAAGTCCAACCCCAAAAAGTTCTGGCACTCCATCAACAAAATAATGCACCCTGGTGAGCCTACCACCTGAAATCCCTACCCTAGCAATCACCCCCATGAAACAGCCACCTTACTTAATTCCCACTTTATTGAATCAGTTCAAAAACTAACCCAACCCTGCCACAACCAAGACCTTTCTCATACCACACATAACATCAATAACATGTACTCATTCTGTATCAACCCAGTCTCCACTTTCCATATAAAGTCTCTCCTCTCCCCTTTTTCTTAAACTTGCAGCCCACTCTATAGCCTACCCTGTATCTATCCTTATTAACTGATCCATCCAGGAGGCCACTGCCCCTGACATCTGGAAATCTTTCTTTAGCATACCATTTCACAAATGAGGTAACTCCACAGACCCATCAAACTACAGACCAATTACTATCCTCTGTCCACTCTCCAAAATCCTTGAAAAATGTATTCATAACCAACTTCTTAAATACCTTGTTGAAGAAAACTTTCTGACCCCTTCTCAACATGGCTTCAGGCCTAAGCATAGCACCTTCACTGCCCTCCTATCCTTTACCCACATCATCGCTGAATCAATGGACAAAAATCTTCTGGCATCCTCCCTATTCCTTGACCTTTCTAAAGCATTTGATACTGTCTCCCACCCTAAGCTAACCTCTAAACTAACTGAACTTAAACTGTCCCCGTCTTCAATTCAGTGGTTTTCCAGCTACCTCTCCAACCGGCTCCAGTCTGTGCGATGACAATCTACCTGTTCCCCTTTCCTACCCCTCCAGAGTGGTGTCCCCCAAGGCTCTATCCTTGGTGCCCTCCTTTTCAACATTTTCACTAATAATCTCTACCCCTCCTGCTTCATCTCCTCTATTTTGCAACATGCTGATGACTCTCCTCTCATCTCTGTCTCTGACAACATCTCTAACCTTCTTTCCGTTACCCAAAACACGTTCTCGTGTGTGAAACAATGGCTAACAGACCACCAACTCATACCCCAAATAGACTAAGCCCCTACTATTCTTCCACAAAACTTTCTCCCAACATAAATCCACCTTTGACATCTCCTCTCTTAATAACACCCTCATCAAAGCAGAATCTCACACCAAATTACTTGGCACTATAATTGACGACCAGCTAAAATTTGATATCCATATACAACACTGTATTAAGAAAACCAATCAGAAACTAGGTTTTCTATATAGTGACAAAAAATTCCTAGTTCCTGACTCCAAATGTACTCTTGCCCAAGCCTTCCTCCTTCCATGCCTTCTCTACATTGCCCCTGTTCTTACCCATCTCCAGTCATCCCTACTGACCAAACTCAAGCAAACCTATAACAATATAGCCAGATTTGCCTCTGAACAACCATATAAATCACATCATTGCCTTGTCCTAAAAAAACTCCAGTGGCTTGAATTCCCCCAGCTCCTGCTCCTCTCCCAACTTCAGCTTACACACTCTGTATTAATTAATCCCCAAGTCTTCCCCTCTATCTCTTCCCTAGTATCCGCGTACACCCCAGTTCATTCCCTTTGTAGCTCTGGTCAGAACCTCCTTGCTATCTATAAACCAAATAAAAACATTGGCAAACTTCTGTACAAACATTCAGTCTCGCAGGCCTGGAATAGGCTTCCTCCTGACATCCACAACATTAATAGAACCAGTCTCTTCAAAACCAAACTCAAAAACTACCTCCTTAACTCCAGAAGCTGCTGTTTCCATAATCGCCCTTAAACATCCATTTCCACTCCATGTCTCTCCGTCTTCTTCTCTCCACTCTGTTTACATTCTCTCCTTTCTTACATTAACACAATTATCTTTATCATTCAAGCTACTGTTACTATACTACCTGAAAAAGGACATGCTTATACTGACTGCTCACTCATGTTATTCTACAGATTTTTCTAAGTATTGTATAAAATTGATTCTTGCTGTATAGTCAATGTAAATTAAGTTTCATTACTGCATACCAACAACTGTATTCTCTTCACATACACTATTCTATCTATAGTCTTTGTACTCTGTGTTTCAATGCTGCATGTAACATTTGTATTCTCTATTCTACACTTTCTTGTAAATATTTGTAAACTGGAGCTTTCCTCCTCGGGTCTCCACTGAAAATGGGCCACTTGGCTCAGCTGGACATACCTGTTTAACAAATGTCAAATAAATAAATCAGTAAATTCCTTAATAGTCTAGTTGCAAAGAAAGAGAATAAATATGATGATCGATGTGTTAACAAGTCTGGTAAAAGGCTGCGGTTACTGTTCTTTTTACTAGGGTTTGCCATAAGTGTTCTCATGCTATTAGCACAGGACACATTTTCTTTTGGTCACTTGCACCAAACCCAAGTGTCCTAACCCCCCTAGCCTGAGCCAACTGAATTTCCTAGCACATCCACCAGCCAGTGCTAGCAAACTGCATAACTCTCTCAGAGCTCTAACTCTAACATTAAAAATTCCAGCTCAATCTCTAATCCTAACCAGAATCCTCTCTTCCTAAATCTAAAACTCCTCTCCTGTTTTCTAAACATAAATTCTCTAATTACTGTTTAACCCTAGAACTCCCCTACTGATCCCAAAACCTAAATTCCCTGATCACAGGTTAACCCTAAAACACCACCATCCCCTCTCTAAACCTAAATTTACCCCTGGCTGTCCCCAAGTCAAAAACTCCACTTCTGTTCCCTAACCGTAAGATCCCCCTAACAACCCCTAATCATAAAATTCCCCTGTTGCTCCCTAAACCTAAATCCTTAATTAATCCCTATCCCTAGAACTCTCCTGTCTCTTTTAACCTAAATTTCCCAGTTGCTCCATAAACATAAAATCCATATCTACTCTCTAATCCTAAAACCTCTTTTTTACTCCATAAACCTAAATTCTCAAATCACTCCCTAAACCTAAAACTCAACACCCCCATCTTGCTCCCTAACCCTAAACCTTCCTCCCACTCCATAATTGTAAAATTCCCATATTGCTCATTAAAGCAAAAACTCCCCTCCCTAAATTTAAATTTCTCTTCTGTCTGCTGCTAGAATGCCTAATCTAAAATCCCCCTCCCATTCCTTTTCCAAAAGCTGCAACACTTACCGGACTCAAACTTTGGTCATGTTCAGGCAAGACGTGGCAGCTCCACTCTCTCCATATGGTACATGGACAAATTGTTAGAATTTAAGTTTGAGGTTTGAGCAGCAGATTGCATGGCTGCAACATGCTTGAATTCCTGGCTTTAAGACTGTTTTGTGAGCAGCTAAAATTTGAGCTACTGAAGCAGATCCCTTTTACTTTTTTAGTGTGAGATGGAAGATATCTGTTTTGTTCTTAGGGAGCATGTGAGCCCCATACATTAGTGGGACAGGTTGATTGCTAAGTTCCTAGCTGAAGGAGTTCAAAATGGGTACCCAAAGTGAAGACATACTGCTGTATTATTGGGTGACATAAACATAATCAAATTAGTACATTATGAATATAAAAATACATCTGTCTAATAATATCTAAAAGTATCCATCCATGTGCATTAGTGTGCATAAAAAAACCAAGTTGATAACAGCTCAGAAAATATGTCAGTGCTTTGCAAAAAAAAAAAAAAAAAAACTGTCGACAGTTTTCATGTTTACATACAAAAATATGTTTATACAATGAAAGTTAGTAGAAAAAAACACACAACACAGAAAACAGTAGTTAGTGTTCTAGTTTGATTATCTCTATGGTTAGATAGCATTTCATTTGCTCAAGCCACAAATGTTTACAATATATAGCAAAACAGTTAAGAAATCTAAAAAATATTTGAAAACAAATCATGCTAAAAATCTTTGGTACATACGTATTATCGCAACCAGATTTTCACGGGGGTGAAAATCGCATACCTGCACACAAACAGCTGCCTGAAGCACTTTAAACTACTGATCATAGTCCTTACTAATGGGCAAAAAGTTAATATTACTTTCAGAAATGGCATACATTAAAATATTACATGACGTACCAACCTGGTAACAGCTGTTGGCCTCTTCATAAACAGGGATGTGTTAGGGACGTATTCTGCCATTATACAAGTCGGCAGTGAGATTCAGGGTTTTACACTTGTATTTGTATCGTGTCATATTTAAATGTACGGCATTTCTGAAAGTAATGTTAACTTTTTGGCCATTAGTAAGGACTATGATCAGCAGTTTGAACTGTTTCAGGCACTCATTTGTCTGCAGGTATGCGCTTTTCACTTGAGAAAGTGCTGGCAAAGGTGTGGAGTGGGGTCCGCCTATGAGAAAAATGGAAAAGTTATATTTCTGCTCAACGGCCATTTCACAAAGTGTTCGGAAAGTACAACAGGAATTTTTACAGTAGTAAGTATAACAGAAAGGGTAAGAAAGAGCGTAACTTTCCAGATCCTCTTTCAAACATATAAAGCATCGCAGTTCCTCTGCTTTTGTGATCAGTTTTGGTACAGCAGAGGGTTCTATGCTGTCTGTCTTTTATAACAATGCAATGGATGACAAATGTTGTTCCATCCGCGTTCGGTCGCCAAACTCCTGTTTCTGTTTCTTCCTCCTGGTCCTGTTGCACAAGTAAAGTGATAAAAAGTTAATTAGGAGTTTATATACCCACTTGTACTTAAACATGCAGTCCTTTCATGAAAACATTAGTAATTACGCAAGGTTAGAAATCTGGTTGCAATAATACGTAAGTATCAAATCTTTATAGTGGCTAGTACTGCTACTAAAAAGTTGTTTAATTGGTTAGACCCATGACGAATAACATTTCCTTACAATATACTGAACACTCTGAAACATGCAGAGGACTGTGACTGAATTGGATAGAGGACTTAGTTGCTTAAAGACTCTGACATATCTGTGTGAAAACTAAACAAACTGACTCCTAAAGAGAACTCTTTGGGTGAGAATTTAGTGCTTCAATCATATTTCAGTATAATCCATAAAGTTATTTCATTGTTAATTCATTGCAGTAGCACCCCATGGCCTTCAAACGTCCCAAGGATTTCTATATCAGATTGAATTATGGAAATGAAAATAGCCTCACACTGACCGTCTCTTTGTGCTTCTTATTTTTTTATTTAAAGCTAGAGTAGTTGCAACAATTTATAAATGCATAACTTCATAAAACGTAACATATACCTCACATTATGACATGTAGTTAGATGTCTGCTAAACTGGCAACCACAGAGAAAGTGTCTGAGGTACACAAACTCTAATTACTGCGTTTGTAACACAAGTTTTGCCTTTCAGCAACACTATGTGTTAGTATGAGAAGAAGCACCTAGCAGACTATTCATTTATTTATGTAACTTTGTTTTCTGGATGAATCACAGTGGCTTAGCCTATGTCACCTATTTAGGGACAGTCCAAGGTAATATTTTTATTCACCAGAGGAAACTGGACCAGGACACAAGAGGAAACACATATTCTTTTTTGCTGCTTCCATGAGATCATTAAAGTACACCAAAGGTGCCAACAACTTGGATACATGTGATATGTCTTTACACCTCATTTGAAGCACAAAGCCTCAAAAAGGCAACAATCTTTTCTAATTTCACTGTGAAAGATTGGAATGTGATCCCTTAGAAATTATGTCTGCTATCACAAGTAATTGATACATTTGTTTGTCATTCACTGCAATTACAGAGATTGAAAACAGTTTTGTGTGTGTGTGTGTGTGTGTGTGTGTGTGTGTGTGTGTGTGTGTGTGTGTGTGTGTGTGTGTGACATACACACACACACACACACACACACACACACACACACACACACACACACACACACACACACACACACACACACACACATAAAAGTTACGGGCAGTTGGTTGAATGACCAGCTACACCACCATCCTTTTGGTTGGCACCATTTGGTCAATACAGACAGATGTTCAGCAGGTGTACAAGGTTCCTCTTCCCTGTGGATTGTGCGATCTTGGAGTTAGTATATATAATTAACAAAGAATATGCAGGAATACTTCTCCCCTGCAAAAACATTTGCATTTGGATTACTCCACTCCTGGGTAATCCCCAGAGCATGCACAGCACATTTTGACATTTGTTGTTTTGACATTTTAATGTCAATATTCTGGGTGCCAGTGTACTTGGGCATTCCACTAAATGCCCTACACACACACACATACACACATATGTATATATATATATCTATATATATATATATATATATATATATATATATATATATATATATATACATGTATGTGTGCACATGCATATATTTAAATGTATATGTATACACACATATATCTATCTATCTATGTAGATATATATATATATATATATATATATATATATATATATATATATATATTTAGGATTTTTGATCGAAAGATCAAAAGTCCGAATCCATTATCACCGAACATACTTTACCAAAAGCGCTTTCACCGAAAAAGTGCTTACAGTAAAGTATGTTTAAAAAAAACAAAAAAACAAAACCTACTATATATATATATATATATATATATATATATATATATATATATATATATATATATATATATATATGCACACACACATCTCAAGTGTATGGTCACACAATATTGAGGAAAAAGAGAAACCTCCCCAAAACAGTGCATCGTCATTTGAAGCAAATGAATGCACCACTAAACAGCCCTGTTTTGTGCTAGAGCACAGTTTCAGTATTAGGATATAAATCCACAGACTTCCTGTGTTGGTGGCAGTCAAAATGCAAGCATCTTAATAACTGAAACATTTTTATAGCTTACTATAGGGAGGGTATGCAGCTGCTGCATGCAGTGTCTGCGTACCAATTTAACCCAATATTGTCGATGTCTGATATGACTTTTTCCTTAAATTATTTGAGGCGAGTTATAAGACAAGCAAGAGGGAGAAGACTGTGTTATACAACAATAAAGATACAAAAGTAAATAATGGGAAACTGTTAAGCTGCAGTTAGTCTTGTACATGAACAAAAAGTGTGTTACATAATCCAGCAGGGCAACACCACACAGTCAATACAGAGAAAACTGAAGACATAACAAAGAATGGTCTTGACAGTTTGTTTATGTTTAGGAAAACTGTGATGCTGAAATAAAACACAAAATCTAATGTCACAGAAATTATGCAACATTTTCCCAATTTCAGTGAATTCCTAAAACTAGACAATATAAAAAATGTGTCGATTTGCCTGTATTTCAGTTGTTTGATCATTTGCTTGCTTGTTGGCTGTTTGTTGACGACATTAACTGAAATCAATAGGTACCGTCCCGTGGGGTACTTTAGAGAAAGCTAGATAACTGTTTCAAAAGCTTATCTGTTAACAAAAACAAAGACTTGTATCTCATAAATGAATAATCATAGCAAGCATATGTACAGCAGCACAGATACATAAAAGTGGGAGTTACTATAGAATATTAACGAGTGCTAACTCTAAAATAGAAATATTTCGATATTAACAAAGCATGCCATTAGTACTCATTAAGAAACAACAGCATTAGATGCAAAGTCTAATATAATCAACAAAACTGAGTTACATCCCGATCAGATAAGGAAATATTTATGTGATAGAACAGATGGCAAATCAGGATGAAATTTGTAAAGGTGAAATAAGGTGGTATTGACATGAAAATGGAAAGAAACAGAGACAGGTATGGATACAGGAAATGAAAGCTGACAGGAGGCTGATGTAAGACTCATGCTTTCTGAAAATAATTGGCTTTGTGTTTGTTCTTAAACTAGGTGGCAGTTAATCCCACACAGTGGTTAGATAGGTAGTAGGTTTGTGGTCACCCGTTTTACTGGATATTTTGGTCTTGTGTAGCAGATATTTATTGGATGATCTGAAAGTTCTATTGGTAGCACACCAGGAAAGAAGTGATGTGTGTGTAATATGGTTATCTTATAGTAGTTTATGCGTCAATGTTGAGAATGAACATTTGGTTTTGTTTTCAAAGGGCATCCAGCTTAATGTGTTCTGTATATTATAGAGCTAGTTCAGAAAACGGAGTTGGAGAAGGACTCTGACAATATTCTAGGAAGATGCTAAAACTTTAGAAAGAAGCAGATTTTTTTATATAGCACTGATTGAACTGCATAGTTTGGGAAGAAGGTAGAATACTATCATAGGCTGATCAGAATGTGTTTGCTCACTAAAGTAAACCAAGATTTTGTTTGAATATGTTGTAGATGTGTTTTTTTTCAAATGTTAGTCTATGTTCAGTGTTAACACTTAGGTATCTGTAATCAGTACAGTTTCAACATCAGCTAAGGCTTCTGTTATAGAAAGTTTAAATGGAGCTGCACTATTGTTTGAAGGTTCGTGCATAAAAATTAGTTTTGGTTTATTTTCATTTAGTGTTAATGTACTTCATAGGTTCATAGGTTCATAGGTTGGTACTAGGCTATCGGTCCTATGGCCTATACAATCCTAACCATAACAATTCCCTGGCTATTTCTCCCCACACTATTTACTTCCCTAGAACCCTGTCTAGCAGGGTGACTGACGTGATCCCTGGGCTGAATTTCATTTCTCCCATCCAATCATCAATGTTCCTTTTGAAGAGGACCAAAGAGGTACTCTGCTTGACATGTATGGGCAATCTATTCCAGAGTCTAAGGAGTCTCTGGGTCAGGAACCTATCCCTCCAGCATGTTTTGTTTATTGTGATGACAAGGTTTAGATCCCTGGAGGGTATGGCTCTGTGGGATTGGGATTTCTTTAAGTGTAGCATGTCCAACAGCTCTGGGTTTGACATGGCCTTGTATGTTAAGCAGAGATCGCCTTGGAGTAGACGATATGCGACAGAGTATAGCTGGAGTTTTTTAAGGCGGTCAGCATAGGGGATCTGCTTTAGGCCTGTGATTCTTTTAGTGAGGTATTTCTTTGGCTTTTCCAGTTGTTGCAGATGTCTTGAGAGGTATACTTCCCTTTAGGTGGGACCAAGGGTTATATGTTTACATCTAATCAGGGAGACATGTATATGAAGCACTTTATATCATGGGGCATCATCCTTTTAGGAGGGACCGAGGGTTGTATGTTTACATCTGATCAGAGAGACATGTATATGAAGCACTTTGCATCATGGGGTGTCATACTTTTAGGTGGGACCAAGGGTTACATGTTTACATCTGATCAGACAGACATGTATATGAAGCACTTTGTATCATTGGGGGAGTCATCAGCGTATTTATTCACATTTAGATTTTGAATGTGAAGATGCAACCATTAGTGAAAATGCTGAAAAGCAATAGGCCTTGAAAATCCTTTCGAAAAAGTTTAAGACTGACCCTGCTGTACTACGTCCATTACACACTGCAAAATAATCTGGATACTCTGCAAGAGCTGTTTATGTTTTCTGCGCCAAAAACAGCTTTCTTTATGATATAGTTTTAAAAACCTTGCTCAGTGTACCTCATTAAGTGTGGTCACAAATTTCTGATTACACGCTTTCACATTCATTTTAAACTTCTCATGTTGCATTTTCAGACATTAGTAGGTAGGAATCAAAAGGAGTATTTGCTTCTGTTTTCTTTTTGGTTTATTTAGTATTTGCCTGTGTGTGTGTGTGTGTGTGTGTGTGTGTGTGTGTGTGTGTGTGTGTGTGTGTGTGTGTGTGTGTGTGTGTGTGTGTGTGTGTGTGGTGTGTCTGTGTGTGTGTGTGTGTGTGTGTGTGTGTGTGGTGTGTGTGTGTATCTGTGTGTGTGTGTGTGTGTGTGTGTGTGTGTGTGTGTGTGTGTGTGTGTGTGTGTGTGTGTGTGTGTGTGTGTACGGGGGGTCCAAACACAGGAAACACAGACTACTTTGCATGTACAGTTAAGCAATAATCCATGGTTAGGAATTACAAACGTAGGATCTATCCATCACTACTGTGGTCTGATCATGATGTTGAAGCATAAATGATGAAGAGAAGGCAGCTGTGGTTAAAGCTTGGATTATTCACACACATATGACTGAATTATTGATATTACGCAATGTCAAGGTCATCACACATTGTCATAAATGGCCTCTATTAATCACAGCTCAACTATGCTCATCCACGATCATAGCAGATAGCCTCAGGTCGTTTGCGTAACCGACTATGAAGACAGGCCAGTGTGACTGACAGCAGCATTCTACATCAGAACTCACAAGGATCTGAAAACAGAAAAAAGAAACATCTTTCCTTTTTAAATAATTGGATTATGCAAAGGGACATTATTCCTCCTCGTTTGTTATCTCATCTTAGAGACATTTGAATGATCCACTGCACAAGCACTGGCTATGTACATGCAGGCACATAAATGCAACATGTTTCACTTTGGACTAAGGATTGTGCATGCATGCAGCTCTTCACTCGTGTCCCATGATTCCTTTAAATAGTATCATACTGAAAAAGGCTCCATGTACGCTCATCCTGGGATGCTGGTCAGTGCACAAAGTGCAGGATCATACTTGATGTTTAAGTGTATTACCTTACCAGAAAACAAAGGTAAATCCAGAAATGTCCAGTCAGATCTGGCATCCCATCTGTGACTCAGAGAGTGAAAAGGCTTACAAGAAACAGAGTACAAAGAACTCATCAGGGCTTCAGCAGCATTCAAGGGTAAATTATATATTGAAGTGCAAATAATATTCAATGATATCACTCTGATTGGCTAATGTAATCAATGTGGCCATTGTAAATTCAGCATTATACAACAACCCCCCTTAATATTCAAAAATGTGCATGCTGATTGGTCAGCGTGCACGTTGTAAATCCGAGTTATAGTAATGTCAAAAGGTCCGGTCACTCAGACTTGTTCCATTACTATAACTCTTACAGCAATACTGTCTTGCTATGTTAAACGAGTTTAACATAGCGAGACAGCTTTAAACAAAGCAACGGAGATTCTCCGTTGCTATTTTTAAAGCTGTCTCGCTATGTTAAACCCATTTAACATAGTGAAACAGTTTGTAAAAAGCAACGGAGATCTTGTTTTCTCCGTTGCTTTTGCCCACAGCTCTGATGTACTGCAAAGGCATACGTATGCGCAGTACATCAGAACTGCCGCAGAATACCAGACAGCTGTGGAAGGGCAGCAAGGACGCATTATACAATGCCATTATTTAAGAAAAGTAATTTTTGTTTTTTCTTAAATAATGTCATTGTATAATAGCAATAACCCACTTCTGGGTGTGGGTAATGCTGGATTTACCCACGGTTGGCTTTGTTTGGCCACTCGGGCTTCGCTTTCGTGACCACACCACACCAACCATGGGTAAATCCAGCATTACCCACACCCAGGCGTGGGTTATTGCTATATTAGCTATGGCATTAAGCCCTGCCACAAAACAGAAGAAAGTCTAGGAAAATCACTGTGATTGCAAATGTCCCATACTATTCCAGCTACCTACTTATCTGAATGGTCGAGTGTTAGAACTCTTATCCATATATCTATTTAAAAGAATAAAGTTCTTGAAACTTCAAAAGGCATCTTTATTCATCCCACAGAAAATATATCAGAGAGACAAAGAGAGAGAGAGAGAGACAGAATCTACTAGCTCTACTAGAAAAAGTGATTTTATCTGGACTAATCCTTTGTACTCCGTTTCATATTACTTTAGAAGTTGACAGATTTCAGACACTAGTAATCAAAGAATAAGTCATCCAGTCATCTGCTTTCAATGGTACTTTTATAACAGTTCAGGGATGCTGAGAGCCATAACCTGCTAGGCAATCCTCATTCTTGCTCTGTTTAGCAGCACAAGAAAATGGAGACAGTATCTATTTGGCTGCAGACACAGCCGACTATAAAGTAAAAATGTAAAAGTAAACATCTAAATAGTTTATTTCTACATAAAATAATAACTATCAGGGGAAATATTACTTACACTACTAAACATAAAATGTATGCTTATTCATTTACTAACCAGGTAATACCATAAGGTGTAAGCTTCTTTACTGTACTGAGCTAGGAGAACTATTCACCTGAGAGACACCTAGAGACACACAATAGGTAAATAGATGTTGAGGGAATTGAACACCAGCCTTTAATGTGCTGTCTTGTTCAGTGCAGTTACAACTGAATACAGCAGTGTTATAGAGCACAGCCATTGCCATCTATGGCAACAGTAGGTCTCTTACGCCAGAAAGTACTGTGATGCCATATGTATGGATGTGCATGTGTGTGCATGAATGTGTGTCTGTGCCCCATGTGTTTCTGAGAGTATTTATGTGTGTGAGTATGTGAGTACATATGTGTGTGTGTGACTGCATGTTACTATGGTTGCAGTGTATGTGCATGCACAAGTGCAAGTGTGTATGTGTGTGTATGCATGTGTGTGTTGGTGTGTCAGAGTGATTGCTGTTTTTGTGTGTGAGTGTCTGTGTGCCTGTGTGTGTGTCTTCATACATGTTCATAGGTTCATAGGTTCATAGGTTCATACTAAGCTATCTGCCCTGAGGCAATTATAAGCCTAGCCCGATTCTGTATGGCTTACACCGCCCCTTGATTTGAGTATACTGTGCCCTTTTTAAGGTTTAGTTTACTGTGCCTCTGTCTAATAGTGACACGGGAGTAATCCCTGGGACAAACCTACGATCCCCCATCCACCTATTGAGATTCTTCTTGAAGAGATTCAGTGAGGTGCTCTGCCTCACATGAACTGGAATTCTATTCCAGAGCGAAGGGAGCCTCTGGGTTATGAACCTGTCCCTCCAGCAAGTTCTATTTATTTCTATGCTGAGGTTCAAGTCCCTCGAGCGTGCGGCTCTAAGGGATTTAGATTTACTGAGGTGGAGCATGTCCATTAATTCTGGATTTGACATAGCTTTGTATGTCAGGCATAGATCGCCTCGAAGTAGGCAGTATGCAACTGAGTAGAGCTGGAGTTTTTTTAACTGAGCAGCATACGGCATCTGCTTGAGACCCTTGATCCTCTTGGTGAGATACTTTTGGGGTCTTTCTAATTGCTGCAGGTGTCGGGTAAGGTACATCCCAAAAGGGGCATTGTATTCTATGATGGGCCTGATGAGGGATGAATAAAGGGGCACAATTACCTCTCTTGATCTAGATGTGAAACCCTTCGTGATGAGGTGGGCTATGTAGAAGGTCTTTCTAACCACTTTGACAATGTGGTTTTCAAAGGAGAGATTGCTATCAACTTGGGTCCCCAGTTCCCTAATAACTTTCTCTGTACTTAATGGGTTTCCGCCTATGTGGTAATTTGTGGGCACATTGTTTTTGCCAAACGGTATGACTATACATTTTTTGGCATTTAGCTTTAAACCATGGTGCTGGCACCAGTTATCTGTCTCTGTGAGACCTTTTTGAAGGATGTTTGTGTCAGCTGGAGAGTTGATTATGGCGCCCAGTTTGCAGTCGTCTGCGAACTTGGTGAGCCATAGTCCTCCCACATTTGCCTGTACCTCGGAAAAGTATATACCGAACAAGAGTGGTCCCAGGACAGAACCCTGTGGGATGCCACTTGTGACTGGTTTCGAGTTGACATGGCTCCAGCAACTCTCACTCCGTGGGTTCTGTCTTTGAGCCAGTTTGCAACCCATCTTGTGACATAGGGGGTTATATTTAAGCTGGATAGCTTATCTATGATGCCCAAGTGGGGTATTGTGTCAAATGCCTTTGCAAGGTCCAGATAGGCTGTGTGGACTACCTTCCCTTCATCTATGGCTTTGTTGACTGTTTCGAAGAAGTCAACCAGGGTCAAAAGGCAGGATCTGCCCTTGACAAAGCCGAACTGGCTAGGATCTAGTGTCTGTAGGTCCCCAATGTCTTTGTTTATGAGCTCCATGATGATCCTCTCCATAGCCTTGCAGACTAAGCTAGTCAGGCTTATGGGGCGATAGTTTCCAGGGTCCGTAGAGGCTCCACCTTTGTGGAGTGGGACTACTGTTGCTGTACGCCATTCTGTGGGCACATATCCTGTAGTGAGGCTGAGATTGTATAGCTGTTTTATTTGAGGGATTAGTTCCTCTTGGAGTTCATGTAGGACGCAACCTGGGACGCCATCTGGTCCCATGGAAGCAGTGTTTTTTGCTTTGAAGAGGGCAGCCTTCACCTGAGCATCAGCGATGTTTGGGAGGCAGCCCTCTGCTGGGATAGATACTTGCTCTTTTGGGGGGTGGAGAAGTTTGCACTGAACCTGTCTGCCAGGATATTGGCGATGTCTGTGGCTTCAGTGTATTTTTTTGTCATTTAGAATCAACTCAGAACAAGTCTGGGAGTTGCATCCCAGGTTTCTAACATAACTGAAAAAAGCCTTATGATTGTCTTTGGTGTCCTGTGCAATTTTTCTCTTGAAGCTGGCCTTGGAGGATTTTATGAAGGATCGTAATTTTTTGCTAGTACTGATCAGAGATGCCTTCCCTATTAGGGATTTTGCTCTATCATGTAGTAGCTTCCTCCTTCTGTTGTACAGTTTATTTATGGCAGGGGTCCACCAGACTGGACGCCTGCCTTTGGATGATTGGGTCTTGGTTTTGTTTGGGATAGCATGATCCATGCATTCCTGGAGATGTCCGTAGAATGCATTTATATAGGATTCTGCAGTTTGGGCTGTAGTTTCCACTGGCCCTGGGGCCTTGAAGGATTCCACTTCAGTTTTGAGAAGTGAGAAGTTCACTTTGAGAAGTTTTTCACTGTGGTTTTCTGGGCTGGGGGTGGGGTCGGGATGTGGACATCCAGTGAAATTAATTTATGGTCTGATCTTACCAATGAGGGATATACTTCTGGTGTGGAGCATAGAGTCCCCATGTTGGTAATGATCAGGTCTAGTATGTTGTCCCCTCTTGTGGGAGTGGTGACTAGTTGTTCCATAGCATTTGAGTTTATAATTTCCAGGAAACTTTGGGCTAAGGTGCTGGGGCTTGAGTAGTGCTCCCAGTCAATGTTTGGGTAGTTGAAGTCACCCAATATAATGGTGTTCAGAGAGATCTTCATGTTCTCCAATATTTTCAGGAAAGCCGAGTGGGATTCCTGACTTTGAGAGGGTGGTCTGTAGGATGCTATAAACTGAAAAGCAGTCTTGCCCACTGTTAGTTGCACATGGATGGTCTCCGATACTTCGTGCAATGCCACTAACCTGGAGGTGTGGATATCCTTAATAAATATGGAAACTCCCCCTCCTTTTGTGGTTCGGTCTGGGTTTTGGGGCCAAAAAGCATGATATGAGGTATAGCCTGGTAGTGCTGGGGTGCTGTCTGGAGCCTTGAACCAGGTTTCTGTCACTGCACAGATATCGATGTTCTCCATACTAAGGAGAGCTTCGAGTGCATGCATCTTGAGGTTAAGACTTCTGGTGCTTAGCAGCATTACCCTTAGTTTCTTGTTCCTTGTGCTGTCTATGGGGGTGGGTTTAACTTTTGAGCCTTGCCTAAAAAAGGCACTATGGGGTGGCAAGAGCCTTTGCCAATATCCAAAAGCCCAGTGGTGACAGGTGCAAGCCATCCCTAGCGAAGCAGCGTGGCTTGTCGAGCATGTCATCCCAGGCTGACAGACACTGGATCCCCTTTGAATGACGCCAAAATTTTAGCCAATTGTTAAAATCAATCATTTTGTCTTTGTACTGTGGCATCATTCTAAGTGAGGGTAAGATGCTGCTCAAGGTCAGGGTCATACCAGCCTTGGCTACATGGTCAGAGAGCTCCACTATGTCTCTTTTCATGTAGTCCAGGGAGGTACGTCTCAGGTCATTCACACCAGCATGTACAATGACTGAGTCATATTTGTATTTGCTTTGGAGTGACCTGAGTGCTTGAGTTATGTGGCGGATCCTAGCACCCGACAGGCAGCTCACCGTGACCTTCTCTTTATTCAGCCTGGTGAGCGGGACGTCAGTGTGTCTGACAATAGAGTCACCTATTACAAGAGTATCAGGTGTGTTATTCAGCCTTAAGGGCTGTGACTGCTTGGCACACTGACTTTGTGGGCTATGTGTTGTGCGTGTTTTGTTTTGAGGTAGCGTTTGCTTGGATGTCTGCTTTGGAGGTCTCTGTTGCTTAGGTAGATTTTTATTTAGTGCCTCCGAGTATGTTTTTGTGTATTTATGTGTTTGGTTCGCTGATGTGGTGGGGCTATGTGATACTGGAATTGTGTTGTGTGAGGTTACCTTCTCCTCCTGACTGGTTACACCAGTTTTGAGATGAGTGAGCTCAGCCTCCAGTTTGGCTAAATAGTTGCATCTCTTGCATATATTTGAACCTGTTTGGAGGAGGAGAGGGTTGTCCGTGTACATGAGACAGTTGTAACATTGCCTCAAAATTCCCAGATTCACCAGCCGGACTGGAGAGGAAACCATTGACTAACCTTTGGACATGCTAGAGTAATATAGGGAAACTGAATTTAAGATGGACCAATAGGGGACAGGGTAATTGTAGAGAGTATAAGAGTAAGTAGTGCTTATGGTTTAATAGTGCTAACTTGTAGGATTACTTAATTGGACCAGTGAAGGACCTTAGAATGAGAATATGGTGTTTAAATTGAGAGATAGAGCAGTTCTAAGGGAAAAAGTGAAGAGCAGACTTTGTGGAGCCAGGAATAGTTTAAACCCAATTAGGCGGCGCTGCCCGCTGTTGCGCTATGCACAAAAACGTGCAAAACCACACAAAAGAGGGTTTTAAGAGAGGAAGATGAAGGAGTTTTGGAATTGACCCAAAATGGCCAATAAAACTACAGTTTCAAGTCAGTAACCACTCCCACAGGGGCAGGCAGGCTGCTCAATGTTTTTCACTGCCACTGATCAACAGAGAGACTTCCCTTTAGCCCAAGCAAAAAATGGCCTCACAGAAACTTACAAACAGTTCAAGAACAGCAAGCCTGTAACTGAACTGTTTTAAATCTCAGAAAAGTGGGAAAAAAGCAAGATTTTTTTGTTTTTTGTTTTTTCAGAGATAGCAGAGGTTCACAAGTATTAACAAGTTATAACAGTGCAGTAAATGACCCCACACAAGAGTGCTAGGCCAAAGACAGAAAAAATGCAAGTTTTGAGAAAAATACGATTTTAAAAATAAGTGCAAACAGGAAATTCAGTAAACAGCTTTAGGTTGTGCTCTAAATACAGTTACTAATGCAGAAATCAAGTTTAACAAGCCAGAACATGCTCAAAATAGGCGGCTATGCAGAAAAACTTAGCAAATAAAAAGAGGTGCATCTCTCTGTCTGACCATAGGGTACTCCTCTAGGGAAACACTTAAAAATGTTCACAGATGGATTTATTCTGGTTACAACATAAAAAATGCAAGATAAAGTATATGTAGCAGCAAGGTTCCTTCATCATTTGTCTTAAATTGGTTTTGCTGTTAGTATGTTTTTGGCTTTATGTAACTGAATGTCTATGATAATTGTTATGTGTGCTCTAGTACTGTGTTAATATGCTTTAGTATTCATACAGTCTTTTACTTGCTTTACTTTTTGCACTGCATTTTTTATTTCCTAAGTTAGTCTGACTTTCTGCTTTCTGTTGTTATGGGGAATGCCTGTCCTTTCTACATACATACATTGTTCTCTTCCTCTCCGTTTCTGTCCTGTACATTTTGTTTTGTGTGTGTTCTCCAGGAATAACAAAGTGATATCTTACCATCTTTCCAGGAAGGATCTTGTTTCATTGAAGGCTTTATGCAGTAATTAGACATCTACAGCTGCTTGAATTTTTCCAGAGATACGTGTGCTTCTAGTTTGGCCATTTTCTAAAACAAATGATCATATACGGACTTACAAGTAATGAATGTCTACCCACTCAGATGGGATTGTGATGGTTCCCTAATGAAATGGCATCACTCACAATGCTGAATGCCTACAGACCAAAAAAAAAAAACAGAGATCAAAACTGCAGGAGAACAAAAACCACAAACATTTGCTCTTTTCCTTCAAACTTTTTTTTTTTTTTTTTGCAAGGGAACAAATGCTCCCTTATACCCCTAACCTACATCTAACAACTGTGAGATTGTCATACCTCAGTGAAAAGGGAATATTCCAAGAAATAACCATCTCAGACTTGGTATATATACAAGCTTTCTGAGCCATTTAGTCTTTATATTTGGGACTTGCTCATGTGGGTCCGAACATTCCAAATGGTTACCAATTCTGGGGGACACGTATGCTGCGTCTTGCAGCACTTCCATTAAGTAGGCTACTCTGTTTCTAACCAATGTTTGATAAAAAACAAATGTTAATAAAGGTACTGTAAAGCTGTTAAGCAGATAAATTTGAGAGTGTGCAGTAACATATTTACATTGACTATCTGAGTGGATCAAGAAGAATTTCTTTTTTTTTTTCAAAACAAGTTTATTGTTTTAACATGTAAGAGAAATATCATAACAATTTTATACAAATAATTAAAAATAGGTATTATTATAATATTCAACAAAACAACTAAAGTATTTACAAAGACATCCACTACAATCAGATCAATTAATTAAACTAAAATACTGTGCTATTGAAATTAGAATTTTTTTAACAAATTTTGTAAATTATCCCATACAATAAAATGTGATGTTTTTCTAGTTGTTCTCATTCTAATTGTGCTTATTTCCATATGACACATTATATTCATAACATTTTTAAATTCATTGAACGAAGGAGGTGTATCTGAAATCCAATTTCTAGTTATTATTTTCCTAGCCACTGCTAGGATAGACCATAACAAGGGAAGCTTAATCTTTTTAACACATTGAGGTACCGGTGTGTTGAATAATATAAGAGACTTAGAAATAATGAAATTATCTGTAAAAAGAGCCTGCAAAAATTCATTAATTGACTTCCAGTATTCTTTCAACTTCATACAGTCATAAAACATATGAGCCCAGTCAGCATTAATTTCTACATTACATCTCTTACATAGATTATCTTTATTATTAATTTTATTCATCATCAAAGGTGTATAAAAAGATTTATGTAAAAATTTCCATGTATAAAGTCTCCAGACAATGGAAGATGTAGTTCTATAAGCATATTCCAATATATATTGTTTATCTTGTTGAGTTGGTGGAGGTGAAATAATTCCAGTATGAATCTACATTGTAAAAAGTTTCTTGTCTGATAATTTTATGTATATATGAAAGTTTACCTTTATCAGAAACTTTATGCTGTAAATTTATTATCAAGTAATCAATCAGTTTTGGAATAGGTTCTTTAACTGTTATAGACATTAGATCTATTCTATCAATGAGATGTTGTCTAAAGATCTGAACCTCTAACCAGCAAGTTTCTCTTAGATCAAATTCTTGTTTTAAGAAATCTAGATTTTTAACTTTATTATCAGATATCAGCTGATACCAGTACTTTAGATTATTATCTATAGCTAAATGAGCTCCTTCAGAAGTAGATGACATAAGCATACCCTGAGTATAAATTATAGGAATACAATAAAATTCCATTCCCTATACTTAGGGTGCATGAATATAAAGTTACGATAACTAATAATAATATTTAATGGGTAACAGACCATATGTTTAGGTGTAATAGGTGAAGTACAAAATTCCTTTAGCAACCACAACATAGAGTTATTTATAATCATATTTTTATGTGTTAAGGAGATTTTCATGAAGTGCATACTAATTAGCTCCCAATAATCTTTCCATTTTGCGACATATGACCGATCTATTAATAAAGTAATAACTTTTATAATAGAAGAGATAATATATACATTAAAGTCTGGAAAAGAAATACCCCCTTGAGACCAGCTATTAGTATGTTTCTTTAATGCAATCCTAGGTCTATTAGGTGCCCATAAGAAATTTAACATTAGTGTATTCAGTTTCTTGATAGTTATTTTTGTAGGTGAAAGTATTATTGATTGTATTAAGTATAAAATCTTGGGGAATATTATCATTTTAATAATTGTAAGTCTCTCCTCCATAGTAAAAACATATTATTCCAGGTATTAAAAGATTTTGTATATTAAGAAAACAGGTATTATAGTTATTATATATAATAGATTTAATATCTTTAGATAGTATTATACCTAAATAAGTTATCTGACCTGAGTTGGGTACATATTTAGTAAAATCACTAATGAGAGTATTTTTTCGTGTATATATAGGTAGTATTTTAGTTTTTCTTCATTGAATATTAAACCAGAAATACTTTTAAAATTCATCATTTTATCAAATAAAGACTGCATAGAAGAATTAGATCCTGCTGATGTAATTAGAACATCATCTGCAAAAAGTTGAATTTTTGATGTTGTATTTTCTTCTATTTCAAAACCCTCTATGTCAGTACTGTTTCTAATTAAATTAGCCCAAGGCTCCATTACTAAAGTGAATAATAGTGGAGAAAGTGGACATCCTTGCTTTGTACCTTTAAGAATGGGTATTTTTTGTGAAACATATGTTCCTACCTTAATATAAGCCAGCGTTCCTTTGTATAAATGCTCAATTAAATTTACAAATGCATCAGAGAAATTTGTGCATTTCAGTAAGGTAAACAGATAGTCCCAACTTACTGAATCAAATGCTGAACCTATATCAAGACTAATAAGTGTTAAATCTTTCTTTTTCCTATTTGCAAAATCAATTAATGTTAAAGTTCTTCTTATATTATCAAAAGTATTTCTATTTACAATGAAGCCCGTCTGATCTATGTCTATAATGCCGGGATAATTGTCTTCAATCTATCAGCAAAAATACTCATAAACATTTTATAATCAACATTAAGTAATGAGATGGGTCGATATGAAGAACATCTAGTTGGATCTTTATTAGGTTTTAAAATTGGTGAAATAAATGTATATTGCCAAGATGGGGGTTATTAACTCAGTTTGGGCCAGAATAAAAACCTTATGTATTAATGAATATGTAGTTTTAGAAAGGATTTTATATATCTCTGGTATAATACCATCATTACCCGGTGCTTTGTTTGATTTAAGCTTATTTATTTGTGTAATAACTTCTGTATATGAAATACTCTTGTCCAATAGTTTAATCTGTTGTTTATTAAGCTTTTATTCATGTTTGTGGTTATAAACTCCTTTATTTTATCTTTAGGTTCCATGTTAATGTTGTTATGGTTAATCTTGTGAAAGTGATTTCTAAATTCATCCAGTATTTCTGGTATACTAGAAACATTCTTCTTTTCCTTAGAGAAAAGATTTCTTTGATATGGTTTTGTTTATTCAATCTTTTTGTTTTATTTTTAAGTCTATGTAAGTATTTGGGGCTTATTGAATAAGACAAAAACTTGTATTTCTCTAAAGTTATTTTAACTTTATGAGTTAAAATTTCTTTGTATTTCTCATTTAGTTTGTTTATTTCTTCAATAACTTTCTTGTCCATAATATTTTCTTTATTATTATTTTTATAAGAGTCTAGTTTACTTTGAATATCTAACAATTCCTTATCCCAAGATTTCCTTTTGTTATTATACCATCTGATACTTTGTCCATATAGATATGATTTTAAGGCATCCCAAACATAGACAATGGAGACTTCAGGAGTATTATTTATGTCTAGAAAATGTTGTACTTCTGAAAGTATATATTCTTTATAGTCTTTTAGCTGAGTTAAGTATGCTGGTATCCTTTTGATCTGAACATTATGAGTATTTTTTATCATGAATTCAAAAACAATTGAGTTATGATCAGATATAGGACATGAAATGATTTTGGAATTAATTAAATCTGTTACCATCTGGTTAGAAATAAAGACCCTATCTATTTTTGAATAAGTTTTGTATCTGTTAGAAAAAAAGGTGTATGGTAATGATTTTGACTCTATCTGATTATTAATATCATTCAAATGATTAGAATTAGCAAAATCATTTAAATGTTTTGCATTAGATGTAATTCTTCTTTTCTTTATAGTGGTAGTATCACTTTCATGTAGTATACAATTAAAATCACCAGCTAAAATAATATCCCCTACAGAGAATGATATGATCTTATCAATATGATGTTTCACTGTATTAATACCAATTCCAGGTATCCAATATACATTAATTAAAGTGTAAGTCTTCCCATTAATTTGTATTGTAACCATACAAAACATTCCTTTGTCATCCTGATAAGACTTAATGGTTTTAGGAATGGGCATACTTTTATTCCATAAAATAGCCACTCCTCTTTTTTCTGAGTGTGCTCTGAACTAACCAATACTGTATACTTATTAGTGGCTAGTTTATCAATATCTTTTTTCAAGAGATGGGTTTCTTGCAGGAAGACTAGATTGGCCTTGTGTAGATTAATGTATCTTATTAGGCTTGCCCTTTTACACGGATTATTCAATCCATTAATGTTTAAAGAAATTCCTTTTAAAGATGTCATTTGGCATTTTTAAAACTCAAGAATCTTATGATCGAAATAACAAATAACCAGATAAATAATGTTACATCTCCTCTTTTAGGTGTACCTTTAAATATAGCTGTATTTATTAAATCTCTTATGGGATTTTGTATAGGATTCAATTTTGTTTGTAGTGACAATGAGTGTACAAAATATATTGTGGATGTCAAAACTATATACATATAACAATGAACAAGTGAAAATAATGTAAGGATTAAACCTTGCATCCCGCCTGGAGTTGAAAACTCCAACTTAGAGCAGTATTTACTACTCAAGTTAACCCCCTACCCTAAGCAGCAGTACCTCAGCTACCACCTTATCAATTTAATACTAGTTATATTTAACTGAGGTTAACAGTTTTAAATTCAATTATCTATCAAGACAAAACTACACATTTGGTAAAACAGCATCATATAAACTAAAATAAACTTTTTTTTTTTTTTTTTTTTTTTTTTTAAAACTGTTCATACTATTATATAGATCTATGTAATATATAACACTTGTATTCTAATAGCATTCAAATAATCTTAATGTTAGAAATCAAGAGGAGAGAAAATTATGTTCTAACATTCATTTAAATCAAAAACTTTGGCTAATATGATTCAGACATTACATGCATTAAGATGCATCTATTTTCTGTCATGTGAATTCTATCAACAGCTTCCAAAAAATCTTGAATTGTTTGTATATGAGCATTTACTTAAACTCATTATTGTCAATAGAGTAAAATATTGTATTCATAAAAATTATTATAAATCATATTGCATAGTTATGCAGATTCTCAGAAACACCTGCGTTATTACCTAAAAAAAAGCCATCACACACATAAACACAGACACACACACATACATATACACACACACATATACACACACACACATACCCATGCACACACACACACACACACACACACACACACACATACATATACACATATATACATACACACACACACACACACACACACACACACACACATATATATATATATATATATATGATCTCACTGAGTTGTGTCTTTGTAGAGCACTATCCTACTTGCTGTCCCTAGAATAAATCTGTCTGCTTTATACAAAATAATGCACAGCAAACACATATTAGTAACCAGATTTTACAATCATGCTAACCTACTGCTTTAAAATATATCACATGACATTTCTTCCAGAATAGAGTTATAAGATTATTTATGCTTGTCAATCAGATGAATTAAATGAGTTATAGTAAAGTATATGTTTGGGACACAAGTTTTTAACACAGATTAGTATGCTACTGTTAAGTAGATTTTCAAAAACATTTAAATAAATGTTTCATTTTCTATGCCTGCTAAAATAAGATATTTACTTGCTACAAGAAACTACATCATCTAAACTCATCATAACTGACACATTTTATGAATAGAGTATTTTTCCTGAATCTGTGGTGTGTCAGTGTGATAACCTTGTCAATGTTTATACTAACTGCTTTCAGTTTCTCTGTGAAAATTCTGTGAGTGAAGCTTCTGAGGAAACTCATGGACACTGTGCATGAGACAGCCCACATCCCAGATTGTCTCCCTTAACATTTTGGCGGGAAACTTATTAAAACTTGTGGCAAACATTCATTTTGTCAATAGAGTAAAATATTGTATTCATAGAAATTATTATAAATCATATTGGATAGTTATGCAGATTCTCAGAAAAAAAGCCATCACACTCACATACACACACACACATACATACACACACACACACACACACACACACACACACACACACACACACACACACACACACACACACACACATACACACACACACACATATATATATATATATATATATATATATATATATATATATGATCTCACTGAGTTGTGTCTTTGTAGAGCACTATCCTACTTGCTGTCCCTAGAATAAATCTGTCTGCTTTATACAAAATAATGCACAGCAAACACATATTGGTAACCAGATTTTACAACCATGCTAACCTACTGCTTTAAAATATATCACATGACATTTCTTCCAGAATAGAGTTATAAGATTATTTATGTTTGTCAATCAGATGAATTAAATGAGTTATAGTAAAGTATATGTTTGGAACACAAATTTTTAACACAGATTATTATGCTGCTGTTAAGTAGATTTTCAAAAACATTTAAATAAATGTTTCATTTTTTATGCCTTCTAAAATAAGACATTTACTTACTACAAGAAACTACATCATTTAAACTCATTATAACTGACATATTTTATGAACAGAGTATTTTTCCTGAATCTGTGGTGTGTCAGTGTGATAACCTTGTCATTGTTTATACTAACTGCTTTCAGTTTCTCTGTGAGAATTCTGTGATTTGAAGATTTTGTGCATAAGACAGCCCACATCCCAGATTGTCTCTCTTAACATTTTGGCGGGAAACTTATTAAAAACTAGTGACAAACATTCATTTAGCAGTGTAAATGCATCTAAACATGACAGAATCTCCACAATGTATTCCACAGATGATCATCACAGCCTCTATGCAAGTGAAATTAAACTCAAAATTACCAACAAGCAATAAAACTCAGCATTCTTCTCCCAACTCAATTTTCATACAAATCCTATTATTCACTGTGCCCACACAGTCAAAAGCATTTCTATATATTAATAAAGAAAAGAAAAAGAGAGTAGAAAATAAAAGGGAGTGAGGCAGAAATAAAAAATGTAAGAGAAAGCTGTAAGAAGTATATACAATGGAATGTTACTTACTGTTTATATTAATAGAGTTAAAAATAAAACATATTATTTACTCTTATTTAGTTCTGATTATTATTAGTTAAAGCATGACAGATTATTTACAAACAAGCATAAGCAGTATAATCAAGAAAGTATAATTAGAAATAGCATTTGAAGAACTTATAAACTTTTACAAGAAATAAATATGTTATTATTCTATTAATGATATTTTCATTACTGTTCTCTCCTGCCCTCCCCACCCTTTACCCACTACATAATCTAAATAGAATGTCATTGTTTAAACAAAGAAAATAATAAAAGAAGAAGGAAAAAAAGGTAAAGATAAAAAATGTATCAAATTACTAACCTTACTTTTTCAGAAAGAAAAACAAATCGAGTCACAGCCTGCCATTAAATTCTCAGGCATTTTGACTGGTTATGAAACAAAACATTTCTTTGCACATAGAGAATAACTTTGATTAAATCTTTTCCAAAATATTTGTGGCTTTCTGGAAATGCAGGAACTATATTCAAAAAGATTAATAATGAACTAAAATGATGAGAGAGAAAAAAAACATATAACAAATCATTTGTTTTTTAGTCTCTTCTTCTTCTCTGAAGTCTTCTAGGAAGCTTCAGTTGCCAGTCTCTTTAATGAAGAACTAGCCCATTCCATTTCTTCTATTTTATCCAAAATCCTTTTTTCTTTGACAAACAGTAAAGCAGATTCTAAATCATCGAAGACCTTAGGACCATCAGGAAGGAAGATTTTAAGCTTGGCAGGAAACAGAAGGTATGTTTTAAACTGTGCTTTTTTAAGCTCCCTTATTAGTGGCAGAAAAACTTTTCTTTTAGCAATTACCATGGAAGAATAGTCATTGTCAAAATGCACAGTTGTCTCATTAAACTTAACAGGAGCTTTAGCCCAAGCAGATTTAAGAACCATCTCTTTATCAAAAGATGATAGAAATCTAACTATAACTGATCTAGGATAGCTTTTGTTAGAGTTAGTATTAGCTATAGATCTATGTGCTCTTTCGATACCAAAAGAGAATGCTTCTGGTAAATCTAAAGTTTTAGGGAGCCATGTTGTTAAAAAGAAGTAATATTGTTACCTTCAATATTTTCTGGCAGTCCAAAAATCCTAATGTTATTAGCCTAGATCTATTTTCCAGGTCATCCAGCTTTGTTTGTAAATGTGAATTTTGTTTCAGCAGAAACTCAATGTTGATTTCCTCTTCTTGTATTCTATTTTCCATGTCATTCACAGCTTCTTCTATGCCTGTCATCTGGATCTTCTGTTGTTGCAGGTCCATATGTAACAAGTCTATTTGTTTTGTAGTTTTTTCTATGAAAGTGTCTATTTCAGTATCCATTTTATCCATCTTAGCAGTAAGTTGCTGGACTATAATTATCAGAGACTGAAGTTCTTTCTTGATGCTGGAGTCTTGAGAATTTGTCTTACTGGAACTCATTTCAGACTGATAAACTGACAGGAAAATTTCCAAAGTAATTTCTGATAGGAATATTATTAAGATTCCCTTTCTTTTTTAGATATAGTTCAAGAACTATATAAAACAAACATATTTAGAAAGAAAATTACTTCAAGAATTAATTTTTTAAGTAATTAATTCCTGTCAATGTAATGAAATTGGTGGAGCTGAAGAAATCTGCTGCTATCCTGTGTTCATCCTTGGCCACGCCCCCTTCAAGAAGAATTTCTGATACAATTTTTAGAGGACTTTTTCTCCTTTGACATCAAGTTTTTTTTTCCATGACTCTATTTCCCCAGCAAACTATCAATGTTAAAATTGTACTGCTGACATTTCTAAATGGACATCAGCATGCAATGGATTAAATATCATAGTACATATACCCAGACATACAGATTTATGTGGTTTACTTCTTAAAAAAGCTTTGTAAACTTTTCATTGACAATGTGCCCACATAAGCCTTTTTCCTTCCTAAGTGACGTCACCATAGGAATATGGTCAGCATGTGTCCATAAGCTTTACCAAATATGCCATCTGTTAAAGTCTGTGGATGTTTTCCCATGATGCCCTTAGCAGTTAATGTAGTACACTAAGGATCTCAGCTGTTAACGAGCTGCTTTCTGTTGTCGAGGGTACATAGTTCAATTCTTTCCACCTACATTTGTTTATGATGTGACTCTAAGTCCCTTAACTAGACAGTTCTAGGTTGTCATGAAAATGGATACTTTGTTTAATGGTTAAGAAATAAACAAAAGAAACCTCTATGCAAACATCATCTACGAAAAAGCTGACTGAAAGCTTTAATGACACGAGCATATTAAAATGCTATTTTATGAAGCTTTAAAAAAAAAAACAGGCAACCTATTTTTAGAGGGTTAAGGGCAAAATCTTTAATGGATGGGTATCACATGACATAGTGAAGAAAAGCTAAGTGAGAGGCATTACGGTTGGGAGGTTGGTGTAAAGGTTAAGGTGTTTACCTCAAAAACAGAAGGCAATGGGTTTGATCCTCACTAAAAGCAAATTGGCTAGGCTTAAAATTGCCTACGAGAGCAGCTAGCTTATGAATCTATTTTTACCAATGTACTTTCATCTAAAATGCATCCTTGTTTACAACGTACAATGTACCTGCAGATAGTCAAGATGCATTTACCTTCTCTGAGAGGATTCTCTCAGCTTAGCTTGCTGCTTTAAAACATTTTATCGAAAGTCCATAAATGTGTCCAGCTCATAAGTACACATTGACAGTATATGATTAAATCTGAGTCAAAATATCACAGCACTAAAAAATCTAACACAACACTATTAGAAATAATTGCCTCCTAGGTGTTTCCCTTCTAATTTTGTCAAATTAAAATCAGGTTGCTTTAGTCAAGTTTATTTGTTTTCCATTAATAGTATTGCTGCAATATATAAATCCACTTTCATTTTCACAGTGTTGAAGGTAGTTGCCATTAAGAAGAGAAGAGAGTACATACCCACATGTTGCATGCATGGGTCAGTGTCGACTGTTGAAAGGAGTTCAGAAGTTCACAGTCAACAAAATACATTTGTTATCTGTCCCCCTTTTTTCCCTTTTGTACATGGGGTTGGGGTATAACATCAACAGTGCCTATCATCTAGGGCCAATGCTCACACCATCGGTCAAGGAAATACAATATTAGTTTGCAATTTCAATTATCAATACGCTGACTGGGTAGATTAGGGTACAACAAAGAATAAAAGCACCCCACTACTTCGACTTTCTTATTCAGAATAATCTTGAAGACATTTTCAGCGATGCTACATCATGTAGCAGAGTATCTTAGATATTACGGAGAGAAGCCTGAGCTCTGCTTGCTTCCTTCTGGAATATTTTTGTTTAATTAACATTGATTACAAAACTATTGTTTTTTTTAAGTTACCAATAGAGATCTGGTTTATCACAATGAAATAAACATTTCCTGATTTTTTTACTGAGAATTATTATGCTACAAACAAGACACTCCCAATAACAGATTGGGACAATCAAAATACAATTGTTCAGGATTGCTACAAAACAGTAGATCAGCTCCTTAGTCTTGCAAAATTGGTTCAGTGGTTGCATAAGTTGTCCAATCCAGTCTAAATCTCCACTGCTGACACAGGGAAAGGTCACAAGTTAGTACCCTTGCATGTGCTCTTAATTGTTGAATGTGAATATTAGTGCTGCATATGTGTTCTTTCTGGTTTATGTATGAAGACAATGGCAGTTATGACTGCATTCTGCAGCATTACGTCAAACGTGTAAAAGCTGGCTGTCAGGACCTACCAAGGGCACATCCTGTTACTATTCCTGTTTGTGAATGTTTTTAGGAAAGGACAGAAAAAAATAGCTGAGCCAAGGTGGTAGCCCCGTCTGAGGACTTAGTGCCTGCACATCTGCTGCATGGCATTGTCCTTTTAGTCACATCTCACCACATCCTCTAACACGAAACTAAGAGATTTGTTTTTTCCTGAGAATGAAGCAATGAGAACCAGCAGCTCTTAATCAGAGGTCATGTGCTGTACTAGGAAATGTGTAGCCTTCCTCTAGTACAGGAATTTAAATACCGTAGTATCTTCATCACTGTTAGTCGCACTGTGGGGAGAATCTTAAGAAACTGACAATTAACTGTGATGTTTCCTAAAGTTGTCTTGCTGTTTTATTTCATAATTTAATAATGGTATTTAAAATTGAACTTGCGTTTTATCATGTGAAGTAGAACCATTTTAGGAGAGTTTTGCATTTGATGCAAGAGTGACTTGGTTATTTGCATCTGTTCTGTATACTGCTTCTTCAGAATCACACAGATTTATGCAAAGCCACAATAGCAAAATAACAATAGTGAGTCTGTATATTTGGGTAAGGTGACTTGCACATTTATAAGTGCATTTCACATTTTATTCCACTGAATGCTGATGAATTTGCTAAATTAGCCATTTGTCTGAAACTGCAGGAGTTTAAACACTAGAAAAGAGAAACGGCATACTGTACGGATAGTTTTCTGACCACATTTTAGTGGTAATTTGCACCTTCATCTTATACAGGTGATATGGTCATGTAAGATTTCCACCTTCCTACACACTTGTATTTCATTTTAATTCTGAGGTATAGACATTCCAAACTGCACTGATGGCAGAGTTAGAAGTTGTAATTTTCATAGATTAGGTTCTTCAGGCACTACACAACATTTTTTTTCCATGCACAGAATGATTGTTTTATCATGAGTATGTCAAGCTCTGCTTCAGATTTGCAACAAATACAAAATATTCCATTTTCTAGAATAATAAATTGAAGCCTCTTTTGAGCATTACAGCAAAATGAGATTATACATATAACTCACTGTCAGAAAAAACCTTCAAAACTGTTTGGCATTGATAGCATTTCTGAGCCTTGTTCATGCTACCCTTAAATACATAAGATACAGAACTGAGAAAACATAATGGAATATGATTAGCAGCGAAGTACTTAAAGGACTCACCTTTTACAGGTGTCATACACTGTTCTTATTTATTTTATTTTATTTTTGTGGAATTTGCATGGACAGAATTGAATTTTGAAGCAGGAGGCAGATAGTAATGGCCACCCCTCATGCTGTATGGAAACACCTGTTTTGATGATTTTTCAGTCTAATTTTGTTAGTATAGAATACAAATGGATTTATATTCAAACAGTGCCTATGCTATGCTTTATTACTGTTGGTATGAACAGTATGTCACAGCTAAATTTCTGTGATGCCTTTATAGTAAGAACATACCCAACCATGGGAGACCTCTGATTTGTCTCATTTGAAATGATACCCTGCAGTAGAAACCTATCCTTAATCAAGAATACATTCTTCGACTTATCTTAACTCTGACTGCAACTAAAGCTGCAGTCATGAGCCTAACCACTGGTGTAACCTTAGCTACATATTTCAAAATCGAACTTTGACCATAAATAAATCTAATTCAAAGTCCTACCATAACAACAAGGATAAACACAACTCTATTGCTAACAGTAATAATAATGCAGCAGTGACAATGTTCAGTCAGTTGAATGGTACTACAATGCGTTCCTTTTTATGAATAATTATTCACCTTATGTAAATCCTTATTTGGCACAGAAGGGAATTCATTAAGTATCACCACACTGCTTTTCAAATAACAATACTAATATTAAACGTATTATATAAAAATGAAGGTGCACGGAGGCAGAGCTCCCCTATGAAGGTGTGCAGGGGTTGCCCACACATAAGATAATTATGTGGAGAGGGACATATTTCATAGTGTTACAACTCTTTGAATTGGGTATTGCTGTGCATAACATGAGTATGTGCTCTGTGTACTGGTGTGAAATATTATTTTATTTTTTGATTAATTACTGAAGAAAACAAAGGGAAACGTTACAGCTTTATTGTGTTGTTTGATGAAGCATACTTCAACTGAGCATGTCCTAGTGAAACAGACCTGAGTCCATTAAAGATTTCACTTTTACCTTAATTCCTGTTCCGATGTTTACAACAAACCCTTCACCCTCCCTAACAGTGACAGTTTCTCTGGAAAATGTTCAAGTAATCTTGGCATTAGAGAGGGTTATGGTGATGATGAATGTTAGATATAATGTTACTCTCAGGTTTTCTTAGAGAAATTGTTAGTGTGTGTTAGTGGAATTCATTTATACTTATCACCCATAAATTACTGTAATCTTACCCCAAAGCCTAAACATAATCTTAATTCTGATTATGGCAGTACTGAAATCCTATTCTATCACTCAGTATAATCAAATTATAATATTACTTTATCCCTAACTCTCATCCTTAACTTCAGTTCAAAGGATATCATAACTGCACATTCATCTGTATGAGCTTTATTGTTATACAATACATTAGTTTAGTCTTTTGAACTTAAATACAAAAAAAATCTCTTTTATTGAGACACCTGTCCTACTTAGCAGATACACTCCAGTAAAATGAAGTCAAAAGATATACTGTGCATCTGAAAATGTGGCATTATTTCCTATATCCATTTGTGTTGGATCCCTGAATCATTCTACCTCTGTTTCATTTCCCTAACATAAGCATTTTATACATTAGATGCTTTATGTCTAAACTACTTTTGTAATTTGAATTTAGCTTCATTACAAAACTGTTTAAATTATGTATGTGTGTTTTACATTGCATTTAGACTAGTGAAAGAGTGAAGGCAGGCATCACACTAACTTTATTAAAAGAATCTGATGTGTCAGTAGTGTTGAATGAATTTTATTGATTCACTGATCCACTGGTGTTTGCAAAATATCAAATATTGCACTCTGTAACTTTATTACAAATGCCATCTACTGAATAATTTATGAGGAGTGTAAAATACATTACAGGTCTTTCATTCTGCTGGATAACATTTCTTTTGCTGGAAAACTTGCCGTTTAGCCTTCTATCAGTCTCTGTTACTGACACTTCTTTCACAGTATTCACACTGCTGCTATGTGTGACTATTATTGCACAGGCGAGCTCAGCTGTTTTATATAACACAAGAAAACCCAGGCAGTGCTTTTTGGATTAGGATGAAGACTAGAGAATCCATGCACTCTGGAATTGTGTTTAAAATGTTTCAGCCACCCCTGTATTTGCAAGCTCTTCTAATCATCTTGGCCTGCTCAAGGCAGTGCTTTCTTATTAGCAGGCCTTTTGGACTGACTACTGCGACCACACTGTTCTTTTTGTCTGAAAGGTTCTCCTAAACCTTAACCAATCTCTATAGTTACACCCAACTCTTTTATGATGATCTAGGATGCCACATACATAACACGACTCATTTTACCCTTCATGTCCACAAGTACACATTTCCCTGGACTTGTGGCATCCTGCAGCTTCAAAAGGATTAGCTTCTGAATCAGTCATATTCTGATTGCAGCTCTTGGTACTTCATGGATTTTCTTAACTCCCTTCATGTATAGTTTTCTGTTAGGATGGAAAGAGCTGTCTAAGTTTTAAAAGTTACTGAGGCAGATTCCAGTTCCAAAACAATATATGTGTCTTGGTCATGGTTTGCTCATGGTGAACAATTATTTATGACATTATTACAGGAAGAACTTAATGAAACCAACTAATAAACATTCCTGTTGGGCTGATCTACTCAGTACTTATAACATGCAACATATGATATCCACCCTAATGGAAAAAATAAATGAATTAATAAATATGCCTGCATGTTTTAATATATTAATGGATAAATACATATTTTAGTTATATATTACATGTAATCTGAACTACTAACAGGTCTCACTCGATCACTCTTCTATTTATGGTTACGGCAACGTTTCAAAGCACACAGCTGACTGATTAAGGATGGTGCTCACCTTATTCCACACTCAATGGTGTGAACAAGAAAGTGCAAGTTTGTACCCTGAACAGCAAAACCAAGGAAATCAATGAAGCACTTTCCAAGACTTCACTCCTGCACCCCCCACACCCCAACATGGATGCATTCAGCGCACACACATATGCACGCATGCGCGCGCGCACGCACACACACACACACACACACACACACACACACACATAAATGAGCACACACACACACACATACACACACACACACACACACACACACACACACAAACACACATACATAAATGAGAACACACACACACACACACACACACACACACACACACACACACACACACACACACACACACACAAACACACATACATAAATGAGCACACACACACACACACACACACACACACACACACACACACACACACACACATAAATGAGCGCGCACACACACACACACACACACACACACACACACACACACACACACACACACACACACACATACACATGCCATGCAAACATAAGCCCATACATGGCATACAAGCATACTATTTGTAGTACACTTTTCCAGATACAATATCATTCTGTTTTTAATTAGAACTTTAAGAGAAATTATTAGAGATGTATATGCCTTTTATGATCAAGGGGAAATTACTAGCATGTTCCTCTTACGTCCTTATGTTCATATGAAAAAGAAACAGAAGAAATAACAGGTATTTTCCAAAATAAATAAATACATACATACACGAGGGAGCATCGTTAAAGAAAAGATGAAAGTACATGAGTGAAGGCTTTGTGAGGTACAGTGGGAAGAAATTTTTGACTATGGGCACCGGGTCCTTAAGTCTTCCTGATAATGTTCCTTTTACAGGTGCTTATGCAAATGATTTGTTCTCCCACATTGCTTGGTGACATTTGTTGTATTTCTCAAATCCATTTTATCACCCAAAAGCCTTTTGAGGAGGTTTTGGTGGGGCTCAGCTTTAGAGCAGTCAGCTACTTCTCATTTAAATGTTGGAAGCAGATCTCTGATTCAGGATGGCGAGGTTTATTAGCAGCAGTCTATTTTCCCCAAAGTTTGTCTCTAGATGCCCCAGGTCAACTAAGATATTGTGGATTATAGGTTCATAGGAGGTTACCAGCCTAGTGGCCCTAGAGCCCATACAAGCCCAGCTATGTTAATTCTGTCTTGCTTTAATTGTTCTTGGCTAGATAGATGTATTTTGCAGAGCAAATCTATGATCAACACCATTTACCGCTGTCCATGAGGAAAACGGGTGCCATCCCAGTGATGAATCTGTAGTCTTCCATCCATTTGTCTAGGGTGCGCTTGAATGGGGTCAGTGAGGAGCTTTGCTTCATATAAATTGAAAGTTTATTCCAGAGTAGCAGCAATCTCTGGGAGATACATCTGTCTCCCCAGCAGGTTCTTTTAATATCACAGGCTAGGTTACGATACCTAGAGTGAGTGACTCTTGCGCCATTTCACTTGCGATGTACAGCATTTCCATCATGGCAGGGTCAGAGACTGCTCAGTAGGCCAAACACAAGTAGCCTCTCAGCAGCATATATGATACAGAGTACAGTGACAGGGGTTTCAGTCTATCTACATAGGTCATGGTTTGGAGGCTCTGTATTTGGTGAGAAACCTCTGTAGTCTCTCCAGCTGCTGCAGGTGTCTGCTGAGGTACATGTGAAGAGAGCATTACATTCTATTAATGGTCTGTTGAGGGTCGAGTACAGTGGAGTTATAACATCCTTAGACCTGGATGCAATGCCCTTACTTATGAGATGTGCAACATAGAAGGCTTTACTTACCACTGTGGAAACTTGGCGGTCGAATTTCAGATTGCTATCTACCTGTGTTCCCAGATCTCGCACCACTTTCTTAGAACTTAGGAGGGAGCTGTCAATATTGTAACTAATAGGGAATTCTGCTTTGCCAAAGGGGATAATAATGCACTTTATTGTGTAGTTTTTGACCATGGCTTTAGCACCAGTCATTTGTCTGTATTAGGCCATCCTGTAATATGTCGGCATCACTGGGGCACTCAATGGTTGCACCCAATTTGCAATCATCAGTGAACTTGATATGTTCTAACTTTAATTTTTGATGCTTCTTGGGTTTTCTTAATACCCTCAGTGTATAGTTTTCAATCAAGATGGAAGGAGATGTCTAGGTTTTAGATGTTAGTGAGGCAGATTCCTATGCTTAAGCTGACAACAATGTGTAAGGCATGGACACACATTTTGGGTTCTGTCACTCATTAATCCACCACAAAGAAGTCAGCACCATATACTAAAAATCAGGAGGTTACAAAATCTTTATTTCTGCAGCTGCAAAGGAAATTTTAAATGAGATACACAAATGAAAGGGGCAAATTCACACCGATGAAAATGTTCCAACACTGAAACTCATTTGTGGTTTGTGTTCTTGCCTTTGGATTCCTTTGCAACTAGTTCATAGGTTGATATGTAGATACTAGGCTATCGGCCCAAGTGCCTAAGTAAGCCTAGCCAACAAGGTTCCCTGGCTTACGCCACCCAAGAAAGTTAATTTCTTGTGCTCCTATTGAGCAGAGCCACAGAAGTGATCCCCGGGGTGTATTTCCTATTTCCCATCCACTCATCAAGATTTTTCTTAAAATGAGGAACTTTGCTTGACATAGATGGGTAGTTTGTTCTAGAGTATAGGAAGTCTCTGGGACAGGAATCTATCCCTCCAGCATGTCCTGTTTATTGTGGTGACAAGGTTTAGGTCCCTAGAGTGTATAGCTCGGAGGGATTGGGATTTCTTTAGGTGTAGCATGTCCAATACCTCTGGGTTTGACATAGCTTTATATGTTAGGCAGAGATCTCCTCAGAGTAGGTGACATGCTACAGAGTAAAGCTGGTGTTTTTTGAGATGGTCAGTGTAGGGCATCTGTTTGAGGCCAGTAATCCTTTTGTGAGGTACTTATGTGGCCTTTCCAGCTTCTCAGATGTCTTGTGAGGTACATATCTATAACACATCTATAACATATCGCCTACTCCGAGGTGATCACTGCCTAACATATAAAGCTATGTTAAACCCAGATCTGTTGGACATGCTACACCTTAAGAAATCCCAATCCCTCCAACCTACAGACTATAGGGATCTAAACCTTGTCACCACAATAAACAGGACATGCTGGAGGGATAGATTCCTGTCCCAGAGACTTCCTATACTCTGGAGCAAACTACCCATCTATGTCAAGCAAAGTTCCTCATTAGCACACTTCAAGAAAAATCTTGATGAGTGGATGGGAGATAGGAAATACACCCCAGGGATCAGTTCTGTGTCTCTGCTCAACAGTGGCACAGGAAATTAACTTTCTTGGGTGGCATAAGCCAGGGAACCTTGTTGGCTAGGCTTACTTAGGCCCTTGTGCTGTTAGCCTAGTACCTACCTATGAACCTATGAACATCTTTTCCAGAGAAACTAATTATTTATGGAATGCAGGGACAGTTTAAACTTCTTTATAACCGGGTAGTGGATACTATAAGGTTGTACCTTAAACAAAATGAGAGGAGTCTGAGAACTTTCCAGCTCTTTTATCATTGACAAACTGACAAATGTAAAACATCTAGACTGAACAGGAGTTTCTTCCCTCTATCCATAAGGCTGATGAACTGGAATGCTAGGCATAATAGCGAATAATCAGATAATATCCACTCGCTGTGAAATATCATCTATAGCAATCACTCTGGCAAACTGCTTCAGTAAATGGTACAGTTACCCTTATTTCTTGTGCTGTTACTTCCTGAATGTGCAATAACCAGGAGTGAGTTGCCACTCCATACATGTACAATATGAACATCAGAACATATCATACTACAACTGATGAAGTGCAATATTCTAAGTCAGGAGTGAGTCACCACAGCATATGTGTACACTATGAACATCAGAATATATCACACTACAACTGATGAGGTACAATATTCTAAGTCAGGAGGGAGTCACCATTCCATACATGTACAATATGAACATCAGAATATATCACACTACAACTGATGAAGTGCAATATTCTAAGTCAGGAGTGAGTCACCACGCCATACATGTACACTATGAACATCAGAATATATCATACTACAACTGATGAAGTGTAATATTCTAAGTCAGGAGTGAGTCACCACTCCATACATGTACAATATGAACATCAGAATATATCATACTACAACTGATGAAGTGCAATATTTTAAGTCAGCAGTGAGTCACCACTCCATACATGTACAATGTGAACATCAGAATATATCATACTACAACTGATGAAGTGCAATATTCTAAGACAGGAGTGAGTCACCACTCCATACATGTACACTATGAACATCAGAATATATCATACTACAACTGATGAAGTGTAATATTCTAAGTCAGGAGTGAGTCACCACTCCATACATGTACAATATGAACATCAGAATATATCATACTACAACTGATGAAGTGCAATATTTTAAGTCAGCAGTGAGTCACCACTCCATACATGTACAATATGAACATCAGAATATATCATACTATAACTGATGCAGTGCAATATTCTAAGTCAGGAGAGAGTACAACTGATGGAGTGCAATATTCTAAGTCAGGAGTGAGTCACCACTCCATACATGTACAATATGAACATCAGAATATATCATACTACAACTGATGATGTGCAAAATGTTAATTCAGGAGTGAGTCACCACTCCATACATGCACAATATGAACATCAGAATATATCATACTACAACTGAAGCAGTGCAATATTTTAAGTAAGGAGTGAGTCACCACACCATACATGTACAATATGAACATCAGAATATATCATACTACAACTGATGAAGTGCAATATTCTAAGTCAGGAGTGAGTCACACACCATACATGTACAATACGAACATCACACTATATCATACATCAACTGATGATGTGCAATATTCTAAGTCAGGAGTGAGTCACCACTCCATACATGTACAATATGAACATCAGAATATATCATACCACAACTGATGCAGTGCAATATTCTAAGTCAGGAGTGAGTCACCACTCCATACATGTACAATATGAACATCAGAATATATCATACCACAACTGATGCAGTGCAATATTCTAAGTCAGGAGTGAGTCACCACTGCATACATGCACACTATGAACATCAGAATATATCATACTACAACTCATGAAGTGCAATATTCTAAGTCAAGAGTGAGTCACCACACCATACATGTACAATATGAACATCAGAATATATCACACTACAACTGATGAAGTGCAGTATTCTAAGTCAGGAGTGAGTCACCACTCCATACATGTACAATATGAACATCCGAATATATCATACCACAACTGATGCAATGCAATATTCTAAGTCAGTAGTTAGTCACCACTCCATACATGTACAATATGAACATCAGAATATATCACACTACAACTGATGAAGTGCAGTATTCTAAGTCAGGAGTGAGTCACCACACCATACATGTACAATATGAACTTCAGAATATATCACACTACAACTGATGAAGTGCAGTATTCTAAGTCAGGAGTGAGTCACCACTCCATACATGTACAATATGAACATCCGAATATATCATACCACAACTGATGCAGTGCAATATTCTAAGTCAGTAGTTAGTCACCACTCCATACATGTACAATATGAACATCAGAATATATCTCACTACAACTGATGAATTGCAGTATTCTAAGTCAGGAGTGAGTCACCACACCATACATGTACAATATGAACTTCAGAATATATCATACCACAACTGATGACGTGCAATATTCTAAGTCAGTAGTTAGTCACCACTCCATACATGTACAATATGAACATCAGAATATATCATACTGCAACTGATGAAGTGCAGTATTCTAAGTCAGGAGTGAGTCACCACTCCATACATGTACAATATGAACATCAGAATATATCATACCACAACTGATGCAGTGCAATATTTTAAGTCAGGAGTGAGTCACCACTCCATACATGTACAATATGAACATCAGAATATATCATACTACAACTGATGATGTGCAATATTTTAAGTCAGGAGTGAGTCACCATTCCATACACGTACAATATGAGCATCGGAATATATCATACTACAACTGATGCAGTGCAATATTTTAAGTCAGGAGTGAGTCACCACTCCATACATGTACAATATGAACATCAGAATATATCATACTACAACTGATGCAGTGCAATATTTTAAGTCAGGAGTGAGTCACCACTCCATACATGTACAATATGAACATCAGAATATATCATACTACAACTGATGACGTGCAATATTCTAAGTCAGGAGTGAGTCACCACTCCATACATGTACAATATGAACATCAGAATATATCATACCACAACTGATGCAGTGCAATATTCTAAACCAGGAGTGAGTCACCACTGCATACATGCACACTATGAACATCAGAATATATCATACTACAACTCATGAAGTGCAATATTCTAAGTCAAGAGTGAGTCACCACACCATACATGTACAATATGAACATCAGAATATATCACACTACAACTGATGAAGTGCAGTATTCTAAGTCAGTAGTTAGTCACCACTCCATACATGTACAATATGAACATCAGAATATATCACACTACAACTGATGAAGTGCAGTATTCTAAGTCAGGAGTGAGTCACCACACCATACATGTACAATATGAACTTCAGAATACATCATACCACAACTGATGACGTGCAATATTCTAAGTCAGTAGTTAGTCACCACTCCATACATGCACAATATGAACATCAGAATATATCACACTGCAACTGATGAAGTGCAGTATTCTAAGTCAGGAGTGAGTCACCACTCCATACATGTACAATATGAACATCAGAATATATCCTACCACAACTGATGCGGTGCAATATTCTAAGTCAGGTGTGAGTCACCACTCCATACATGTACAATATGAACATCAGAATATATCATACCACAACTGATGCAGTGCAATATTTTAAGTCAGGAGTGAGTCACCACTCCATACATGTACAATATGAACATCAGAATATATCATACTACAACTGATGACGTGCAATATTCTAAGTCAGGAGTGAGTCACCATTCCATACATGTACAATATGAGCATCGGAATATATCATACTAAACAGATGAAGTGTAATATTGTAAATCAGGAGTGAGTCACCACTCCATACATGTACAATATGAATATCAGAATATATCATACTATAACTGATGACCTGCAATATTCTAAGTCAGGAGTGAGTCACCACACCATACATGTACAATATGAACATCAGAATATATCATACTACACTTGATGAAGTGTAATATTCTAAGTCAGGAGTGAGTCACCACTGCATACATGCACACTATGAACATCAGAATATATCATACTACAACTCATGAAGTGTAATATTCTAAGTCAGGAGTGAGTCACCACACCATACATGTACAATATGAACTTCAGAATATATCATACCACAACTGATGACGTGCATTATTCTAAGTCAGTAGTTAGTCACCACTCCATACATGTACAATATGAACATAAGAATATATCACACTACAACTGATGGAATGCAGTATTCTAAGTCAGGAGTGAGTCACCACTCCATACATGTACAATATGAACATCAGAATATATCATACCACAACTGATGCAGTGCAATATTCTAAGTCAGGAGTGAGTCACCACTCCATACATGTACAATATGAACATCAGAATATATCATACTACAGTAGATGAAGTGTAATATTGTAATTCAGGAGTGAGTCACCACTCTGTACATGTACAATATGAATATCAGAATATATCATACTATAACTGATGATGTGCAATATTCTAAGTCAGGAGTGAATTACCACTCCATACATGCACACTATGAACATCAGAATATATCATACTACAACTGATGAAGTGCAATATTCTAAATCAGGAGTGAGTCACCACACCATACTTGTACAATATGAACATCATAATATATTGTACTACAACTGATGAAGTGCAGTATTCTAAGCAATCACATTGTGAAGTCATAGTCTTGCAATGCCCACTAGTATAATATTGTCTAATGTCTTCTTGCCCAATTGTGGCAATTTATTGTGTTGTTAATATTTTAAGTATTACTGTATGTGCATTAGTCTTACTGTCATACAAACTATGTGTTCATTGTTATGTCTTGCACAGGGACCAAAACAATGTAATTTTGTTCAGCTTGCACTGCGGCGTAAGTGTGATCAACAATAAAGTTTGCTTTGACTTTGACTTTTGACTTTGAAATGATAAATGGGGACTCTAGAAAGATTTGCCAAAATAAAAAAGTGTGCAATTCTACCACAATGCCTGTTATACCATTTATTTATCATACCTACATGGTTCAGTGCCACACAAGATCTTTAAACTAACAGGGAAACAGCAAAAGGCATCTAAAAGGTTACTTAAGAGGCAAAGAATTTTTAAAAGTGACACAAACAATGGATGAATTTGAAAATCATATTATCAATTATCAAATGAGTATAAAATAAATTGGATGTCAGCTTTAGCACTGCTGCTTCAGGGACAGTAGGAGGTATGACACGATTCAGGGACAGTAGGAGGTATGACACGATTCAGGGATGGTAGGAGGTACACTTGACACGATTCATGGACGGTAGGAGGTATGACATGATTTAGGGATGGTAGGAGGTATGGTTGACACACTTCAGGGACGGTAGGAGGTATGACACGATTCAGGGCTGGTAGGAGGTATGACACGATTCAGGGACGGTAGGAGGTATGCCTGACACACCTCAGGGATGGTAGGAGGTATGCTTAACACGATTCAGGGATGGTAGGAGGTATGACATGATGCAGGGACAGTAGGAGGTATGCCTGACACACCTCAGGGATAGTAAGAGGTATGCTTGACACGATTCAGGGACGGTAGGAGGTATGCCTGACACACCTCAGGGATGGTAGGAGGTATGCTTGACATGATTCAGGGATGGTAGGAGGTATGCTTAACATGATTCAGGGACGGTAGGAGGTATGCTTGACATACTTCAGGCATGGTAGGAGGTATGCTTGACATGCTTTGGGGACGGTAGGAGGTATGCTTGACACGATTCAGGGACGGTAGGAGGTATGCTTGACATGCTTCAGGGATAGTAGGAGGTATGCTTGACATGCTTTGGGGACGGTAGGAGGTATGCTTGACACCCTTCAGGGATTGTCAAATGAATGCTTGACACACTTCAGGTATGGTAGGAGGTATGCTTGACATGCTTCAGGGACGGTAGGAGGTATGCTTGACACACTCAGGGATTGTCGGAGGTATGCTTGACACGCTTTAGGGATGGTAGGTGGTATGCTTGACATGCTTCAGGGACGTAGGAGGTATGCTTGACACTCTTCAAGTATAGTAGGAGGTATGCTTGACACTCTTCAGGGATGGTAGGAGGTATGCTTGACATGCTTTAGGGATTGTAGGAGGTATGCTTGACACAAGACATAGAGCTTTTTCTAGATAATGTTGATGAATTCCAGGTATTACATGAATTTATGGATACAGGATTTATTTGTCAGTCACTGCCCGAGAAAGTCTTTAAACAACTAGAAGAGAAGGGGAATCTATGGAAATATGAAATACATTCTTTAATTTCCTGTCCCCAAAGGTTCAAAAAATATCTGTGCAGCTCAGTGTTAAAAGACACAGTAAGCGTAAAAAGCAAAATGCTAGGCATCACAGCAGAAAGACCAGGTCAGTAAAACAAATCTAGTAAGGACCACCTACACCCTTATTCATTTCAGTTTCACCTTGTCCCACCACCATTATCCTTAGTAACAAGGAAGATTTTTGGATTTTGTAATTTACTAATCTTTTCAAGCCTGCCAAATAAAATGTTAACAGGTTGTACCACAGAGGTTCATGCCACTCCATTTCTCGGGCCTGTTTACTGCTCTCCTAAAGGGTATGCACACTTGGTTGTAATGCTTATTTGCCAGTTGATAAGTAACCAGACCATGCTGTCAGCACCTGTCTCGGACAAAGGCCACATGTTCTATTCAAGATGTTTACTACACCATAAAAGGAAAATGAGTGAAAACTAGCATAAACCATTCACACTTAAGTTCACAAAGGTTTGGCTGCTCTGTGGGAGAAGGATGGAATCCTTCAAGTTGTTCCAGCCACATAGCTTAAGTTGCAAGACCGCCAGTTGTTGGACAGCAGCATTACGTCAATCAGGACTAGGATAGGACTTCAGCCTGTCACCCTAAATACATGCAAGGTCTTTAGGTCAGGAATTTAGAAGTGTTTACTTATGCCTATGCCTTGGAATGACATATAGTGGCATTGCTCACACTACAGCCAAACTGCCACTAGGAGGGAACATGGGAAAAGTTAAAAAAAATTAGCTTGCTTGGGATCACAGCCTGCACATTCTTACTCCAGAAGATGACATAATAGGTGTTCAGTTGAGGGAAATTTTTACTAGACTGACAAGACCCCTCAATGGTTATTGTCTCGGCTACTGGTAGGAACATGAATCAAGTGGTCATCACAGAAACTGACAGTTCCATGTTTAAGGGCAAAGGAGTTCACAGTATTACCATGCTGAATCTTCTTATTCATGATGTTTATCAGGTAACTTTGAATACACAGACTGCTTATCTCTATGTTGTAGTCTACAAGGTTCACAGATGGTTCTCTAGTTCTATGTAGTAAAGGCACATTATCAGTTTTCACCTTTGTCATTGGGCTGTTCTACTGGACTCAGAAGATAAACACCGCATTATGCACCAGGTTTTTTTCAAATGAAACTAATGGGAATACATATTTACCCTTACTTGGACAACTACTTCTTTCAACCCAGGCATATCAGTTGCCAATGACTGGCCCTTCAAAATACTCTGCAATGTTTAAAGTTCAGGTTTTCCACTCAGCAATCAAAAATCAAGTCTAACATCCCAGTAAAAGTATTTTAAGAGCTTTTGCAGATACAAAACGCTTCAAAACTTCCTTAACTTAGGAATTCCCTTAACTTAGGACAGGGTATGTCTGTTGATAAAATATTTTCATATCTTGTAGTGTCACTGCTGCAGCAGATAGCCCACTCACCTTTGGTTTAGCTTTGGGTTCAATTCCCACACAAGCAGATTGATTGCTGACACTGTAGTGCAGCAAAAGGGACATGCTGCACTCATGAGTGTGTTCTCTTTCAGATGTGATGTTAAACTGAAGCCCCATCTGTTGAGTTAGTGTAAGATGTAAGAGACCCCATGTTATCTTTCAGATATGATGTTAAACTGAAGCCCCATCTGTTGAGTTAGTGGAAGATGTAAGAGATCCCATGGCACCTATTGAAAAGAGTCAGGATGGTTCCCTGATGAGTTTTGGGCAAAGTTCCCCTAGTAGTTTAAACACCACCTCAGGTCTCCCCTGAAAAGAGGCCATTATCCCAGTGGGATTTGCCTGGTCAACAAAGGATAAATAAATTAAAATAAATGTCTCATAACAGAAATAATTGAGTGCAAGAATGCTTTAAGGGGTCTACCTATTTGTTCTCATGGATCTTCACAGGACCCAGTGCCAGATACACACAAGGAACATAGTATGACATAAAAGGGACCTACGGAACCAGAACACTCAGTCTTTATTTCATTTGCCAACTCTTCTAGCCTTGGAGAAGGGATTTCCTTAGTATCAGCAGTCTCCTTTTCTTATTTTTCATGCCAAATTAACAGCTTATTGTATATTCACTGCCTGGGAGTTTATCCTTAAACACTGAAAATACAAAGTCTGTAGGTCCCAGGTCAGGGCAACCAATGCATATACATTGGTTCTGGTGCTCCTTCACTCACTGCTGAAGTGAAAAAACTCTTCAGGTTGTCTATGTAAATGTAATGGTGAATCAGTGAATTAACAGTCAGGGAGACAGCCTCTATTACTTCATGATAGCAGTGATAATTTGGAAAGGGATCTCTGGATGGGTTTGAATTTACAATTCATTTTCATTCCAAACCAATAAAATACTTGGCTGGACATTCAGAAAACTCACTGTATTTCAACAGTGAGATAATTGGCAAAGATAACCATAGTTTACTATACTAAAACAAATATCAGTAGTAAAAACTTCTTCTTAACAATTCCAAATCCATCTATGTCATTTGTATATATCTACCTCCTGGAAATAACATAGCTACCATGGAAAATATACTCTGCTGGCTTTCCCAAAACCTACCCCAATAAACCATTATTCTAGGTGACACAAATATTGACTGGACCTGCTTCTGCGGCAGCCTCCCCTCAAACCATATTAACCTTTATGGATATTCCCAAACCATCACCTCTCCTACCAGGATAAATAAATATAACAGGAAATCAACCTTATTAGACTGGATCCTCATTAACCATCATCCTCACAACTATGACTCAGGAACCCTCCCTGATGACTTAAGTGACCACACTCTTACCTATATCATCAGACATAGAATCAATTTACCCTCCACAACATCAATTAAAAACATAAGGTCTAAAAAGTACTTTAACCCAAAACTTCTCCAGTTGGAACTAAGAGCATGCAACTGGTCACCCCTAAAAAATCAACCTCTAGAGGAAGCTGTAAGTTACTTTAACACCAACTTCCTTGCCATCCTCAACCATCATGCCCCAACCAGACTAGTTAGAACTAAAACCAAACACGCTCTTTGGCTTACTAAGGAAACCAAACATAGAATCAATGTAAGAAACAAACATTGGGCAAAATGGAGAAAAACAAAAAACCCTATAGACCAACAAACATTTAGACAACTAAGAAATGAAACTAAGAAAGCTATAATAACTGACAAAAAAAACTACTACCTCCAATCCCAACAAGCCCATACAAATAAACCACAGAAATTTTGTCCTAGTATTAACCAACTACTCCACCCAGGAAAATCCACTACTCCAAACCCTCTAAATTCAGAACACAAAACACCAATGAACATAGCCAATGACTTTAACACCTTTTTTACAGATGCTATACAAACATTAGCCAGTCAACTATCTCCTAACAACTTCACTCTACCTTCCAAACAACCAACCTTACCCCCTACCTTTCATTTACAACCTGTCCCAACATCATATATTCTAATCCTTCTACAGAAACTAAAACCCTGCTCCCCCTCAGCAGACCAACTACCTGCTGAATTCTTACAACAATCAGCCAAAGCTATTGCCTATCCAATTTCTATCCTAATCAATAGGACTATTACTGAAAGTTTTATTCCCAGTTTATGGAAAATATCCCATATAATCCCTCTCCACAAAGGAGGACAATCCACAGAACTCGCCAACTACCACCCCATTGCCCTTCTCTCACCTCTGGCAAAGATCATGGAAAAATGCATCCACAAATAATTACTTGATCATCTAATGCATAATAACCTACTAGCCAATTGTCAACATGGTTTTAGACCCTCACATAGTACTACAACTGCCCTTTTTTCCTTCACAGACTGTATTAACAACAACCGCAACCTTAACAAACTCTCTTCTGCCCTTTTCATTGACCTGTCTAAAGCATTTGACATGGTAAATCACCAAATTCTCATCACAATACTAAAATCCTTGTCACTAGATACATCCTCTAGTAAGTGGTTCCAGTCCTACCTGGAGAGAAGACAACAGGCCGTACTATGGCACAAGTCTCTATCTATTCATCTCCCTGTCAACCTCGGAGTCCCCCAGGGTTCCATCCTTGGACCTCTACTTGTTTCCATATTCATCAACGATCTTCACCTTGCCATCCCCCAAGCTACATGCATACAATCTGCAGATGACTCTACACTGAAATGCTTAGCCCCCTCCTCTTCTGAACTACTCTATCTGACCCAACAAATATTTAACACAGTTGAGCAATGGTTCACACATAGATGCCTTCTCCTAAACCCCAAAAAAGACTAAACTCCTCCTCTTCTCTCCTACCAAGAAATCCTCTCCACTGGATTTCTCAATAAACTCTATCAATAATACCATTATATCTCCAGACCCATCCACAAAACTATTAGGAGTCACCATTGACAATAATCTGAACTTTGACATCCATATTAACAATACTATAAAAACAGTTAATACAAAGCTAGGCTCTCTCTATAGGATAAAATCATTTCTCCTACCTTCAGCTCGAACCACAATAGCGCACACTCATCTAATCTCTTCTCTACTTTATGCGTCACCCGTTTTTACCTTTCAAAAAATAATCTTAACAAATTGGAAATGTCCTACAATATAGCTAGATTTGCAACTGGTAATCCTTTTAGAACCCATCACTGCCTTAATTTAAAACAGCTAGGTTGGCTTGAACTTCAAAATCTAATTACATTCCATCAGCTAACTATAGCCCATAACACTCTTTATAAACGTTCTAAAACACCTATTCTCTCGACACTAATCACCCCCTATAAAAACCTAGAATCCTTAAGGTCTTCTCAGAAACTTCTAGTACATACCACTAAAACATACAACAAAGCTGGTGACTCCCTTTTCTCTAACATAGTTGGGAAGGCCTGGAACCTCCTTCCAAACGAACTCTCCATACTTTCCTCATTATCCTCTTTCAAAAACAAATTGAAAGTATTCCTGAAAACACACTGGTTATGTCAACGCTCTAAACCTGACTAGTCAAAAACAAATTGAGAGTATTCCTGAAAACACACTGGTTATGTCAATGCACTAAACCTGACTAGTCAAAAACAAATTGAAAGTATTCCTGAAAACACACTGGTTATGTCAACGCTCTAAACCTGACTAGTCAAAAACAAATTGAAAGTATTCCTGAAAACACACTGGTTGTGTCAATGCTCTAAACCTGACTAGTCAAAAACAAATTGAAAGTATTCCTGAAAACACACTGGTTATGTCAACGCTCTAAACCTGACTAGTCAAAAACAAATTGAAAGTATTCCTGAAAACACACTGGTTGTGTCAATGCACTAAACCTGACTAGTCAAAAACAAATTGAAAGTATTCCTGAAACACACTGGTTATGTCAACGCTCTAAACCTGACTAGTCAAAAACAAATTGAAAGTATTCCTGAAAACACACTGGTTATGTCAATGCACTAAACCTGACTAGTCAAAAACAAATTGAAAGTATTCCTGAAACACACTGGTTGTGTCAATGCTCTAAACCTGACTAGTCAAAAACAAATTGAGAGTATTCTTGAAAACACAATGGTTATGTCAACACTCTAAACCTGACTAGTCAAAAACAAATTGAAAGTATTCCTGAAACACACTGGTTATGTCAATGCTCTAAACCTGACTAGTCAAAAACAAATTGAAAGTATTCCTGAAAACACACTGGTTGTGTCAATGCACTAAACCTGACTAGTCAAAACAAATTGAAAGTATTCCTGAAAACACACTGGTTATGTCAATGCTCTAAACCTGACTAGTCAAAACAAATTGAAAGTATTCCTGAAAACACACTGGTTATGTCAATGCTCTAAACCTGAGTAGTCAAAAACAAATTGAAAGTATTCCTGAAAACACACTGGTTATGTCAATGCACTAAACCTGACTAGTCAAAAACAAATTGAAAGTATTCCTGAAAACACACTGGTTATGTCAATGCTCTAAACCTGACTAGTTAAAAACAAATTGAAAGTATTCCTGAAAACACACTGGTTATGTCAATGCTCTAAACCTGACTAGTCAAAAACAAATTGAAAGTATTCCTGAAAACACACTGGTTATGTCAACGCTCTAAACCTGACTAGTCAAAAACAAATTAAAAGTATTCCTGAAAACACACTGGTTGTGTCAATGCACTAAACCTGACTAGTCAAAAACAAATTGAAAGTATTCCTGAAAACACACTGGTTATGTCAATGCTCTAAACCTGACTAGTCAAAAACAAATTGAAAGTATTCCTGAAAACATACTGGTTATGTCAATGCTCTAAACCTGACTAGTCAAAAACAAATTGAAAATATTCCTGAAAACACACTGGTTATGTCAATGCTCTAAACCTGACTAGTCAAAAACAAATTGAAAGTATTCCTGAAAACACACTGGTTATGTCAACGCTCTAAACCTGACTAGTCAAAAACAAATTGAAAGTATTCCTGAAAACACACTGGTTATGTCAATGCACTAAACCTGACTAGTCAAAAACAAATTGAAAGTATTCCTGAAAACACACTGGTTATTTCAATGATCTAAACCTGAATAGTTAAAAACAAATTGAGAGTATTCCTGAAAACACACTGGTAATGTCAACGCTCTAAACCTGACTAGTCAAAAACAAATTGAAAGTATTCCTGAAAACACACTGGTTATGTCAATGCACTAAACCTGACTAGTCAAAAACAAATGGAAAGTATTCCTGAAAACACACTGGTCATGTCAATGCTCTAAACCTGACTAGTCAAAAACAAATTGAAAGTATTCCTGAAAACACACTGGTTATGTCAATGCACTAAACCTGACTAGTCAAAAACAAATTGAAAGTCTTCCTGAAAACACACTGGTTATGTCAACGCTGTAAACCTGACTAGTCAAAAACAAATTGAAAGTATTCCTGAAAACACACTGGTTATGTCAATGCTCTAAACCTGACTAGTCAAAAACAAATTGAAAGTATTCCTGAAAACACACTGGTTATGTCAATGCACTAAACCTGACTAGTCAAAAACAAATTGAAAGTCTTCCTGAAAACACACTGGTTATGTCAACGCTCTAAACCTGACTAGTCAAAAACAAATTGAAAGTATTCCTGAAAACACACTGGTTATGTCAATGCACTAAACCTGACTAGTCAAAAACAAATTGAAAGTATTCCTGAAAACACACTGGTTGTGTCAATGCTCTAAACCTGACTAGTCAAAAACAAATTGAGAGTATTCTTGAAAACACAATGGTTATGTCAACACTCTAAACCTGACTAGTCAAAAACAAATTGAAAGTATTCCTGAAACACACTGGTTATGTCAATGCTCTAAACCTGACTAGTCAAAAACAAATTGAAAGTATTCCTGAAAACACACTGGTTGTGTCAATGCACTAAACCTGACTAGTCAAAAACAAATTGAAAGTATTCCTGAAAACACACTGGTTATGTCAATGCTCTAAACCTGACTAGTCAAAAACAAATTGAAAGTATTCCTGAAAACACACTGGTTATGTCAATGCTCTAAACCTGAGTAGTCAAAAACAAATTGAAAGTATTCCTGAAAACACACTGGTTATGTCAATGCACTAAACCTGACTAGTCAAAAACAAATTGAAAGTATTCCTGAAAACACACTGGTTATGTCAATGCTCTAAACCTGACTAGTTAAAAACAAATTGAAAGTATTCCTGAAAACACACTGGTTATGTCAATGCTCTAAACCTGACTAGTCAAAACAAATTGAAAGTATTCCTGAAAACACACTGGTTATGTCAACGCTCTAAACCTGACTAGTCAAAAACAAATTAAAAGTATTCCTGAAAACACACTGGTTGTGTCAATGCACTAAACCTGACTAGTCAAAAACAAATTGAAAGTATTCCTGAAAACACACTGGTTATGTCAATGCTCTAAACCTGACTAGTCAAAACAAATTGAAAGTATTCCTGAAAACATACTGGTTATGTCAATGCTCTAAACCTGACTAGTCAAAAACAAATTGAAAATATTCCTGAAAACACACTGGTTATGTCAATGCTCTAAACCTGACTAGTCAAAAACAAATTGAAAGTATTCCTGAAAACACACTGGTTATGTCAACGCTCTAAACCTGACTAGTCAAAAACAAATTGAAAGTATTCCTGAAAACACACTGGTTATGTCAATGCACTAAACCTGACTAGTCAAAAACAAATTGAAAGTATTCCTGAAAACACACTGGTTATTTCAATGATCTAAACCTGAATAGTCAAAACAAATTGAGAGTATTCCTGAAAACACACTGGTAATGTCAACGCTCTAAACCTGACTAGTCAAAAACAAATTGAAAGTATTCATGAAAACACACTGGTTATGTCAATGCACTAAACCTGACTAGTCAAAAACAAATGGAAAGTATTCCTGAAAACACACTGGTCATGTCAATGCTCTAAACCTGACTAGTCAAAAACAAATTGAAAGTATTCCTGAAAACACACTGGTTATGTCAATGCACTAAACCTGACTAGTCAAAAACAAATTGAAAGTCTTCCTGAAAACACACTGGTTATGTCAACGCTGTAAACCTGACTAGTCAAAAACAAATTGAAAGTATTCCTGAAAACACACTGGTTATGTCAATGCTCTAAACCTGACTAGTCAAAAACAAATTGAAAGTATTCCTGAAAACACACTGGTTATGTCAATGCACTAAACCTGACTAGTCAAAAACAAATTGAAAGTCTTCCTGAAAACACACTGGTTATGTCAACGCTGTAAACCTGACTTGTCAAAAAGAAATTGAAAGTATTCCTGAAAACACACTGGTTATGTCAATGCTCTAAACCTGACTAGTCAAAAACAAATTGAAAGTATTCCTGAAAACACACTGGTTATGTCAATGCACTAAACCTGACTAGTCAAAAACAAATTGAAAGTATTCCTGAAAACACACTGGTTGTGTCAACGCTCTAAACCTGACTAGTCAAAAACAAATTGAAAGTATTCCTGAAAACACACTGGTTATGTCAACGCTCTAAACCTGACTAGTCAAAAACAAATTGAAAGTATTCCTGAAAACATACTGGTTATGTCAATGCTCTAAACCTGACTAGTCAAAAACAAATTGAAAGTATTCCTGAAAACACACTGGTTATGTCAATGCACTAAACCTAATAGTCAAAAACAAATTGAAAGTATTCCTGAAAACACACTGGTTATGTCAATGCTCTAAACCTGACTAGTCAAAAACAAATTGAAAGTATTCCTGAAAACACACTGGTTGTGTCAATGCTCTAAACCTGACTAGTCAAAAGCAAATTGAAAGTATTCCTGAAAACACACTGGTTTTGTCAACGCTCTAAACCTGACTAGTCAAAAACAAATTGAAAGTATTCCTGAAAACACACTGGTTGTGTCAATGCTCTAAACCTGACTAGTCAAAAATAAATTGAAAGTATTCCTGAAAACACACTGGTTATGTTAATGCACTAAACCTGACTAGTCAAAAACAAATTGAAAGTATTCCTGAAAACACACTGGTTATGCCAATGCTCTAAACCTGACTAGTCAAAGTGTCTCTACATACTCTACTCTGTCTTACCCATCTACTCATTAAGCAACTCTATTTTCCTTTGTAAACTATGTTGCTTATTTCTCTTGACTACTCTGATTGTATTTACATCCCTTTATTTATTCCTGTATCATGCACTGTACATTTTACTGTGATAACCTGTTTACGCATACTGTTAATACTTTAATATTTGCTCATGTATCCTTGTACTTTATTGTATTAATTTTTTTGTCCTAACTTGGAGCTTAACTCCTCGGGCCTCTACTGAAAATGGACATGTATCCAGTTTAGACTAGCCCGGTTAACAAATGCAAAATAAATAAAATAAATAAATAAAATCTATGATCCTGCCTTTTCACAATTAACTATTAATGTGAAAGAAAGGAAAAGGCTTAAATCTCAGTCTCAGACATATTAGCTGGACATATTTTGAGATACAAGATCTAATGATGGTAAATCATGGTCACCTTCCAGGTATCATCTATACTAAAAGTAGCTAAAATAAATATTTACAGGAAATCCTACCGTACTGAATGAGCTAGACTGTGTGGCTGCTTTGCATCATGATCTGAAAAAGCAGTCTCTTATCTGATCCAGTGACAAAGCATGTCTTGTCTGATCCAGTGACAAAGCATGTCTTATCTGATCCAGTGACAAAGCATGTCTTGTCTGATCCAGTGACAAAGCATGTCTTATCTGATCCAGTGACCAAGCAGTCTCTTATCTGATCCAGTGACAAAGCATGTCTTGTCTGATCCAGTGACAAAGCATGTCTTGTCTGATCCAGTGACAAAGCATGTCTTATCTGATCCAGTGACCAAGCAGTCTCTTATCTGATCCAGTGACAAAGCATGTCTTGTCTGATCCAGTGACAAAGCATGTCTTATCTGATCCAGTGACCAAGCAGTTTCTTATCTGATCCAGTGACAAAGCATGTCTTATCTGATCCAGTGACTAAGCAGTTTCTTATCTGATCCAGTGACAAAGCATGTCTTGTCTGATCCAGTAACAAAGCATGTCTTATCTGATCCAGTGACCAAGCAGTTTCTTATCCGATCCAGTGACAAAGCATGTCTTGTCTGATCCAGTGACAAAGCATGTCTTATCTGATCCAGTGACCAAGCAGTTTCTTATCTGATCCAGTGACAAAGCATGTCTTATCTGTTCCAGTGACCAAGCAGTGTCTAATCTGATCCGATAACAAAGCAGTGTCTTTATTTGCTCCAGTGACCAAGCAGTGTCTTTATCTGTTCCAGATGTTACAAAAGGCATATTTTAAAAATCATAGCAGATTCATTCTCCCTTTTCAAATAAGTCAAATATCATATCCTAAAAGTTCAAAATGCTATGATAATTGTAATTTAACTAAAGACGAATGCTCTACTTCAAAGCAGTTAGAAAACAATGTTGATAATACTGTAAAGCCAGCAGGTAAAGGGGGTACTATAGTGATGAAAGCCAGACAGTTTTATTTGGATATTTGCATATACTGAACATTTCAAATGAGTAGTTTAAAGTAGTTAATAATCCATGAGCAGAGTTATAGTCAAATTTTCAAACCATTATAAAGGGTTTGGTCCAGTGGTGTGTCATTTCTGAAGTTATCAGACATAAATTAATTTTGTTGAGCCCCCATTTACCTGTGTTTTATGCACTAACTAAAGTACTTAAAACATGACTAAAGTAGAAGGTCTATTGTGTCAAAAGTGGGAGGGGTGGTAAAAAGAACAGGTGTTGTTTTAGTTTCTACAGCTTTAAACACAGTTCACATTTTATTGGAATTGAGGGGGACCAAATAGTGCAAGGATTTTTGTTTTGTTGCAGTGGATGCTAGAAGTTTATGGCTGTCCATAGAAAATAGATATGGTTCAAAAACAGTAAAGAACTTTATAAGTGATACAGACTGAGATGGAAACATCCTAACGTTGATGGATTTTTGTTTAAATAATTTCTTTTTTGATGGAGATTCTTATAAGAAGATAAGAGATATACTAATAATAGTAAGATTTATACCCTGCTACACCAACTTATTCATGGATTATTTTTATGGTGATGTAGCTCTTATATTTTGCACTGACATATTATTTGTCATGCTGCAGCCCTTACAGCATTTCTTTTACTTTTCTGCTTCACAATGAAAAAATATTTTTTTTGGATTATCTATATAAATTAGAGATGGTCAGATAAAATCTATGTTGTATAGGAAACCTTCAGTTAATAGTTTTTTGAATGCTGACAATGAGGATCTCACCCATTTGGTCAGGTCTCTTGGTTATGGAGAGATTTACAAGCCAAAGAGCTTTGTTCAAGTAATGAGGATTTTTAACAAAAAAGCATTGGAGATGGTATATTATTCAGAAAAGACAGGTTATTCTGAAGAAATTTTATCTTCTCTTCTGATGATATCACAGCACTCAGAAGGATATGACTGAAGCAATTTTGGTCATGGAAGCAAGTATAGGGTGCAAATAACATTGAATAATAATATTAATAATAATAATATTGTCCTATGAAGAAATATCTGTAAAGGAAACTTAGTTCACATATTAAGGCCGTGTTGATGTGGATATTAGTTATTAGTTTAAATCTTTAAATAATTGTATTAAGTAGCAATAGTATATGAATTTAAATGCATTTGTAGACTGTATTATTTGCAAACAAGTCAGCAAGTAGGAAAAATCTATTAGGAATTCATGTCCAGTTTCCTCCCATTTCCTATTATAATACACTGGAGATATTGAGGGTTTAAAGCATTTTATTATGTACAGAGTCACAACAGCTGTCTGTTTCGTAACATTAGAGAAATGTTATTGCATAAAGAAGCATGATTTATTTTTACCTTTACACACTGTATTTCAGGGTATTTAATAACGGTCTGATGAAGGGTTATCCCGAATGCGCTCACAATATTATTACTATTTTACCTGTTTTTATGGAATAAAAGTTTGCACAGCCTGTTTGGACTCGACTGTTTTCTTGGACTTACATCAATATTTAATAAAGAATTGTTAATGAAATATGTGTTGTGATGCACTTTTAATTCATTGTGGTTGGCCTGATTTTGACTTATTTGATTGACTGCATTCTTTTTCATGAGTATTTAATATCAAGGAAAATTAATTCTTTTAAATATCAGATGGCATTTAACCAAGAAGTCAGTTTTGTTGCTTTTAAATATTAAAGTTCTAAAGGATCTGGCATCTGTGGTCTAATATATTATAATGTGAGAGATTTGGTTTTCTGTTTGCTCTCACAAATGTTGCAGCATTTTAGATGTTTATTTTAATACAGTAAAATAAATATATTGCATTAATTGAGCCTCTTGCGCTATTAAAGATCACCAGCATGTAATTCCTGCTGTAGTCCATACAGAGGCTCTCAAATAGATATGAAACATTTACTGATGAAAATGCATTATTTTGGGCCACCAACATGACTAGAGATCGCTCTTAGGCTTTGAATTTTTTAACTGAAACAAATCATCTCTTATAGGTTCATAGGTTCATAGGTTCATACTAGGCTATCTGCCCTAGGGCATTTATAAGCCTAGCCAGAGTGTGTTTGGCTTTCGCCACCCATTTTAAATTAATTTTGCTCTGCCCTTTTTCGAGGTTAGTATACTGTGCCTCTGTCTAACAGTGACACAGAAGTGATACCTGGGGTAAACCTATGATCCCCCATCCACTCATCAAGATTCCTCTTGAAGAGAGTCAATGAGAGACTCTGCCTAACCTGGACTGGGATTTTATTCCAGAGTGATGGGAGCCTCTGGGTTATGAATCTGTCCCTCCAGCATGTCCTATTTATTTCAGTGCTGAGGTTCAAGTCTCTCGAGCATGTAGCTCGATGGTATTTGGATTTTCTGAGGTGCAGCATGTCCATTAATTCCGGGTTGGACATGGCTTTATATGTCAGGCACAGATTGCCTCTGAGCAGGCGGTATGCCACTGAGTAGAGCTGGAGTTTCTTTAACCGGGCAGCATATGGCATCTGTTTGAGCCCTTTGATCCTCTTGGTGAGGTACTTTTGGGGTCTTTCCAGTTGCTGCAGGTGTCTGGTAAGGTACATCCCAAAAGGGGCGTTGTACTCAATTATGGGCCTGATGAGGGATGAGTAAAGAGGCTCGATGACCTTCCCTGATCTAGATGTGAATCCCTTCATGATTAGGTGGGCTATATAAAATGTTTTTCTAACCACTTTGGCCACGTGGTTGTCAAATGAGAGATTGCTATCAACTTGGGTCCCCAGGTCCCTAATTACTTCTTCTGTACTTAATGGATTACCACCTATGTGGTAATTTGTGGGCACTTTGTTTTTGCCAAAGGGGATGACTATACACTTTTTGGCGTTTAGCTTGAGGCCATGGCTCTGGCACCAGTTGTCTGTATCTATGAGGCCCTTTTGGAGGATGCTTGTGTCGGCTGGAGAATTGATTATAGCACCCAGTTTGCAGTCATCTGCGAACTTGGTCAGCCACAGTCCTTCCGTGTTGGCCTGTACCTCCAAGAAATATATACCGAACAGGAGAGGTCCCAGGACTGAGCCTTGTGGGATGCCACTTGTAACTGGTTTGGAGTCTGACATGGCTCCAGCAATTCTAACCACGTCAGTTCTGTCCTTGAGCCAGTTGGCAACCCATCTAGTGACATAGGGGTTTATATTTAAGCTTCCTCTTTTTTAGAGTCTAAGTTCAATGGAAGTCAAGTATTTAGCTAGTAAAAACTATTATCTTAGTTGTGGTTACCTTGACCAGGATTTGTTTTCTTTGTTCTTTTTCTTGCTGTGACCAGTGATCATCGAGTCCCCCTATCAACCTAGCTCATTCATTCCACCTTCCTGGGTATTTCACAGTGAGAGTATAAATGTGCTGGGGGAAAAATTCAGACAGGCATGATGGTATTTGTGCCCTCACCATCACATACACCATCATGCCTGTCTGATGGTATTTGTGCCTCACCATCCCATACACCATCATGCCTGTCTGATGGTATTTGTGCCCTCACCATCACATACGCTTTGATCTTAACCACAATGCCTTAGCTGACATGTGCATCCACATCACCACAAGGGAATCTATTCCATTCATGTATTTGCACATGTTCCAACACATGTCGCACACATGATAATAAGAGCTACCGTCACTGACTTGAGACTGGCTATTCCATTCATGCATTTGCAGATGTTCCAACACACGTCGCACCCATGATAATAAGAGCTACCGTCAATGACTTGAGACTGGCATGCAGATATACTTTGAGCTGTTGGCCATCAGTAATGTGTATGGGACATGCCTGGTACCACCGTCTCCCTCGTCCCATGATGGGAAAGCCAGCGAACAATGGTCACTCCCATTATTCGTCTCACCAGCTCTTTCAGTGCCTAAGCCAATATTCCAGCTCTGGTTGTGTAGGTGGTAATCAGGTATTATATCTCTTCATATATAGCAGGGTACCTCACCTTTATTCCTAATGTCCTAGGCTTTTTATTGAGCAAAATGCCAAAACATCAAAAAGCCATATTAGCAAACTCGATATCACAGGAAAAAGAAACAGGATGAAATTGACAGAGTTACCACACTGGTACCCAAGCAAATAAACATGGCACACATGTGGTGCTCAACAACAGAAATAAAACTGTAATTGCAAAGCATCCGGTCACAGCAATAATGTCAAAGTAAATGTCCAGCAAAATATAGCGTGTTGCAATAGTGATGAGAGGATCATGAAATGTTACACAAAAGTCATGCCACACGCACTAGGAACACAACTATTGACCATGTTTTCAACACCGTGGTGATGACTCTTAGGAATTAATCTGGAGTGTATTCACATTTTTCCCCATGATGTGACTGAATCTTTTATGTCATTCTGTGATGCATCTCATTTTAGGTGAAGGAGAAAATCCTGTACTCATCTTCAGATGCATTTCCTCACCTCTATTTTGGATGCATATCACTGAGGTGAGGTCAGCAATACCATATCCTAACAAGCAATGTAAGCACCTGTGCCGCACACCAGCTGAATTCTGAGTGAACACTCGAAACAGATTGTTTAAATGTTACAAAATGTAACTGGAAATAAGGGTGGGGAAGGCGTGGCCATGAGTGAACACTCGAAACAGATTGTTTAAATGTTACAAAATGTAACTGGAAATAAGGGTGGGGAAGGCGTGGCCATGAGTGAACACTCGAAACAGATTGTTTAAATGTTACAAAATGTAACTGGAAATAAGGGTGGGGAAGGCATGGCCATGAGTGAACACTCGAAACAGATTGTTTAAATGTTACAAAATGTAACTGGAAATAAGGGTGGGGAAGGCGTGGCCATGAGTGAATACTCGAAACAGATTGTTTAAATGTTACAAAATGTAACTGGAAATAAGGGTGGGGAAGGCGTGGCCATGAGTGAACACTCGAAACAGATTGTTTAAATGTTACAAAATGTAACTGGAAATAAGGGTGGGGAAGGCATGGCCATGAGTGAACACTCGAAACAGATTGTTTAAATGTTACAAAATGTAACTGGAAATAAGGGTGGGGAAGGCGTGGCCATGAGTGAACACTCGAAACAGATTGTTTAAATGTTACAAAATGTAACTGGAAATAAGGGTGGGGAAGGCGTGGCCATGAGTGAACACTCGAAACAGATTGTTTAAATGTTACAAAATGTAACTGGAAATAAGGGTGGGGAAGGCATGGCCATGAGTGAACACTCGAAACAGATTGTTTAAATGTTACAAAATGTAACTGGAAATAAGGGTGGGGAAGGCGTGGCCATGAGTGAACACTCGAAACAGATTGTTTAAATGTTACAAAATGTAACTGGAAATAAGGGTGGGAAGGCATGGCCATGAGTGAACACTCGAAACAGATTGTTTAAATGTTACAAAATGTAACTGGAAATAAGGGTGGGGAAGGCATGGCCATGAGTGAACACTCGAAACAGATTGTTTAAATGTTACAAAATGTAACTGGAAATAAGGGTGGGGAAGGCATGGCCATGAGTGAACACTCGAAACAGATTGTTTAAATGTTACAAAATGTAACTGGAAATAAGGGTGGGGAAGGCATGGCCATGAGTGAACACTCGAAACAGATTGTTTAAATGTAACAAAATGTAACTGGAAATAAGGGTGGGGAAGGCGTGGCCATGAGTGAACACTCGAAACAGATTGTTTTAATGTTACAAAATGTAACTGGAAATAAGGGTGGGGAAGGCGTGGCCATGAGTGAACACTCGAAACAGATTGTTTAAATGTTACAAAATGTAACTGGAAATAAGGGTGGGGAAGGCATGGCCATGAGTGAACACTCAAAACAGATTGCTTAAATGTTACAAAATGTAACTGGAAATAAGGGTGGGGAAGGCGTGGCCATGAGTGAACACTTGAAACAGATTGTTTAAATGTTACAAAATGTAACTGGAAATAAGGGTGGGGAAGGCATGGCCATGAGTGAACACTCGAAACAGATTGTTTAAATGTTACAAAATGTAACTGGAAATAAGGGTGGGGAAGGCATGGCCATGAGTGAATACTCGAAACAGATTGTTTAAATGTTACAAAATGTAACTGGAAATAAGGGTGGGGAAGGCGTGGCCATGAGTGAACACTCGAAACAGATTGTTTAAATGTTACAAAATGTAACTGGAAATAAGGGTGGGGAAGGCATGGCCATGAGTGAATACTCGAAACAGATTGTTTAAATGTTACAAAATGTAACTGGAAATAAGGGTGGGGAAGGCATGGCCATGAGTGAACACTCAAAACAGATTGTTTAAATGTTACAAAATGTAACTGGAAATAAGGGTGGGGAAGGTGTGGCCATGAGTGAACACTCGAAACAGATTGTTTAAATGTTACAAAATGTAACTGGAAATAAGGGTGGGGAAGGCATGGCCATGAGTGAACACTTGAAACAGATTGTTTAAATGTTACAAAATGTAACTGGAAATAAGGGTGGGGAAGGCATGGCCATGAGTTAATACTCGAAACACATTGTTTAAATGTTACAAAATGTAACTGGAAATAAGGGTGGGGAAGGCATGGCCATGAGTGAACACTCAAAACAGATTGTTTAAATGTTACAAAATGTAACTGGAAATAAGGGTGGGGAAGGCATGGCCATGAGTGAACACTCAAAACAGATTGTTTAAATGTTACAAAATGTAACTGGAAATAAGGGTGGGGAAGGCGTGGCCATGAGTGAACACTCGAAACAGATTGTTTAAAACTGGAAATAAGGGTGGGGAAGGGATGGCCATGAGTGAACACTCGAAACAGATTGTTTAAATGTTACAAAATATAACTGGAAATAAGGGTGGGGAAGGCATGGCCATGAGTGAACACTCGAAACAGATTGTTTAAATGTAACAAAATGTAACTGGAAATAAGGGTGGGGAAGGCGTGGCCATGAGTGAACACTCGAAACAGATTGTTTTAATGTTACAAAATGTAACTGGAAATAAGGGTGGGGAAGGCGTGGCCATGAGTGAACACTCGAAACAGATTGTTTAAATGTTACAAAATGTAACTGGAAATAAGGGTGGAGAAGGCATGGCCATGAGTGAAACCTCAAAACAGATTGTTTAAATGTTACAAAATGTAACTGGAAATAAGGGTGGGGAAGGCATGGCCATGAGTGAACACTCGAAACAGATTGTTTAAATGTTACAAAATGTAACTGGAAATAAGGGTGGGGAAGGCATGGCCATGAGTGAAGACTCGAAACAGATTGTTTAAATGTTACAAAATGTAACTTGAAATAAGGGTGGGGAAGGCGTGGCCATGGCTGCTCTAGAGGCAAACGTCCGTGGCTTACCCAATGCACACCAGTTTCTGAAGTATCATCGCAAGTGTTTGCTCTCAGCTGGGAAAGTTGCATGCATCCTATCGAACATATCCAAGCATCTAAGACATCACTCTCATCTAGAATGAAAGAGCGAGCTAATGGCTTTTTAACACACATTTTAAATTCTACACATTTTCCATATAGTAGTGCTATTCTCAGGGACTGTATTTTTCACCAAATATTTTAGCCAAAATGAAATAAGCAACCTTTTGATAAGGCCCCATTGCAGTAATACTCTTCATATTGGCTACATTGAAGTCACAGATCACACATTTTGCACCAGCTGACAAATGAATACACCTAGTAGTCCAAATTCACATTGCCAAAGGTAATTGTATGCTTTCAGTGACTTTTGTGACATCAAGCTATACACTAAGGGAATGTCTTTACATGCACCAGAATACTTTTAAAAGTGATTAATACTGGACAGTTGATGACAGACAGTACATTTTGTTAAAAAGTTATCTTCCATAACCATACAGTCAGATTGTTGAGGCCAGGTAATTGCAGTTAAGAACACAACTACATGAGTGTCATTACCACTGTCTGACATATATCTTTGTATAAATCCCCTTGCTTTTGAGTGACATTGATGACATTTATACTATAGAATGATATGTCCTGAGCTGCACTGGTCATCCTGTTTTTCCTACATCTTCTGTGAACTGGTTGCAACATTGTCATTCTGTTGGACAGACACTAAGTACTCTCAAGAGAAGTTCGCACCATCACATCATCAACTACGACACATGGGATATCATGAGATAAAGCCCCTCTACTTTTCAAATCTGCACAAGCTACATACCTTTCTATGTCACTCATACTGGCTGTATGGTGATGTGTTGCAGATTTCTTAATTTATTCTCTCACATCAGTAGTCTCAGTAATAGCCCTACCTTTACATCTGTTGGCCAATTACAGATGACATGCCCAGCATTTCCTGTTCCTGTTTTTTTTAAGGTTATAAATGTAACCATCAATAAGTGACAGTTCTTTTTCTTTTTGGAATGGTGCTGTATATGCTGCAAGGACTCCAGGTAAGGAACTCCTCATATCGACCATGACTGGATGTGAATCCTGATGCATGCTCAGCCATAAGTTGTTTGGTCTTTTATACTATTCAGTATTATGAACTTCATTAATATGAAGTTTCAATCTAATCGTGTCACACACATTTAGAGGCTCAACAGTGTGACTCTTAACAGGACCCATATATATATATATATATATATATATATATATATATATATATATATATATATATATAGATATAAGTCTATGCCAGATGATCAAGTTTTCAGAAACTTGAAATTCATGCAGTCGAGACCATATGATCCAGTTTCTGTAAACTCAAACATAAAAAAAAAAATGCAAAATCACTAAAATTTGCATAACACCCACACCGCCTATATATTTAACTTGCAGGGGGTGTGTGGTGTGCAGGGGGGGCATAACCCTCCTGCAAAAGTGATTGATAATAGATATGCTGTATGCTATGATTCTGTTGTTTCCCTGGTTTCGATGTTTTGGGATTCAATGTTTTACTTATGTGATAATGTGGATTTTTAATATTGTGGTCTCAACATTTGACATTTTGGTAATGCAATGATATGAAGTAGATCCATATATGTGTCTATGTATGTATGCATGTATGTATATATATATATATATATATATATATATATATATATATATATATTTAAAAAAGCTCATTAATTTGATTAAAAACTAAAAATATTGAAAATCAAATTGCTGAAAATGGGAATTTACCCTTTCTCCATTGTTGTACAGTTGTGGAATTGGTATATACAATTATCAGGGAGTGTGGGATGAATGCATTCATTTGATCAAAAACTCAAAATATTAAAAATCAAAATGTTGAAAACTCAAAATTATGTATCAGTATTTTCAGTTTTCAGTCAAATGACTGGAATGCATATATATACTGTTAATGAACAGAGACAGCTTGGATAGAGCAAAGAAATAGTTATAGCACTGAGCACGTCTACTCAGCAGTAACTGACACTTATCAAACTGATACATATGAAATGGCTTGGTAATCACACTACCTCTGGTTGTAATACATACAAAACAGCTCTCACAGGAAAGGCTAAGAACGTCTTCACAGGGTAGGGTATGCAGTCAGTTAATCTGTCAAATTATTTTGAGGTTGCAACTTGGACACGCAGTAACAGAATCTGAAAACTTTACAAGCTGTTTGTACAGTCTAGAATCAGAGCAAGGGTTGCTTCAATTATTCCATAAGGCACATTTTGAACCCCCCCCCCCCCCCTGGCATTTTCAGGTAGTAGAGCTCACACAGATATTGTTATTGGCCAATATCAGTCCCTTCGCCTAATACATTTCATAAGTTCAACTTCCATAACAGTGTTTGGATGTTCTCGTGCATATTTTAGCACAGAAAATCCAGGCACAGTTCATCGTACTCTTAAGTACCAAATGGAGGTATCAGCAAATGCTTATTTAGAATGTTAAACTAGCCTTAGAACACCTGAACCACTGTGAAGAAAACATACCAATATAAATTTATGAATCTAACTTCTAAAAGAACACAAAACTGTGCTTCCAACCAGCATGGGTAACTATTAGAATATATATAATAATAATAGCCAAAGCATGAAGACCACTAAAAAACGTACTTTTACTTGCTGTTATTAAGTTTATTGATTTAATGTTTTTATACCATCAGGATCTGGCAGTTGCAGGCGATGTTCATGATACCAGCAGTGTCTAACTCTGCTTCGTCTGCATGTGTGTAATAACAACAACTGTAAGAGGACTTCTAATGGTCTTCTTGCCCTGGTTACTAGTTTTGTGCTATATAGCTTATTCATGCATTGAGTTTATTTATATATATTATAATCACACAAGCAGCCTACATAATTTTTAATAGGACAGAATTAAATGGCCAAAGACCAAACACAACATGCTTGCAGCACCTGGGGCTCAGAAATGTACTGGGGTTATCTAATGCCATATGTAGTTCCCTGGAGCCCCCTCAATGCTGAGGACTGAAAACAAATTAACATCTTCCTCTGCTCTGAAACTGTAGCAAATAACTTTGCTACAAATGTAACAAATGTCCAAGTGGCTTCTGCAGTTAAATTACACTCACTAAGGTCTTCAGGTCTTCAGTTGTGGCTACAAATGCAGTATCGATATTCATTTCTAAATGTTTTGTAAATCAGTGCAGAGGGGCTCACCGATCCGCAAGTTAGGGTGAAGTTATCCCAGAGTGATTATGCTATTGTGAGGTTCAGAGTGTGGGGGTTAAGATTATAATATCAGTGGTGTTGGTTAGCACAGGGGTGCATTTAGAATGCTGAATAGGGCATAAAGGAAGCATTAAGGGGTTAAGGGCAAACTGATGGAATGTAAATGCCATGGCACAGAGTCAGGTATGCACTACTGAAGATTATGGAAAAGGTTTTGAGAACATGGCAATAAAAGATAAAATGGGCAATGCCAATGTAACTACACAGAACTATGAGGCTAAGAATTGTAGTAAAAGTTTAAGACTTAAAGATGTAGAAACAAATACATTGAGAGATCTGTGAGAGCCAAACACAAACAAAAACCAACCTTCAGAGAAAGTAACACAGGCTGAAATCCACTGATCCAAACATGTGAGAAACAAACAAGGAGGAAAGCAGCAAATATCCAAACATTGAACCAGATCTGGCAGTTGGAATCAAGATGGGAATCATGAAAAAAGGTGGAAGATATGGACAGGTCTGGACAACAAGAGCAGGACTGGATGGAGATTAGAGAGAACCAAGAAAAAACAGAGGTACTGAATGAACACTTTCTTTCAGTCTTGCAAGGGAATGGTAGCACGCTAGGATTAAGATTGGGCATAATGATGAAGATGGAGGGCAAACAGCAGGATGGAAGGGGAGGAACTGAAGGGAGGGCTGGTTGCACAAAATTAAGATATACCACAAGGCCAGATGTCCTATCCCCAAAGTCATAATTAATAATAAATAATTAAACCATATTCTAATAAGGCATTCATAATATTAGGACTCTGTATTAAATTTAATGTTAGAAGTATATAGCTGTTTTATAGCTTGGCCTGATCTTATTTCGAACCAAAATGTTGTATAACAAAAATGCCCACATTTTAAATTCAACTTTACAAATTAATATCCAGTTAAAGCACTTGTACTGATCGATGTTCAGACTCAAACACCATATGGCCAAAGGGAGCATGCATTCAAGGCAATTAAAGTCTATGATCAGTTCTTGTGTAACAACTCTCAGTCAAGAATAATTCAGAAATGGCTGGAAATAACTTTAAGTCTGCCAAGAATACATTCAGTGTAGTTAATATTGCTGTTTTGACTGATGCAATTGCTAGATGCAGTTGTAAAAATATTAATTTTTCTTTTATTTTTTTCTATAGGCAGAACCAGCTTATAACATCAATCAGCTCTAAAAATATTTATTTAGCTTTCACTTTCTGAAGGCCACAAGAGCTTAAAATATCACACAGGAAATGGGTTTGCAATATCAGTTAATTCCAGATTGTAGAAGTCTTTTATGTGTCTTTTAAAATTTGCCAAACTAGCCCATGACTGTGGCCTTCTCAATGACGTTTTGGTAGTCCAGGCTTATTATTTCTATCACTTAGTTAGCTGTAGAGTGACAACCTCTTACAGTAAAAAACAAAGAAACAAAGAAACAAACAAACAAACAAATCCAGTTCAAGTTACTTACTGTATCCAGACTCACCCAGCATATTGGTCACAATAACATTTTCAGTTCTGTCAACCATAAGCAATCTCAGCTACAATACATGCAGACTTGATAATCATACCAATAGAAAACAGATTAGTGTTATCCACATAGGATGCTTCTTCTGTGTGAGTTTAAGCAAAGTTGGTAGCTTTCATCCAAATTGGAAGTGTTGTAACATTTCCTACATATAGTTACTCCCTGCCACAGAACTCTTTTGTTATCCTCCAGTCTTCTGGGCTCTTCCTGTAACTCTCTTCTGTCAGATTCACCTGGAGTAAATATCCAGAAAAAAATGTTCACATCCAGTGTTCTTCCCGATAGCTGTCTACAATGTAAACAAGTAATTCAGTATTCTTGTTTGACACTTTACTAAGAATGCCTTTTATGTCAAGAAAGTGAACCATACTAGAAAGCATTCTATAGAACGTAGTTCTAGGAGAAAACTGAAATAGCTTCCACTGACCCCGGAAACTATAGATGTATTAGCCTGACTAGCCTTATCTGCAAGGCCATAGAGTAAGTCATCATGGACCTTATCAACAAAGATATAGGTAATCTCCAAACACTTTACCCTACTCAGCTTGGATTTGTCAAAGGGAGATCATTCCTATTAAACCTGGTGGACTTCTTCAAGACAGCCACCATGGCCCCGGACAAGGGAAAATCTGTGCATAGAGCCTACCTTGACTTAACCAAGGCTTTTGACACTATCCCCTACTCAGGCATCATTGACAATCTCAACCAGCTAGGTATCAACCTGTATATCATTAGATGGGTTGCTAACTGGCTTACTGATAAAACACATACAGTCAAAATAGGGGAATCCACCTCCAACAGCAGACCTGTAACCAGTGGCATTCACAGGGATCAGTCCTGGACTACTGTTTGGAATCTATTTCTCTGAAGTACAAGTAAAAACTAAATGTCTGTGGCAGACAAAGTTTGCTGATGCCTGCAAACTGGGAGGGCTCATAGAATCTCCAAATTATGTCAACATCCTACAAGAGGGTCTTGCATAAACAAATGACTGGTGCCAAAGTCATTTTCTTAAACTCAATGCAAAAAATGCATTATCATCGCTTTTGATAAGAACAATGTTCCTGCTAACTACCACATCAGTAGCAACATCCTAAGTATACACTCAGTGGTGAGAGACATGGGCACATGACAGCAAACTTACCTTCGATCACCATGTCTCCACAGTGATAAGAGGTGCATTCTGTATTGCTCATCTCATAAGTAAGGGCATTGCCTCCAGAAAAAAAAAAGAAGTTATAACCTCCCTATACTCTTCCCTCATTGGGTCAATAATTGAGCACAACACTCCGTTTCATATGTACCTTTCCAAGCAACTGCAGCAATTGGACAGACCACAGAGGTTCTTCATAAGGAAAATTCAAGGTCTTCAGCATCTGTCCTATGTGGAGCATCTCAAATCACTGTTACTTTATTCTGTTTCCTACAGACTACTCTGAGGTGATCTCTGCCATTGCATACAAGACAATTTCTGATCCTGCTTTATTGGAAATGCTGCATATCTGCAAGTCAAATGGTACACAGGTTACTCACTCTAAAGACCATAACCTAGTATGTGACATTAATAGAACCTGCTGGAAGGACAGATTTGCGTCCCAGAGGTTACCACACCTTTGGAACAAACTCCCACTTCATGTCAACCAGAACACCTCAGCGGCCCTCTTCAAACGCAATCTGGACGACTGGATGGATAAACATAAATTCACCCCTGGGATTCCATCTGTGTCCTTGTTGTACAGGGCAATAGGTGGTGATCATGGAAATAAGGATAGAACTTGGCTAGGCTTATAAGGATCCTAGGTTCATTAGTCTAGTAACTTCGTATGATCCTGTGGTAGTACTGGCTAGAACAGTTAGCTGAGATCATCAGAATTAATAAAATAAAATAAAATTAAATTAAATTAAAACATTTATTTTGAATTTGTTAACCAGGTAAGTCTGGCAGAGCACAAAGGCCCCTTTTTACAGGAGGCTCCAAATGCATTTTGGGCTTTAGTGATGGAGAGGAAGAGTTTTGCTTCATAGCAAAGACTTTTGGTAGGGTGGTAGTGTTAAAGCTTGCCTTTTAGTGCAGGATGCTCATCAGGGTAGTATATTAGAGTATGAGCCAGTAGTAGCTGATTATAGTGGGGGTGATGTGCAAGTTCAGTCCATGGTAGGGTGGCAAAGTTGAAGTATGCCCTTTAGTGCAGGATATGTATCAGGGTAGCATATTACAGTATGAGCTAGTAGTAACTGACTATAGTGGGGGTGATGTCGGAGCTCAGTCCATGGTAGGGTGGTAGTGTTGAATCCTGCCTTTTACTGCTGGATACTTTATCAGGGTAGTATATTACAGTATGAGCTAGTAGTAACTGACTACAGTGAAGGTGATGTGGGAGTTCAGTGAACTTTAGTTGTTTATGGGCAGAACAGTAATGAGTTCTGAAGAGCTGATTTGCAGCAAAGCAAGCTATTTTATATTTAGCATTATTCCAGGTTTGTTTGTGTGGATATTTGTAGATTATTAAAGAGTGGGGAGGCATACAATAGAATAGGTAGGAGGTAGGCTTTAGCTATGGTTTCTCTAGTTCTGTCATTTAGGTAGAGTTTTGTTCTATACAAGAGGCCAAGCTTTTGGTATGCTTTTCTCTTTAAATAACAGTTTGGAAGTTTAAGTCAAACTTCAAGTTGTTATCAATTGTGATTCTTAAAAGTTCGGTGTTAGGCATCTCTTTAATCAGGTTTTTTTAATGAAGTGATTTTGACATGAGTTTTGCTTTTGGAGAATGTTTGTTCTGGTGAAATGTAGTTATTTTTTTTCTTTTGGGGGTTAAATAGGAGTTGTGAGTTCTCTAGCCAGGATTATATGGGCATGAAGGATTCTAGAGTATTTTCTTGCAGATTTTATAGGTTGAGTGTGGAATCATCTGCATATTCTACAAGAGGGGCATGCTTGGAAGCAGTGTGTAGATCATTCATAAATATGTTAAACAGGAGGGGTCCAGGTATGGAAGCTTTTTTCACTCTTACCACAGTGGGTAGAAATGAAGAGTATTCTTGGTGCTATTTTACTGCTTAAAATCTATCTGTTAGGTAGCTGTTAAACCAGGAGAAGAAGGAGTGGGAGAGACGCAAAGAGGGAAGTTTTAGTAACAGTTCGTGCAGAGCTGGATCCAGCACTAGGTGATCTAGACAGTTTCAAAGGACCCGTATTGGCTGGGGGTCCTGTGTTGATTTGGGGGGGGGGCAACAGAATATAACATCTTTTATAAATAAAAAGTCCGAAGTCATCTATCTGAAAATAAGAAGTCAGAATGTTATCTCTAAAACTGGAGGACTTTAGGACCTAGTGGGAGACTTCTGTAAGAAAAGAACAGCAAGCTCCAGAAACTTCTAGGATAACATTGAGCAAGGACTGCAGAACAGGAGATTTGATTGCCATTCAGCACTGAAGCTAGTAGCAAGGACTACAGAGCAAGAGATTTGATGGCTATCCAGCATGGAAGCCACAGCAAGCCTGGCAAAACAGTTAGTGCAGCCATGGACATGTGTGTATATGTGTGTGTGTGATAAACACCTCAGTTAGGGATGACAGGTTGGTTAACTTAATCAGGCTTATACCCTGTACCTTAATTATAGTAGTCTAGATCCTGAATCCTCTATACCGACTGCCAAACTTTCATTGGCAGGTGCCTTTTCAGGGACTGTTGAGTTTCAGTGCATTTTCAAAGAATGTTGACTTTCTTTGCATTTTCAAAGAGTGTTGGGTTTCAGTGCATTTTCAAGGAATGTTGAGTTTTGTGCATTTTCAAACAATGGTGAGTTCCAGTGCATTTTAGTTTCTGTGCATTTTCAATGTTGAATTTCAGTGCCTTTTTAAGGAATGCTCAAGAAAGCAGCAAAACAAAATAAATAACTGTCAAAAGCAGTACAAAATAAAATGCAGCATCTGTAGGTTCCCCAACATACTTTATTGGAAAACACATAACTTCAGTGTTAGCACTTTTGTGTCCTTTAACTCAAAGAAACTTCTTCAGACTAAAATTCTTCACTAATTACACACATTACATACCCGACTTACATGCATCACAAGAACACTATCCAATCTGGACTGAAAAACCTTATCACATGGTAAAATATATCTAAAAATATCATAACAAAAAAGTTCTATAAAATCAGTGTTTTAACCCTTTTCTTTTAAAATACATAAATTCCTCTCTGTTATTGAGCCCCAAGTAAAAATATGCATTTAGCTTTACTTGCCAGCAGTATTCCATCCATCCTAACTATTCTTCTACATTGATTGTACTATTAATATTTTTCAGTGCTTCTAACACTAAACATTTAAAATTGACTTTACATTTATTTTCTTTATAATGTTTACACATAGCATTTTTATCATCACCACTAGCAATAGCATATTTATGCTCATAGATTCTTCTATTGAATCTGGTCAGTCTCCCTACATAAAATGCCTGACAATCAATGCACATTATAAAATAGACTACATTTTTGTTCTTACATGATAAAGTAAATCTTCTACACCAACTGCCAAACTTTCATTGTCAGGTGCCTTTTCAAGGACTGTTGACTTTCTGTGCATTTTCAAAGAAAGTTGGGTTTCAGTGCATTTTCACGGAATGCTGAGTTTCTGTGCATTTTCAAATAATGGTGAGTTCCAGTACATTGTAGTTTCTGTGCATTTTCATACAATGTTGAATTTCAGTGCCTTTTCAAGGAATGTTGAGTTTTAAGAGAAGTTTGGTGTTGCTAATGCTGTCTGTTTTCAGTATGTAAATATTTTGTTTAACAAATGGCCATCATCAGTGTTTGGGCCAAAGAATTCAAAAGCAGTGCTAGTAGCACAACAAGTGGCATACTTGCCTTTGGTGCAGAAGGCTGTGACTTCTACTTTCACACCATGCAGATAGAATGGTTATATTGTAGTGCCCTTTAAGGGTGGATGGGGTGCTGCACTCCTGACTGACTCCTCCTCTGGATGAGATGCCTAGCAACTATGAACCTGTTGCAGGTTTGACAGTCATTCCCTATTGCAATATTACCAGCTTAACATTTTTTTTAAATGTAACATGGGCAGTTTATTCTTCAAGGGCAGTACGTACTGAATTTGTACATAAAACACTGAAATGTAAAGTTGTTTGCCAGCAGCAACCTCTTCATTAGTTACACATTTCTTTAATGTGGAATTATTCAAATGACTACTTCTGCAGATATCGTGCATATTGACTGATATTGGTGGATTGTAATGACAGAAGTTTGAGTGGTCTTTTGTTGCTGAAATGCTCTGTAATGGGTAGGTTTGTAATTATTGACAAATTCATACATTTTTTCATTGCTTACTGGAAAAATGTTCAAACTTACACATTTAAAAGACGTTCTAACAAGTGGTGCTGTATTATACAAGGAATATAATTCAATACAATCAAGAAGGTTAATCAAAGAGCACATGCATGTATGCATGGTCCTAAAAAATGTGTGCAAGGAACCTATGGTTTGAAAACAGCCCAAAGGTAAACTTTATCTGCCAGATGCATTTTCTTTGAATGTGGTTTTCAATGCTGTTTCTATGAGTGTGAATTTCAAGGGCAGAGAGATTGCTGTTCATGTTGAGTTTGTTTTCATTGTGAGACTGTGTTGTTTTGTTTTGCAAATGGTTATCTGTGTTTGTGTTATAAAATCTGAAATAAAAGTTTTAAATGTCTATGATCATTGTAGAAGTCAAAAAGAAAATAGTACATGCACACTGACAGGTTTGGACAGTATTGAAGGTAACTAGGGTAAATAGCCAATGTGATAATGGAATGGCTGGGTGGTGCTGCTGGGGAATGTGCTACTGTGGGGGGCCCTGGTCTATTATCCAGCTTTGGGCCCCATTTGACCATCATCCAGCTCTGAGTTCATGATGAAAGATGGTGGCAAATGCTTTAGGCAGGTCTGGAAATATGGACAATACTAGGTTTTGGGTATTTCTGTCTTTTATCAATGGTATCAGCAAAGTGAAATAGGACATTAATGGTGTTATGGCTGGGATGAAAACCACGTTATGTGGGGAATAGAAGGCTGTTTATGGTAAGATATTGAAGTAATTGAGAATAGATGCATTTTTTAAATAGTTTAGACAATGGTGGCAGGACTGCAGTTAGTCTGAAGTTGGAGTAATCAGTTGAGGGTCCCCCTTTATGAAGATGAGGTATGTATGCCTCTTCCAAATGGCTGGCTGATGTGATTCTAAAATGTATCTGTTTGTTAGTACCAATACTGGATATGACATAGTTCCAGCTGCAATTTTCAAGAATTCAGGAGGATAGCTGTCTGCAGCGCAGCTTACAGTTGCTAGTCTTAGAAGACATTTTCTTATGCTGGAGGTAAGAGACATGTTTGAGTGAGAAGTGAGCTTCTCTGGGGTTTTACTTCTGGGGGGTTAGTTTGATGGTAGGGTTGTCTTTAATAAGTGAGGCTACTGCTTGAAGGAAGTATCTGTTAAAGTTAATAGTGACTGTTGATGAAGTGCCTTCTGTGTAGGAAGTGAGTTGTTGACTTTGGCCTGGACTAAAATATTTTGGACCAATGACTAGAATTTTTTACAATTATTTTGGTGTGCCTGCTGTAAGTTAAAGTAATGGAGTTTTTTTTATCAAGCCTTACACTGTGTTTGGTTTTATTTCTTATCTGTCTGTAGTATAAAAGTTTTTCCTGGGATTTGTTGAAGTGTCTTGATTTCTAGGCCTCATCTCTAATCACTATTAGTTGTCTACTGTTTTTAGAAAGCCATGTTGCTGGAATAAATTTAACTATTTTTCTCTTGATAAGAGCATGTTTGTTCAATATATTGGTGAAGGTTTTATTAAATTTAAGGGCGGTTTCATCTAAAGGAAGCATTTTTTAACTTATTCCAATTGCATTGTTTTAGAGTAGAGATAAAACTGTCTACATTAAAACTGGGTAGATTATATACATTATTGTATACATGAAGTTTTACTGTATTGCACACAAGCCTTTTTCACAAAACTTGGTAGGTAGTCACTTAGGTTGTAAGTTAGCGTTCCATAGTTATAGACATTATTGGCTTTAGTTGAGAGAATCCAGTCTGGGGTAGAGGCCTTAGAGGATGGATTGTTATATTTTGCTGGTGTACGGATGAGCTGAGATAAACCATAAGGGTTAATACTGGTAGTGGGGGTATCAGATTCAGTTTGGGTCAAGTCTATGTTAAGGTCCCGAAGGACGATGGTTTCTTGGAGTATATTGGCAGATGCCCAGGATAGTATGCCCTTTGCTGTGCTGATGTTATTGTCAAGGAGAATATATATAATGCTATGATACATATGATTTTATAAAAGTTTAGCTAGAATAAGTTAATAAGAATCTCTGCATTATTGAAAGAGGGGTGCTTTTTTTTTGATAAAGGGATATGTCCAAGTGTTGTGGGTATATAATAGCTACCCCACTTGCTTTTTCATATAGATGATCTTTTTGAAGGATATTATATCCTGGAGAGAGGACTTTAGTGTATTTGACTTAAGGTTTTAGCCACATTTTAGTGGTACCAAGGAGGTCAGGGTAGTAATGAGATATGAAAGCACATTGTTCAGTTATTTTGCTACAGATTTTTCTAAGGTGAATGTTTATAAGTTTTAGACTTGTTTTATCTGAGTTGTAGGATGAGGTGTTACATTATTAATTTATTTGTGGGCCATTACTGGGGGCTGTTATAGTTGGATCTTGGCAGTAGTGAACGTTGCCACATAGTTGTATAGAGACACTACAAGGTGAGAGGCAGCAGAGCTGTATGTTGAGTAATTTTTGTTGCATCCAGTAATTCAGTGTGTAGGACTTTAAACAGCCCACTGGCAGTATGGAGAGGAAAAGACATAATGCTTGGTTGATAGGGCAAACTGAGGGAACACAGTTAAGGAGTAAGCAGCAAGGAAGACAACAGTTTGAAAACTGAAAAATTAGATGCTATGCTTCTAATAGCACTCAAATACATAATCCAGAGAAGAAAACGGGAGACTAAAGACAAGGAGGGGAAACCAACAAGCCTTTTTCATGTGTGTCTTGACTGGTTTAACATGACAAGGACTTCAGCATCTTCCTTGGACCAGGTCTATAGTGCCCCATACTCTAGTCAAGTGAAAGGCTTCCTCAAGTCAGCCACTTGGACCTGAGCTCATCTGAAGGATTGCAATGCTTGATTTTCATGGGCTGGTTCAGCAGAGTCTGAGGCTTTATTTTGATTAGTGAGCTTCTGTGGATCAGGTCCACTAGGACCAAGGATTGCTCCACTTGGCACTCTTCAGTGCTGAGTTGCTGGCAAAGCTTAAATTCTCAGTATTGAGAAGGCAACAAGGTTTTCAAAGAAGGAGGAGAAAACTCCAAATCTCTTCTCCATCTGGGTTTTAAGTCATCCAACACATTGCAAGTACTTCAGTGGTTTCCTAGAGGCAGGTCTGCAGTGCACCGACCTTAAGTAGTAGTAGAAGCTGCTGCATGTCACAAATTCAGTGTGAATGGCACTACCCACACTTATCCTGACTCCATAGCTGACATCTTGCCTAATAAATTCAACTTTAATTTCATTACACCTGCTATAACATTGGTTTCTATATACTAGCTTAGGTCAAAACTCCTCATCATGATTACTGACTGAATTTCAAGCACCATCTCCAAAAGACAATATATAACGCCACCATGAAAGCAGAAAAAAATGCCAAACTAATGCCCATTTGCTTTAATGGAAATCTTAAAGTATCAGCAATCAAACATCTTCCAACTGTGTTCAATTAATGTCTCAACACAAACTATGTACTAGAAGGATAGAGAAATGCCATAGCTGTTCCCATCATAAGTGTGTCCTATCCACTGACCCAGTTAGTTTCTTCAAGAAAATCACCAGTCTTAATGAAGGACTTCTGATCCACAGTGATTATCTGGAAATAGTCAAAGCATTTGATAGCATTTCCCACTCTGGTAATATATAAATATATGAACATGACCAAACATCAACTGTTTTGTAGTTTTCTGGATTCCCAACAGGCTAGCACACAGAACACACTTGATCAAAATAAATGGTTTCCTCTCCAGGAAAAAAAATAACTATAGCTGCATCCCACAGAATTCAGTCCTATATCCTTTCTTCTTTACAATCACTTTCTCTAAAGTTCTTGGAAAATGCTAATAACCATTGGTAACCACATTTCTAGATGCCTGCAGTCTAGGAATCATCCATTCAAAGGATCTTCTTCATTCACATTATTGTCAGGCCTTACAGAGGGTGATAGACATCTGGATTAGTATAAACTTATGAATTCAGGTGATATTCCTCATATGATAACACCAGTGCTTGAACACAGCTGGCACTTGGTTCTAGAATACAAGCCTGTGAATGAGTGTTATGCAAGGTTGTATACCTTACAGGTATGCCAGGCCATTGGCCTTGTAGATAATATACATTGGCTGTGGAGAAGCTGTAGAGTTTTTGCCTTTCCTTCAGAATTGTGACTCCTTCTGATGTACGTCAAACTTTCTTCCCTGTGACATCCTTTCCCCTCACTTTTGAAGGTGGTGAGTTTCAGCAAATTACTTCTTAATCTGAGATGGGAAATGTCCAGTTCATCTTCAGGTAAACTAATGGTTGTCATGTGCTCAGAGAGAAGGAAAAGCAAAGTTGTTTTACATGAGTGAAAACGTGGAACTCTACCTAACTCTCATCTCCCAAGGAAATAAATTACTCAGGTTTGAGCAGAGGTTCAGACACCATGTATTACGATTAAGAGGTTTTCACAATTTTATGATTCATAAAATAATGTTAAGAAATGGAGCATGGTCACGTAAGAGCACGTGTAATCATGATTCATTGTACACTACTCATATATAGCCTAGCTAATACACCCTTTAACAGCTGCATGACACTCACAAAGGCAGGACTAGTGCAGTCTCTAAATGTCTGAGCAGTAGTTTGCTTCAAGAGAAGAATGGTAGAATTTTACAATGATGGGGCAGCTATCCTCCTCCACTCCCAACATGTTGCACAACCTTCAGTGTTGAGCATCATAAATGCATGAAAGACAAATTCTTTACTGACAACAGAGTCCCCCTACAATGCAGACAGACATGGTAACACACAGTAGTGTTGACTGCCCTTCACAGGTGGAGTAACTGATTTTGGCAAGCGTGAGAAATCTCCTCATTAACATAATATGAAAATAACCAATAAGGTGCTTCAGTATTGACTGTTTCATTCATGAATCAAAAGCATTTATGCCAGCAGCCTACACTGCTATTGAATGGGGCAGCTACCTGTTGTATACCATGCCTTACTATGTAGCAACTGTGCCTGCTTATTAAGACATGGTCTCCAGTATCAGCTGCCTAGCTCAGCAATGCTTTGTAGGTTTTGTCGAGGTCTACAGCCCCACCTATCATTTCTAAGAAAAGGAACACATGCTACACATCTTGTATAGCATTTAAAGAGCTAGGAATGAGACTGTCAGCAGACCACAGTAATCCTAGGGGACATAGCAAACATACAGCACAACAGGCATTGATGCATCTGTTCCCTGTGCTCACGAATACAATGGCTTGATTGTTCGGCTAAGGAGGTGCCGTTGTTTGGTCTTGTGAACTAGGATTAGCTGTACATAGCCAAATCCTGCAGAACAACTAATCTTGTCACTTAATATACATTTTCTGACTGGATCTTGAAGAAGAAGTATATTAAAAAATGAGTACTGATTTTAAATGCTTTCTGATGTTATTTACAAAATTTTTCACTGGATACCAAAGATGTGATTGAAAATGAACATTTCATTAATGGGTCATTCAGCTTCATTCTAATAATAACTGATTTAACAGCATAAAATACACCTTATTAGTATGTAAAAAATATATCATGACCAGGCATTCCCATTTCCCCACACCTGATCCTAAATTGTATATTACTTATTCATACCTGTGAAAATTACAAGAAACTAGAACATCGACTGCTTTAGAATTGTGTGTTTCAAACACACTCAAAAAGGAAATGTCCACAAAATAAAAATGATTAAATTGGATAAATATCCTTTTTTCCCAGACGTGAGTGGATGAACAGCTTTGTGCTGAATCACATAAATCAAATGATTCTCTTTCTAGTGGCATACAGCCTTATGGATATCATTAAATCTGCAGAAAAAAGCCTACTAGTTGGAAATGAGTCCCTGCCATGCTGTGTAAATTTTACTATTATTTCTTTTGTATAAGGCACTATTGGTATGCCTCATTAAAGTGAAGAAAACTGATTCAGACATATATAACAGCAGGAAAGTGGTACTGCAGTAAAAAGGCTTAAATTATTTTAAGAGTGGAAATTTCAAGAACGGTTTCTTGTTACAGAAGTGTGAACCCAGAAATCATAGTTCTCAGCCTTCCATCTCCAAAATGTGGAGAGCTACCACTCATATTGTGGAACACACTGGAAAAATGGGGAACAGTTCCTAACAACTTTCTAGCAGTATGGCTAAAATGAGTTATTGTCTCCTTATAGTTATTTTGAAGAATGAATATTATTCAATATTATCTATCATCTATATTAGCTAAAATGCATTAAAAATGAATGTGTAGCAGACCCTTTCATTGTGGAATGGAATGAAAAATTGACATTTTATGATTCAAAATGTGGAGCATTCCTAATAGTAAGGTACAATGGAGACTGTCAGAAATAGAGGGCTGTTTTATAAATCTACTAAAGCCATGTAACTAAGTGTCACACGGTTATATAGATCCATGTAAAAAGGTTATGTGGCATAGTTCAGTGACAACTAACACGTACAGGATTGAAAGCTATATTGCTGTATACAACTTGAGATATATATGTGAAATATATAATGCTATGACAAATAGAAGTCTATCTGATGGTGTGCAAGATAAGCTGTATAAATAGTTTAAGTCCAAAAAATGTTCAAGTTAATATTTCTGAACTGAAGTACAGTACAGCAATGTTATTTCCAAGATTCCGATAAAGTAATAAAACAATGAAATCAGAAATGCAGTTTGAAACATGTTAGAATAAAAACTCTGGCCAGGAATCATAGACTGTGCACAACACAGAGACATACAAGGGGAGTTATATACATGCACGGGTTCCCAATTCCTAGACCCTTGCTACTTGGCAGATATGCCCAGGAAACATGAAAATGCAGTAGTGTAGACATTTCCAGATTTAAGTTAGGTTGTGGTCCAATTGACTGCATTGTTCTTTAAGGATTCCAACACAACATACCGAGTTATAGATGTTTGCATTACACAACATGAAGAGCTGTGCAAAAAATCTTTTACGTGCATCACTCATTTTAGCTATGTGTAACTATGCATTTCAATGGTGGAATCGGATCAGGACCTGTGAGTGTATTTGTCTATGTGTGTGTGTGTGCTAGAGTGCATGTGCATGTACATGCGCATGTTTGTGTGTGCAGTGCATGTGTGTGCACATGCATGTGCATGCATGCATGTGTGTGCTCATGCATGCGTGTGAGTGTGTGTGTGTGTGTTTATTACATGTGCATGTTTATTTCTGTGTTTCTTGTAGGTATTCATGCAGGTGTGTGTGTGTGTGTGTTTGTATATTTGTATGAGTGCCTCAGTGTCTATGTCGTTTTGTATATGCATGTGTGTGTGTGTGTGTGTGTGTGTGTGTGTGTGTGTGTGTGTGTGTGTGTGTGTGTGTGTATCTGAGTACAAGAGGAAGACTGTTTGTTCCTATGCATTGACTCAGTTGTGTTTTTTTTTTCAAGATAACAACATCTCACCTCATAATACCATACTGTAGAATTTACATTGTACAAGGTTAACTGTCTTACTCATAATCTACCTTCAGGGTATATACCTATGTAGTAGCTAAAACCTGTACCAATTTTGCTCACTGTTTTATCACCAGCCTCTAGTACTCTCTAATCAATAAATATAGTAAGGTACCATAATATTGCAACACTTCCATATGTTTGTTTTTTCATACTGTGTCTATACCATGTTTTTTCTACGTATTTATCTGATGTATTTATTAAGACTATAACATGCTTTTCTTAATATAATGTATTGTACTCTAATGTAATCTATTGTATGTTTTCTGTGGAGCTTGTCTCGCTGAGCCTCCACTGAAAAGGGGATTGCTAGTCATTCCATTCAGGCTATCCTGGTAAACCATTGCTAAATAAATAAATAAGATACAGAACTTTATTCAATATGTCAAAACAAGTCATATACAGTAATAGTTTAAAACAACAATTAAGAAACAACAGTTACTTGAGACAAATAGTTTATAAAAGTTGACCAAAAGGTATTACATGCCTTCTCTACACCCTGTCTGCCACAACTATTCATGACCTTTGCAGTTCGATTAAAAGAACATTTTTCCATAGGTAAGCACAAGTCTAGCTGCCTTTGTGGGGCATTTTAAATCTGGTGAATTTCCCTTTCAAGGGTAAGAATCAAACTGTGTACCTTATGTCTGGCAGGTGAACACCTTAATCATTGCACTAACTGCCAACCACCTTTAGGTCATCTCCCAACTTCCTAGTTGGGGCTAGCCTAAATGAGCAGTTTTCCAGTGCCTAAATATCTCTTTTATTACTGATGAAACTACAGTCCTAATCACTGTAAATGTATTGTTAGAAATCTTATAATCATGATCTGATAAGCCAGTCAGGCAGAAGGCAGTGTTGTTCCACAAAGAAATATATGTTTGCAGTGCACTTGTAAAGACATGATAAAGTTACATCAAGCCATATTATACCACAGAACATTCCTGAATCATATGAAATCTGCGATCCCACACCTCAAACAATTTCAATTCTTTCTGCAGCCTCCAGCAAGAAATCATTCTGGGGCATTCTTCCACAAGAAGCATGAATAGCAAATGCATAATTATTGCATTCTTTAATAATTGCCATCCAGTGTTTAATAACAACCTAACCAGACCAGCATTGTCTAAGACATTTTTGTCTTTGGCTTGGAGCCTCTCCTAATAGCTGATATAGTATAGACAATTTAGTTCACTGGTGAAGAATTGAGTTCTGCAAGTATTTGTGAAAGAAGCTAAAATATTCTCTGAGGGTTTACTATGTCTATAGATTTCTGCACTGTTGGACAGCAGCTATAAGTGATGCCAATATAAAAGATTATCAGTGCAATTATGGTAAGAAAAGCCCTTCTTCCAGACCTCACTGACATAGATGATGTTATTTGTAATCCAATATTGCCAATTAAGTAAATTAGTTCCAATCTGAAACTCTTTGTTAAACCAAATTCTTATCCATCCTATGACCTGAGACACCAGAAAAAAAAAACTGAATTTGATTTTATCCACCAACACTCCAACCCTCCAAGATCCCATACCCTGCTTGTGTCATCAATTGAACGAGTATGTTGTTGACTCTGAATTACTTCCAATTGTACCTAAAACCAAACTGGTATGCTATCAGTCTTGATCTAAGAAATTACCAGTCAAAGTCACTCTCTCATAGACTCACAAATTGTGGTCCCCAAACCCACATGTTGCTTCATGAGCATCAAAATTCAACAATCTATTCTAGCAGGTGATCTTCCCCATGGCAGATGTATAAACTGCATTTGCAATTTCTCCAGCTTGTATTCACAATATGAATTAGATTACATAAATAGAATAGTACTTTAGCTAACATCACCAGTTTATTTGCTTGAACTGTATGAACTCCAACTTTGAATTTTATCTTTTACATACTTGTATCATATCTTACAGTTTTTACTAAACATACCTTTAACAGGCTGTGTCATAATGATGCCCAAATAGCTGCATTTGGTACCTCCTGCAACTTCATTAGCTGAAGAGATTGAATCTATTAAGTGTGTACAAGGCTAATTTAAATGGAATAATAGTGCTGTGTGTATGAGTTCAGCTTTAACCCTGATGCAACAGCAACATTATTTAATAACTTTAATAGAAAAGGGATACCATTTTCCAGGTGAATGACCCAAATTGCATCATCAGCAAACCGTGAGGACAATATTGTCCTGTGAAGGACATTTGGAATAGCTTATACGCTGTTGCTTCCTTGTCAAAATTACCATGAGGACAATATTGTGTTGTGAAGGACATTTGGAATAGCTTATATGCTGTGGCTTCTTTGTCGAAATTACCATGAGGACAATATTGTGCTGTGAAAGACATTTGGAATTGCATATAAGCTGGCAAACCATGAGGACAACATTGTCCTGTGAAGGACATTTGGAATCGCAAATAAGCTGGCAAACCATGAGGACAATATTGTGCTGTGAAAGACATTTGGAATCTCATACACGCTGGCAAACCATGAGGACAACATTTTCCTGTGAAGGACATTTGGAATCGCATATAACCTGGCAAAACATGAGGACAACATTGTCCTGTGAAGGACATTTGGAATAGCATATAAGCTGGCAAACCATGAGGACAATATTGTGTTGTGAAGGACATTTGGAATAGCTTATATGCTGTGGCTTCCTTGTCGAAATTACCATGAGGACAATATTGTGCTGTGAAAGACATTTGGAATTGCATATAAGCTGGCAAACCATGAGGACAACATTGACCTGTGAAGGACATTTGGAATAGTATATAAGCTGGTAAACCATGAGGACAACATTGTCCTGTAAAAGACATTTGGAATAGCATATAAGCTAGCAAACCATGAGGACAATATTGTGCTGTGAAAGACATTTGGAATCTCATATAAGCTGGCAAACCATGAGGACAACATTTTCCTGTGAAGGACATTTGGAATCGCATATAAGCTGGCAAACCATGAGGACAACATTGTCTTGTGAAGGACATTTGAATCGCATATAAGCTGGCAAACCATGAGGACAATATCGTGTTGTGAAGGACACTTGCAATAGCTTATATGCTGTGGCTTCCTTGTCGAAATTACCATGAGGACAATATTGTGCTGTGAAAGACATTTGGAATCTCATACAAGCTGGCAAACCATGAGGACAATATTGTCCTGTGAAAGACGTTTGGAATAGCATATAAGCTGGCTTCCTTGTTGAAATTAGAGGGGGGGCATCCCTGTCTTGTGCCAACAGATAATTTGAAAAAAGGAGAATGATAACCATTAGAAAGAACAGACGTAAGTGGATTTTTATAAAGCAATTAGTATCTCAGCTCTGAGCTCCTTGGGAAACTTGTATTTTCCCAGAGCTCAGCAGATAAATTCCATTTCAGTTGAATTAAAAGCATCCCCAAAGAATAAAAGTAAAGCTGTTGTTCGTTTCTGCTGAAATATTCTGAATGTCCAGCCATAAATTGTGACCACCATTATCAGCCCTTTATATAGCCTTGCTGTTTGTCTTTTACTAGCTTGACAATAACCTTTTCCATCTTATGCACTGATACTTTAGCATATATTTTGCTGTCTAACATAAGCTAGAACATCAGCCTGTATGGCGTTATGGCCAAGATATCCTTGCCTGGCCTTAGAATCATAACTTCCTTAGACACCTTTTGTTCCAAGTCCACTACCCTACTTTTAACTCTCATGTTTTCTTGTATTTGTTTACACAATAAGATTTTTTTATCTGGACTTTAAATCTTTCCCATCCAATGGATGGGAAATGGATGAGGGCAAAATGGTTCACACTTCCTGTTTTGACCTCGCCAAGGCATTTGACATAATACCCCACTTGGGCACTGTTGACAAACTCAAGAGGTTAGGTACAAACCCATATGTCACTCAGTCGATAACCAACTGGCTCACAGACAGGACCCAGAAAGTTAAAACTGGGGAGTCCATCTCTACAAAGAGGCCAGTCACAAGTGGAGTCTCTCAGGGATCAGTCCTTGCACCACTCCTTTTTGGCATTTACTTCTCTGAAATCAAGGCCAATGTTATTGGTCTCTGGCTGACTAAATTTGCAGATGATTGCAAATTAGGAGCTGTCATCAAATCTCACACTAACACAAATGTTCTCCAGGAAGGGCTAACACAGGCAAACAACTGGTGTCAGTGCCATAGACTAAAATCAACACCATGAAATGCATAATAGTATCCTTCGGGAAGATATTCACCCCTGGTAACTATCATATTGACAACACACCACTTAGAGTTGTCCTAATAGTCAGGAACTTGGGGACACACACAGATAGTAATCTAGCCTTTGACTATCACATGTCTACAGTGGTGAGGAAATCATTCTATATTGTTCAACTTATAAACAAAGGTATGGCATCTAGGTCCAAGGAAATCATTTTTCCACTGTATATGGCATTCATCAGACCTGTCATTGAGTACAATGCCCCTTTTGGTATGTACCTAACTAGGCATATCCAACAAATGGAATGTCCACTGACGTTAATCACTAAAAGAATACTGGGCATAAGTAAAATGCCCTATGCAGACTGCTTCAAGGTTCTATTCCTGCACTCTGATTCCTACAAGCTGTTTAGGGGAGATCTATGCCTGGCATACAGAGCATCATCAGACTCTACTCTCATGGGCCTCCTGCATATCAGCAAAGCAAACAGCACCAGAATAACCCATTCTAAAGACTAAAACCTTGCCTGTGATATAAATAGGACCTTCTGGAGAGACAGGTATGTATCCCAGAGACTACACCATCTCTAGAACAGGATCCCCATCCATGTAAAGCAGAGTTCCTCTGTAACCCAATTCAAGTGTAACTTGGACAATTGGATGGGGAACAGGAAATTTATCCCTTGTTTGGCACCTGTGTCTCTAATGAACACAGGCAACCTGTAAATGGTTCCTCTCCCAGGCCCCTCCTTGTAAATGATTCCTCTCCCAGGCCCCTCCTTGTAAATGTTTCATCTGCCAGGATTCTGCTTACACTTATCAAGGGTACCAGAGCTTGTCAGATTTGGGATACATGGCTAGGCTTAAAAAGTTCCTTATGGTCGTTAGCCAAGTGAACACCTATGAACCTATGAACCATCTTGCAGTTGTTGCAGAGTTACATCCTTTTCCCTTGTCCTAATATTCAGTTATTCAGCTCTAAAATTTTAATTATGTCCTTTAGTAATAGGGGGTCAAATCTCCATAAAGGTGTATTTTTTACTACCTTAAAACCTTGAAGCTCTAGTAAAATAATACTATGGTCAGAAGATATTCATGGATGGTGTTCACTATGGATAATAGTCCTCATTAATTGGTTATCTATGAGCCAATAATCTAGCCGGCTCAGAAATACTTCTTTGACAGATGCATTGCTCTTCATACATCAACTAAATTCAGGACAGTTCTCACTCTTTTAAAGGCATTCCAGATTTTTGACAGTTGAACATGGCCAGGTAAGACCATATTTATCCAAGGGTCTAAAATTGCACTAAAATCTCTACCAATCAACAACCAGAGTTAGTCTTTTACCTCCAAAATTGCTTTGTAAAAATCCAGCATGTTGCTTTCCTAGTGATCATTAGAACCATAACAGACATGTGTTACTTTTTTTGTATAGTAAAAAGATGGCCAGCTGAGTAGTTTATCATCATGGCTCTCATTAAATCTGTGATGTTGTACTCACCCTTGCAGAAGAGGAAGAGTTACTCTTCTGAGCCAAATGACTATGAAACTTCTGCCTTATCTGAGCTTGAGTCTTTATTAAATTATCCCTGCTATTGCAAGTTTATTACAAATGGTCGAAATATAAACATGGAAGTCAGAACCGTGGAACATCATGTGATATATGTTGTGGAATACCATACAAACTGCATCATATAGATGCCAACTTATGTTCTATCGTATAACTTGCAGCATCCTGAACCTTTCATCATCTGTATCGTCTTTGCTGTTGTGTGATGACTGCCTTGTGACCCGTATAACACAAGTTCGTAAGCACATACTTGTTTTGCTGTGCAGCACTGTCTGATACACAGTGCATATAGATAATGCCCTCGAGTATATTATTTGCATTTGTTTCAGCATAATAAGTACAATTGAGTATGCAACCTATTGTTCTTAAGGGCATACATGTGCTTGCTGCATATTGCTGGTAATTGCATACATGTGGTTGCATCATGTTGTTATTAAGGGCATGCATGCGGTTATTCATGTTGTTGCTAAAGGCATGCATGCAGTTATTCATGTTGTTGTTAAGGGCATGCATGCGGTTATTCATGCTGTTGTTAACGGTACGCATGCGGTTATTCATGTTGTTGTTAAAGGCATGCATGCGGTTATTCATGTTGTTGTTAAGAGTACGCATGCGGTTATTCATGTTGTTGATAAGGGCATGCATATGGTTATCCATGTTGTTGTTAAGGGCATGCATGTGGGTATGCATATGGTTATTCATGTTGTTGTTAAGGGCATGCATGCGGGTATGCATGCAGTTAGTCATGTTGTTGTTAAGGGCATGCATATGGTTATAAATGTTGTTGTCAAGGGAATGCATGCAGTTATTCATGTTGTTGTTAAGGGCATGCATGCGGTTATTCATGTTGTTGTTAAGGGCATGCATATGGTTATTCATGTTGTTGTTAAAGGCATGCATGTGGTTATTCATGTTATTGTCCACCCAGGTGGACAGTAGTCTCTCTTTTGATAGTCACATCACCACAGTAGTCAGGAAGTCCTTCTACGTGGCACACCTCATCATAAAAGGGTTCTCATCCAGGAAAAAATAGGTCATCGTTCCCCTCTACTCGACACTCATTAGACCCATTATAGAGTACAACTCCCCTTTTGGAATGTACCTCACAAGACATTTGCCGCAGCTGGAAAGGCCACAGAAGTACCTCACAAAGAGGATTACTGGACTCAAACAAATGCCCTACACTGACCGTCTCAAAAAACTCCAGCTTTACTCTGTAGCATATCTCCTACTCTGATGTGATCTCTGCCTAACATATAAAGCTGTGTCAAACTCAGAGCTGTTGGACATGCTACACCTAAAGAAATCCCAATCCCTCTGAGCTACACTCTCTAGGGACCTAAACCTTGTCAGCACAATAAACAGGACATGCTGAAGGGATAGATTCCTATCCCAGAGACTTCCCATACTCTGGAACAGGCTACCCATCTATGTCAAGCAAAGTTCTTCATTAGCAGTCTTCAAGAAAAATCTTGATGAGTGGATGGGAAATAGGAAATACACCTCGGGAATCACTTCTGTGTCTCTGCTCAACAGTGGCAGAGGAAAATAACTTTCTTGGGTGGTGTAAGCCAGGGAACCTTGTTGGCTAGGCTTACGTAGGCCCTTGGGCTGATAGCCTAGTACCTACCTATGAATCTATGAACCTATGTTAATGGCATGCAGTTATTCATGTTGTTGTTAAGGTCATGCATGCGGTTATTCATGTTGTTGTTAAGGGCATGCATGCAGTTATTCATGTTGCTGTTAAGGGCATGCATACAGTTATTCATGTTGTTTATAAGGGCATGTATATGGTTAATCATGTTGTTGTTAAGGGCATGCATGCGGTTATTCATGTTGTTATTAAGGGCATGCATACGGTTATTCATGTTGTTGTTAAGGGCATGCATACGGTTATTCATGTTGTTGTTAAGAGCATGCGGTTATTCTTGTTGTTGTTAAGGGCATGCGGTTATTCATGTTGTTTTTAAGGGCATGTATATGGTTATTCATGTTGTTGTTACGGGCATGCATGCAGTTATTCATGTTGTTTTTAAGGGCATGCATAAGGTTATTCATGTAGTTTTTAAGGGCATGCATACGGTTATTCATGTTGTTGTTAAGGGCATGCATGCAGTTATTCATGTTATTTTTAAGGGCATGCATAAGGTTATTCATGTAGTTTTTAAGGGCATGCATACGGTTATTCATGTTGTTGTTAAGGGCATGCATATGGTTATTCATGTTGTTGTTAAGGGCAGGCATATGGTTATTCATGTTGTAGTTAAGGGCATGCATGCGGTTACTTATGTTGTTTTTAAGGGCATGCATGCAGTTATTCATGTTGTTAAGGGCATGCATGTGGTTATTCATGTTGTTGTTAAGGGCATGCATATGGTTATTCATGTTGTTGTTAAGGGCAAGCATGTGGTTATTCATGTTGTTAAGGGCAAGCATGTGCTTATTCATGTTGTTGTTAAGGGCATGCATACGGTTATTCATGTTGTTGTTAAGGGCATGCATACAGTTATTCATGTTTTTTTTAACGGCATGCATACGGTTATTCATGTTGTTGTTAAAGGCATGCATGCAGTTGCTGCATTTTGCATTCGGCCCTCAGTAGTATAATGTCCACTCAATACTGACTCATCATTTAGCCCGCATTGGTCAGTTGTGTCAGTTATTGGAGCTATTCCTGTTGAGGGCTACTTATTTTTCATTAACTAGTCTAGCAAGAGTTTTTCAAACCTGTGCTGTGAACAATAACATTTTTCTGTGTGGTGCATGAATAGATATTTAATTTCTCCTCTAAAAGTTATAGATGTGATGTCTGTTGAAGTGCAGTGTATTTGTTTTATGACAAATTTGCCTTATCCCATTCCAAAGTGCTGCATGTAATGCAAATCATATATGCACACTCAGCATGTACAGCATGCCATGCACATTCTACATGAATACTGAGCATGTACAGCATGCCATGCACATTCTACATGAATACTGAGCATGTACAGCATGCCATGCACATTCTACATGAATACTGAGCATGTACAGCATGCCATGCACATTCTACATGAATACTGAGCATGTACAGCATGCCATGCACATTCTACATGAATACTGAGCATGTACAGCATGCCATGCACATTCTACATGAATACTGAGCATGTACAGCATGCCATGCACATTCTACATGAATACTGAGCATGTACAGCATGCCATGCACATTCTACATGAATACTGAGCATGTACAGCATGCCATGCACATTCTACATGAATACTGAGCATGTATTGCAAGCCATGTAATTTGTACATGCACTCTAACCATGCATACTAGTATGGTGGCTGCATTAGGCTCACATCTAAAATAAACAAATGTCAAACTTGGTAGCTGTCATTTGGGAATGGAAGTTATGGGATAGACAAGCATCTGGACTTAAAGTGTCATGTGAGCCTGACACAGGAATTCATGTGAGAGGCAACCCTGGAATGCAGTAATATGATGACCCTGACATTTTTTTTACACAATAAAAATGGTAAAAAGACAATAGATGCAAGCATTAAGGGCATGCATGCAATTATTCATGTTGTTGTTAAGGGCATGGATATGGTTATTCATGTTGTTGTTAAGGGCATGCATGCGATTATTCATGTTGTTTTTAAGGGCATGGATATGGTTATTCATGTTGTTGTTAAGGGCATGCATGCAATTATTCATGTTGTTTTTAAGGGCATGGATATGGTTATTCATGTTGTTGTTAAGAGGTTTTAGATTGACACAGATACTTTGCTACTGTGTTTGATTCCTACAACCCCCCCCCCTTTGCATATTGCATGATTCTAAGCAATACATTACCATGCATGTACAGAGAAAGACTCTCTGTGCATGCAATATTTGAAGTAAAAATTAAAACAAAACTATTTTTTTTTTTGCAGAGGCAAGCCCCAGTGTACCTATAATGTGGAGGGCTATAACCTTCCACAGTCCCTGCTAATTATATATACTAACTCTGAGATCACACAGTATTGGCAAAAGGGCATACTCTCTAACCCCTGAAATGTAAGATCTCACACACCTGTCAATCATCTGTTTAGTTGGCTAAATGCAGTCAACAAAACAGAGATTAAATAACAATTATTTCAACCAAAGGCAGTCAAGCCATATAACCTTGTATATAAAGTTACACAGGCTGACCGTTCAGTAAAAACTGTAAAAAAGACTCAACCAAGCTGGAGTCCGCATTGAGTAATAACTCAACCAAGCTGGAGTCCGCATTGAGTAACAACTCAAACTTCTTGTACTTTTAAATCTTTACGGGTACAGCTAGGCCAATAACGTCACACCCCACTAGCTGTTTTGTCTTGAATGTATCCATAAAAACTTAAAAAGTAAAAAAAAATACATAAATAAAAAAAATTAATAAATAAAAAGGCATGGGCATTCAGAAACCATATAGCTGAAACACTGGTATGTCCTTAATTGGTCAATTGTGTATATCCCATGGACCACCACTGCAGAAGGTTACAGGCTCTAGCTTGGCTGAGTCTTTCTTGCAGTTTATGTGTGTCCATTTATCTATCTATCTATCTATCTATCTATCTATCTATCTATCTATCTATCTATCTATCTACCTATCTATCTCTCTATCTATCATCCTCCTGCACCTGGTTGAATGGCCAGTTATGCTAATATTTGTTTGGTCAACATAATTTGGTTGATGCAAATGGATGGTCAACAGGTATGCAAGATCAGCAATCCCTGGGTAGGTAAATATTCCATTTCTCTGAGGATATTGTAATCTTGGAGTTAGTATATAAAATTAGCAGAGGGTGTGGGGGCACAGCCCCCAACATATGGGATACAGGGGGGCTTCCCTGGCAAAATCATTTACGTTTGTTTTGTGCTGCTCTAGGGTAACCCCGAGATTGTGTACAGACCATGTCAACATTTGTAGTTTCAATGTTCTCCCATCAATATTGTGGTCATTTAACCAGTTATAGAAGACCCATTTAAATCCATATCTAAAATGTATATATAGATATATAAATATAGATGTATTTAGTAAATATAACTATAACTAAATAAAGAAAAGAACTAAGATAGAGTATATAGACTAATGTGAATATGTGATCTAGTCAGAAGTAAGGATTCATAGTCCCACAACAGCTCTATGTGCATGTGTTTGTAAAGTAAACTTCAAGTAGTCAGGAGGAAGACAGGTGGTTTGTCAGTGACAACAATGACTGCAGTGGACTCAAGTAGTCAGGAGGAATACAAGTGGTTTGTCAGTGATGACAATGACTGCAGTGGACTCAAGTAGTCAGGAGGAAGACAGGTGGTTTGTCAGTGATGACAGTGACTGCAGTAGATTCTCCCTCTTGTATCTGTTCCTCCCTGGTTTCTGTTACCCCAGTCTTTCCCCCGCACCCCTATTCAGATCCATAACTTGAGAGGAGCAAAGATGGTGACTGCCCCAGGTGCAAGGTGTTAAGGAGTGATACAACTGGAGGTGTGATGGTGTGGGAGTGCAGCAACGGCTTCATAAAATTAAACCCTGATGGTGCCTGATATTAATGACGAGGTAACTTTTGATACCTAGCATATTCATCTAACCTCTACTGATGCATTACGGTAGGAGGTTAATAACAGTTTGCCTCTCATAACTGCCAGGTTCACCAGTGGCCTAAGCTGGAGGTTCAGGTTGAAGAGGGTTACGAGCTTGAACCCATTATCATACACAGAACCAGAACCACAGAAGTACCGGAATCAAACAGAAGGACAAGTATGTGGATCTGATTGACTTGATTGACTAGGATGGGGTGCAAAGGACCTTAGACCAGGGTGAGCTAGAGGGAAAAGATATTGGTGCAGCTCTGTCAGTATTGATCAACAACAGGCCATATGAATTCAGAGAATGGTATGGAGAAAACTGAGTCCTGGGCTCTGTATACATCACTATAGAACCTATACAGATGAAAGCAGGCCATGCTGTTCTTGTACTGTCCATTTTCTGAATTATCCAAACTATGAGAAATGGGTGAACCTTTCTTTTTTATTCATTTATTTGTTTGTTTATTTATTTAGTTATTTATGTTTGTTCAGTATCAGGGATTTCATAAAAAAAAAACAAACAAAAGGCACCTCGAACCCAGTAGGTTAAATCACGAACATGAATGCACATGCACTAATTATTTAACTTATAAAAGGTGAAGGCAAATAGACCATTTTATCTGAGGAAGTTGGTGATGAAAACTTTATTTTAATTTTGTCAGCGTTAAATTTTTTTTGGTTGTACTTGTGTTCGCTATTAAAGCTGTTCGTGATTTAACCTACTGGTTTCGAGGTGACTTTTGTTTTGGTAACTTGTTGCACCTTCCGTGGAACTGTTTATTTCATAAATAAAAGAAACGTATAAATCCTTGAGACTGGATATTTATCGTCTCAACATCTAGCTCAGTATATTATAAAAGATATAAAGCTACTTAGCTGGCTGGAGTATGTCAAACCCAGCAAGAAGCTGTTTTAAGGTATTTAACACTTCCAGATGTACATGGACTACATGCTAGATTGTTCATGTATGCACAAAATATTGTAGAGGCTACTCAGGATTTAGATAATATACAGGGGATGCAAGTGCAATCTTTCATCAAAAGTATTGTGACCTAAAGGATAAGGGAAGACAGTCCTTCAGGGTCAGCCTACGTCTGATTGGTAGTTTGCCCTTTTCAAGTGGACGGAGGAGATGGGATTCGAAAGAATGTAATTATTTTAAGAATGCAGGTACAATACTCCAGTGATGTCAGCTGCTATAGTTGTTAAGGGTTTATCATAATAAAGAGTCCTGAAAGTCACTGGCAAAATTATTCTAGCTCAGTTTTGCATTATACCTGGTAGAGCTCACAAGGAAGGACGGTATAAGAATTTCAAATAGATCATATAACTCTTTAACAAATTAAGCAAGTATTTCAAGTTACTCTACAAGGCAAAGCCTTCACAGTTCAGGGAATTCATTACACTTTTTTTTTAAGAATACCGTTTTATTACTTTTTTCATTCCTTGGGATTCATCTTGTTTTTTTTCTCGACTCAAAGTAATAGAAATGTAACTGTTAACAGAGCAGCCAAACCAAGGAGTAAAAAGTTACCAAACTCAGACTCTGTTATCAGTGGACCCCTGAGAAAGCAACCAAAGCAGTAACAATGAAAGTTTCATTGCTGGTTAAGTGCTTTTGTCTTTCACAGAAAGTACAGACTTCTTCACAACCAAATTCTACTTGTTCTGTTAGCAAGTTGTTATATAAAATGACCTGTTTGATCATGTGACTAATGAACACACCAAATAGAGCATTTAAAGGTACATGAAAAATAAAAATACATTGAGTAAAAATACATTAGATAAAAATAATGAATAAATGCATGAATATCAGAGATTATTAAATATCTAAATAACATATTCATATATAACCTCATTAAAATGTTAAATTAGGATGAACATATAAAATAAATGTTTATTTAAAACTGTGTTCAAAAATCACAATCTGGCAGCCTTCATTTTCAAAAAAACATACAAGAAACATATTCTCATTGATTCCTGCAGGGTGACAGGCTTCTAATTTCAGCTGCCGTAAAAGTTTCTTAACTTCTGTTATCTCGTCCAAGAGACAACGTCTTGGATTCAGAGTTGCGCTTTCCAAAATAATAAAATTAAACTTTTTGGAACCTGTGCAATCAATAGAATGTTTATAAAAGGTGTTCTTAATATATTTTCTTTTAATGTAATATACATGTTCAAGTACATTTTCCCATAATGTTCTCTCTGTTTTTCCTATTTAAAAGGCCAAACAAAAGTAGCATTAAGCTGCATATACCACTGCCTTTGACCTACAGTGCTGCATCCATTGAGCTTTAACCCATCCCATTTGTCACCCTGTAAAATGTACCTGAAGATTTTGCAACCATTGCATCTGAATGTTCCCATCTTTTCCATTTTCATGGGGAATGATCTCTCCAATAAGTTTTTAATACTTGCCCCTCTCCTGAAGCTAACTTTTTCTTTGGGGGGAATAATTTACTTAAACTGTTTTTTTGCTTTAAATATTTCCCAGTTCTTTCTTATAATATGTGTAACAACACCACTAGTAATTGAAAAGGTTTTAATAGAATTCCCACAAAGTCTATCGGTTTTACATGTTGCTACCATTGTATTAATGTTGCCATTGTCTCCTAGAATGGATCAGTCGATGCCTTTTTTATATTTGCAAAATACATAATCCAAGATCTTTTCCAGGAATAACTTGTGGCAAGCTCTGTTCATAAAAATTTGCTACGAGTTAGAAATTTCATGAAGCAATATATTTTTCATCTGAAATCTTTCACATCATCCTAACAATTTTTTTTAACTATACTCTTTTTTTTAGTTGGAATGGATGACAAATGAATAAATATGTATTAGAAAAAGTGAGTTTGTGAAAAATTGTGGAAAAAATGTAACATTATTTTTGTTTGCTTACAGTTTTTGGATGTTACGTTGTCTGCATTAATATTGTAAGTGAACCTTCAAAAAGGATGCAGTAATATTAAGAAAATCTATAAATTCTTTAAAGTCAGTTTCAATCCCAGACCAAAACAGATGTCATCTAGGTAACACCTATACAGTTTCCAAAATTTAGATTACTCTGAGGGAAAAACAAATCCGTTTTCCCAAAATCTAAGAACAAAAGTAATATCATTCTCAAAGATTTGTTTAACTTTTTGACTGTTAAAAAGCCAATCATTCCAGGTATTTTTGGATTACCTAAGATCTACAAATTGGTTTAATGACTAACCTATGCATCATATAGTAGACAGCAGAGGATCTAAAACACAGCCACTAGCCATCTTTATGGATTTTAAACTGAAAGCTTTTATGCATAAATTGCCCACCTTTTTGAAAGATTTTTGGCAATCTGTAATGGATGTTAAGAATTATCTATTGACAGCAGATTTTAAATTTGTTACTCTTGATGTAATTGATTTTTCAATCATTCATCATACTACAGGTTTAGAATGGTTTGGTAAACTAGTTTCACAACTAGATTTTGTTGATACTGCAAACTTTGGACTTCTCATTTCATTCATGGGAAGACTGCTTTACAATAATTTTGTTTTCTTTGAAGAACAGTATACTTTACAGTACACAGGTGTCGCTATGGGGGCAGCATGTGCCCCAATTTATGTAAACATACTTCTTAACTTTGGAGAAAATAAGTTTGTTTTTCACTCAAAGTGCTCTAAATTTTGGAAATTTTAGGCACTGCCTCGATGACATCTGTTTTGTTTTGGTCTGGGACTGAAGTTGACATGAAATAATTCATTGACTTCATTATAGTTCTACATCCTTTTTAAGATTCGCTTAGTATTAATGCAAACTACTTAGAGTATTTGGATGTTACGTTAAAGAAAAGTAATGTTACATTTCCTTCCACAATCATGGTTTATAATTGCTTACTAACATAAAAGCTAATATTTGGGTCTAAAGAAATCTGTACTTTTTGTGAAAGACAAAAAAATGTAACCATTAAAAAAACATTTGTTGTTACTGCTGTGGTTGTTTCTCAAGGGTGTGCTGATAATTGATTCTGAGTTTGAAAACATTGTATGGTTTCAACATACCTGGAACAGATTTTTGTGGATTACAAGGAGTAAAATGGTTACACTGACAAGTCATTCAGATAAACTACAAGAAAGACCTAGGGAAGCTAGAATCTTTACTGCATAAGCCCTTACACCTCCTACAGTGGAGGCCCATGTGGAATATGCAAATGAAGCTTAAGGATATACCAAAATGTTTTAACTGTACAGCATCAGAATTTCCATGAAATGTCACTTTTTAAGTATTTATGGGTGCATTCAGTCTGCTTTAGCCAAACCCCATTAACTGTGGGCTATACCTTAGAGCAGTGGTTGCTGGTTCATAGGTTCATAGGTTTATACTAGGCTATCTGCCCTAAGGCATTTATAAGCCTAGCCCAAATTTTTGTGGCTTACGCCACCCCTTATATGAAAAAATACTGTGCCCATTAGTTTGTTGTGCCTCTGACATCAAAGTACGGGGTGGGGCCATCAAAGTAAGGGGTGGGGCCTGCAGGAGGCAACTGAATGGGTGGGCCTTATTGGAATAGGGTGGGATTTTATTACAGGACTACCAGTAATAAAAGAAAAGATGCAGTAATTCACTTTTTTCCACTTCCTGCCTCAGTATGTAGCTAGTCATTATTGCTATTTTACTTACTATACACATCAGAAGAATGACTGCACTATGGTCAGCTTTAGGTGAATGGAGCCCTAGACAATAGACTTCACGGACTCTCCTGATGCAGATTACTTCCTTCTTGCACTTTCCCATTGCCTCTCCCATGTTTTCCTCATCTTGGCCTCACACCATCCAGTTAAGTTACTTCTTTCTTGCTTTTTCACACTTTGTAATACTTTTTAGCTTCCCCCATGCCTTTAACAAATCCTAACTCACAAAGTCTCTACTGTAATACATCAAGAGGATGTACACAAATTAAGCCAGATGTCTGAAGGCCATTAGGATCCCAAAAATCAGAGGATAATAGATGCTCTGAGGTGCATCTTATAGTTTTTTTTTTACAATCTCTTGATATAATAATGGAGCCACCATCATTGTGAAGAGGAATATAGGTCTAAATATTGCCCAGACAAACCAGCATTTGATTAATGGCCCAGTTGTAGAAGGTGCTGGCTCAGAGGAAAGACCATGTTCATCCTTGGGGAAGAGGTGTTCATCTAGGCACTTCCTGCAGTAAAATCTGATCCACAAAGGAGAGAAGCCCTCAGACACACCAAAATGAACACAAGGGGCAGTAACAGTAGATCATAAACTAAAAAAGAAAATCCCTCCAGCATGCAGCATGATGGAGACCTGGGATGTCCCGATCTCCTCATCAGTTCTACCCCATATCAGAATAAGGCCAGTGATGGCAGCAGGGGTTGGTAGACCTTGCAAATAAGGAAGGCATCAGGATTCCTTGATGTTCAGCTACAGGAAAGGGAAAAAAATCACAAATAAGGGGAAGAAATTCAGTCTTATTTTTCATTCAAGGAAAAATAATCTGTGTCTAAAGTGTAATGTTAAATGCTAACAAAATAGTACTTTCCTAATAAACTGAGAAGACAAATGAAGGGTACATAAATCCTGTCTGGGAATACTGTCTGGCTTACTACCTCTAAAAAAGGAATAGTTACCTTCTGCATACCCCAGTAATGTTAGATTGGCATGAAAGAGGAAGCACAAACTGAAACAGGCAAATACTATACAGCTGATGGCCTGGGTGAAAAAACAAATGCATGTGGATAAAATCTAAACAGAGATAGGAAGTACATTTGCATTCCACACAGAAGGAATCACAGCCAAAAACATAAGCAGAGAACCAAGCGCCATTAGATGGCAACTTTACTCAGTGTAAAACTTTGCCAATGATCATTTGTCCTCATACACATCTTGCTCAGACTGGCACTGACATGATGATATCTGATTATAATGGAAAGTGAAAAAGAATATGGATAACTTGCTACTTTTAGATATACTGCAACCCTTCTCTCACATATACTCTGTAATTTCATCATGGACATGGACAATCACCATTATGATCAATTACAGCCATTTTACTGAATGAACACTCCTCAGATACCTGGCAGTATTAAATATAGCCACAGTAATGTATTCCAGCTGAATTCAGACAAACTGGTTCTACTTCTGCAAAACCAGAATAATGACTGTTTAGCCTAAAGAAATAACACCAGCAGCAATAATTTTCATTGATAGACAACTCTTGTTGAATTTATCTTCTCACTTCCCTGCTGTGAGAATAAAGAGTGCAACAGACTGCATCCCATCACATAAGCCTTAACCTTTTAACTCATGAATAAAGGAAAAAATCTAAAAACTAATGGTGGACAAAGGGCCACAATAAGTGTAAGATGTTGCCTTTATATAGTTAAAAACTTCAGAATGACAGGATTTGCATCAGTATGCTTTATGAATGCTATTAAATGTGAAACTCAAATGTATGCCATCATTATTTATAGACTGTAAGTCTCATCACTTTGCCAGTAAAACCACAAATGTTATGAAGAACAGATCAAAATATGTCTAAAAAACCCAGACTTTTTGCAAAATCAGGGACAGTTGGCAGCAATATTGGTCTTCTGCCCCCCCCCACCCCCACACACACACACACAGCTAACTATCTATCTTTCTATGGGAGTAATGACTTTAGTCTAAACTGGTTTTGGTCAACATGCAAATGGTTGGCAAAAATGGTCTAAAACGATAATATCGACAGAACTGATATTACATTAGTAAGGCATTAATGCACCATTCCCACTTAGTGTGAGTTCTTCCCCAAAAAAACATTGTTTTTTATGTGCTTAGTTTCTGTTGATCTTTTTTTGTTTAGACCTTTTTGGTAAACTGTTTGATGTCAACAAAAACAGTTTACACTAACGTCACTAGACCAGTATTTAATATATTTATATTTATTTGTATTTTATTTTTACCCTTGTTGACTGGGACAGCCCAACTGGGTGGTTAGCCCTTTTTCAGCAAAGGCCCAGGGGGGACCCCAAGATACAATGAGACATTGATTATGATAAGATAAACTATACATATATTTGAGATAGTCTGGTATTAACTTAAGTAAACAAATATACAGATTTAAACATTTGAAATTCACATAGTAACATAAGTAAAAAATAGCAGCTACAAAACATAGTCTTTACATATAAAGAAGACATTTTGTACCTAGTACAATTTTTGGTGTCTAGCATTAGTAAAAAGGATTTGTCGACTATAGCCTAAAGGGTTAATAAGACTGTTTAAGAGGCTTTAGTCAAAGGAAGTATTAAAAGATAGCATTCTATTATGGGAAGGAGTAATTGTTATGGGGAGAGGAGGAGTAATACATGAAGGTGACTTAGTAGAAAACTGGCTAAGTGTAAGATTAGTTTGGTAGTAATTAGGAGTAATACAGGAAGGTGACTTACTAGGAAAGTGGCTAAGTGTAAGATTAGTTTGATAGTAATTAAAAGTACTACATGCAAGGTGACTTAGTAGGAAAGTGGCTAAGTGTAAGATTAGTTTGGTAGTAATTAGGAGTGCTACTCGAAAAGTGACTTAGTAGAAAAGTGGCTAAGTGTAAAATTAGTTTGGTAGTAATTAGGAGTGCTACATGAAAGGTGACAGTAGGAAAGTGGCTAAGTGTAAAATTAGTTTGGTAGCAATTAGGAGTACTACATGAAAGGTGACTTAGGAAAGTGGTTAAGTGTAAAATTAGTCTGGTAGTAATTAGTAGTACTACATGAAAGGTGACTTAGTAGGAAAGTGGCTAAGTGTAAAATTAGTTTGGTAGTTATTAGGAGTACTACATGAAAGGTGACTTAGTAGGAAAGTGGCTAAGTATAAAATTAGTTCGGTAGTAATTAGGAGTACTACATGAAAGGTGACTTAGTAGGAAAGAGGCTAAGTATAAGATTAGTTCGGTAGTAATTAGGAGTACTACATGAAAGGTGACTTAGTAGGAAAGTGGTTAAGTGTAAGATTAGTTTGGTAGAAATTAGGAGTGCTACATGAAAGGTGACTTAGTAGGAAAGTGGCTAAGTGTAAGATTAGTTTGGTAGTAATTCGGAGTGCTACATGAAAAGTGACTTAGTAGAAAAGTGGCTAAGTGTAAAATTAGTTTGGTAGTAATTAGGAGTGCCACATGAAAGGTGACAGTAGGAAAGTGGCTAAGTGTAAAATTAGTTTGGTAGCAATTAGGAGTACTACATGAAAGGTGACTTAGGAAAGTGGTTAAGTTTAAAATTAGTCTGGTAATAATTAGTAGTACTACATGAAAGGTGACTTAGTAGGAAAGTGGCTAAGTGTAAAATTAGTTTGGTAGTAATTAGGAGTGCTACATGAAAGGTGACTAGGTAGGAAAGTGGCTAAGTGTAAAATTAGTTTGGTAGTAATTAGGAGTACTACATGAAAGGTGACTTAGTAAGAAAGTAGCTAAGTGTAAAATTAGTTTGGTAGTAATTAGGAGTACTACATGAAAGGTGACTTAGTAGGAAAGTGGCTAAGTATAAGATTATTTTGGTAGTAATTAGGAGTACTACATGAAAGGTGACTTAGTAGGAAAGTGGCTAAGTGTAAGATTAGTTTGGTAGAAATTAGGAGTGCTACATGAAAGGTGACATAGTAGGAAAGTGGCTAAGTGTAAGATTAGTTTGGTAGTAATTAGGAGTGCTACATGAAAGGTGACTTAGTAGAAAAGTGGCTAAGTGTAAAATTAGTTTGGTAGTAATTAGGAGTGCTACATGAAAGGTGACAGTAGGAAAGTGGCTAAGTGTAAAATTAGTTTGGTAGCAATTAGGAGTACTACATGAAAGGTGACTTAGGAAAGTGGTTAAGTTTAAAATTAGTCTGGTAGTAATTAGTAGTACTACATGAAAGGTGACTTAGTAGGAAAGTGGCTAAGTGTAAAATTAGTTTGGTAGTAATTAGGAGTGCTACATGAAAGGTGACTAGGTAGGAAAGTGGCTAAGTGTAAAATTAGTTTGGTAGTAATTAGGAGTACTACATGAAAGGTGACTTAGTAAGAAAGTAGCTAAGTGTAAAATTAGTTCGGTAGTAATTAGGAGTACTACATGAAAGGTGACTTAGTAGGAAAGTGGCTAAGTATAAGATTATTTTGGTAGTAATTAGGAGTACTACATGAAAGGTGACTTAGTAGGAAAGTGGCTAAGTGTAAGATTAGTTTGGTAGAAATTAGGAGTGCTACATGAAAGGTGACATAGTAGGAAGGTGGCTAAGTGTAAGATTAGTTTGGTAGTAATTAGGAGTGCTACATGAAAGGTGACTTAGTAGAAAAGTGGCTAAGTGTAAAATTAGTTTGGTAGTAATTAGGAGTGCTACATGAAAGGTGACAGTAGGAAAGTGGCTAAGTGTAAAATTAGTTTGGTAGCAATTAGGAGTACTACATGAAAGGTGACTTAGTAGGAAAGTGGCTAAGTGTAAAATTAGTTTGGTAGTAATTAGGACTACTATGAGAAATAGTTTTGTTCAACCGGGATTAAGACAAGAGCAGAGCCATGATTTTGCTAAATGAGTATTGAGGTATATATGTATGCACGCACACACACACACACAAGCACACACACTTACACACACACACACACACACACACACACACACACACACACACACACACACACACACACACACACACACACACATACTCTTTAAGTACTTAGTTTTCTAAATGGTGGCAGTAGCAGCCAGTGTCCCTACAATAAAAAGAAAAACGTATTCCCCCTCTCATGCCTCTAAACTTGTATATATGTTACTTCCTTAATTTCAGTCTAAACTGCCTCATCTCAGTCTCCTGAGGCAGCCTCGGTCCAATGGAAGGGTTCCTTGCTGCTTCGTACCAGAGCTTAATGAGCCTCTTTTTTCTGATGTCTCTGTCTTCTGCTAAATACAGGAAAATCACAAATAAGGTGTGATTACCTTTTTCCCAGTGAGAAGAAGACAAACAGTTCAGCAGGCAGAGTAAGATCGGTTACTTGTTTTTTTAATATGGTCACCTGTGTGAAGCTCCTATCATAGTTGCAATTGCAGTAACAGTAAAATTAAAATTTATAGATAAAGCCATTTAAAAGGGGCTACATTAGATCACCGAGTGCTTAAAAAAGCAAACAGTGATTAATCGACCCTATGTAAGCGAAAGCTTACAATTTCGAACTGTCAGAACAGTGATTTTTTTTCCCTAGGGAAAACAATCGCTGTTCCAACAACAACAATAAAAAAAATACTTTAAACATTACAGTAAGTGGGGGGGTTTCGCCCCCCACACTACCCAATGTAGGGGGCTATGCCCCCTGACACCCCTCTACTTAAATATACCAACTCTGGGACCGCACTACTGTGCCAAAAACGGCAAAGTAACGAAACGGCCAAGAGAATTCTTTCCCAGGGAAAGAATTTGCTTAAAAGCCGCTTCGATATTTTGCCATTTCAGGCTTTTGAGTTCGACCAAGACACATTCAAAAGAATGCGTCTTTGGTCTTCTAATAGGGAACCATCTAAAATATGTAGATTATTTATTTATAAGTATGTAGGTACCACTGCTTTAGAAACAAAAAGCTTAAAGCTAAGCTTAATGTCCATTAAACAATAGATTGCCTAAATAATATCCCAAATAATATTCAAACCAAAGAGCAAATATGTTACAAAGACAAATCATTCAGCAAAACTTTACCTGGACAGTAGATTGTTCTGATTAATTTCTTACCTTATTTTTAATTGTCTGCCTTACTCAGAGTTAACATAATTACAAGGACGGTCTTTCAGAGAACATAGATAGGCAGAGCTGTAGCTATAGATATAAATTCCCAGCTTGAAGTGCATTTTTTAGTACTACTGTGTCTATATGACGAATGCACTTTGCTGTCAGTAATGGTGCCTAGTAGTTTATGGTAGGTGGTGAGCTCAGTTTTCATGTTATTAAAGATAATTTTGTTGAGGTTGTTGTTTCTGAAATTGTATTTTGGGGGTGAAATTCAAGTAGTTTCATTTTCTTTGGGTGTAAAATCAGCTGATATTTTTGTAGCCACTTTTCAATGGAGGTGAAGGATTTCTGGGTGATGGTTTCTAGCCTGGCTAGACAGGGAGGAGAACAGACATGTAGCAGTTCTCAGACTATCAAATAAATGCCATCAGAATTTGATTCCTTGTGTGTAGCATTAGTGCAAATGATGAAGAGAGCAGTCCTGAGGCTGGAGTCCTGGCAGTCTTGCCATTAGACAGACTAAATGCAATTGCAGGGATAACAGGAGACCCAATCAGTTGAGGAGAATGTCAAGTTGAAGAAATGAAGCTGGTGGAGGAGGAACTGGTGAGAAGCTATCAAAGGCTTCGGACAAGTCTAGGAGAAGAGTTGAAACAATCTCACCAGAAGTTTTGCTTTGGTTGACATTGCCTAGGATGTGAAAGGGTCTATATCATAACATCGAAGTTCTCTAACATTGAATGTTATTATATCGATCCCTAAACACCGAAGTGTGAAAACATTGAACAGTCAGAACAGTGAATTTTTTCCCAGGGAAAAAATTGTCTATTCCGAGAAACATACACACAGCACAAAACACACACAAAAAACAGCCATCCACACACATACACTTAAAATCCTACACCTAAACTAAACTTTATCATACAGTACTAGCTATCCACTTACCTTAACCCAACACTAACCCTAAGATCCGTCACTGTCGCACACTCATCTAACCCACGCCCTAACCCTGTGAAAGAATTCAATGTCCTGCACCTTCGCTGTTTTCAGCATTCGACATTATGGATTCGATATTATAACATTCAATGTTAGAGAACTTTGATGTTATAATATAGACCCAATGTGAAGTTAATGGATCTATTTATGAGAATAGATTCTAGGTAGCTTATTTTGTGGCTGCTATGGCAAGATATTTAGCCCAGGGGGTGTCATGTGCAACAGTTAGGGGTTAATTTTTTTAATATTTATTTATCTGGTGGTATTAATGGATATGAAGTGACTGCTGAATATAGTGGATTTGGAATGGGTTTCCTGTCTGGTTTTAGGGTGTTCTTTAGGTTATGCCAACATGATTGTTTTTTATTATTATTATTATTTTTTTTTCCCATTAGACCTGATAGTACCCAGCCAGTTCCCACTGGCCAAAACCCTCTGCCCCTAAACAAGTCTGCTATTTGCTCATGCTGGTTTTGTATCCCAATGGTATTCTGGGATGTTTTGCCATCTCTGCTTCTGCCTGGGGGAGGGTTTCTTTTTTTATCCTTTATATGTCCTATCCACTTTCCCCACCACCCATACTTGTCAACTATGTTGAAGGGTAAACCCCCTCTGTTGAACATGTCTCCCCTTAGGGAGCACTGTCAACACATGGCCACCCCTCCTTGCTGCCCCATCAGTTGTCCATCATCAACACATGCCCACCACAACCTGTTGGTCCATCACGTGCCCATCATCAACACATGCCCACCCCTCCTTGCTGCTCCAGCAGCTGTCCATCATCAACACATGCCCACCCTTCCCAGTTGCTCCATCACTTGTCTATCATCAACACATGACCAACCCTCTTCACCACTCCATCACTTGTCCATCATCAACATATGCCCACCCCTCCCTGTTGCTCCATCACTTGTCCATCATCAACACATGACCAACCCTCTTTGCTGCTCCATTACTTGTCCATCATCAACACATGCCCACCCCTCCCTGTTGCTCCATCAGTCATCCATCATCAACACATGCCCACCCCTTCCTGCTGCTCTATCAATTGTCTAAAGTCACTAATCAAACCTGAGGCAGCTGGGCCATAATCAGGGTTTATCCCTCTATGATACCAGAGCAGCTACAACATGTTTGGAATATTCTGAGTGCATATTCTGGTTGGTGGGGAATACATTTCTTCTATCCATCAGGACTTGTGATTTTGTGTGATTTCTTAGGCTACAATAAGTTTCCAAATTTATGTCTTCTGTATGTGTATAATTTCTTCCAGGCTTTGTCACAGGCTTTCATGAGTAGTTTTGTCTGACAGTAGCCAGGAACAGTATTTGCGCTTATTCTATTGTGCCTGAGTGAGGTTTGCTGATTCAGTTTTCTTAGAAAGGATTGTTAAAGTAGCAGTCACCCACTTCTAGTGGGAGGTATTTAAGAGGGTTCTGATTACATTGACTGAGAGTATCAATGAACTTGTTTTTTTATTTATTTATTTTTTTGACGCAAGTTAGGTTTCTCATTTAATTTAGGTATTAAGTTTTTTGGGGGGCCTGGTAACTACTAATGATGAATGAAGGATGTTGATTGCTAAAAGTGCCTGTCAGGATACTAGTTATTTCGATTTTTTTCTGGACTGGTTGTTAGTATGCAGTTGAGAATGGAAGTTTCTTAATCCTTTGTTTATTCTGGTGGGTTCAGTGATCAGTTGCATGAAGTAGGATACAGTGATACTATGAGAGGGGGTTATTGTCATTGTTTGTGAACCTTTTTAGCATTAGGTCTCTGAGCACAATTGTTTCTTGCTTGATGTTAGGGGATAGAAAATTTCATATATTTTTAACACAAATGGAGTTTTTAGGGGATGGAAGTCTTGGCAGGTACAATGAATATGCATTTTTTTCTAGCTGATCAGTTGACATTTTGTTATCAATAGCTCTACATAGGCAATATCTGTTACTGTTGTAGTTGTAATAATGACTGACAGATAATAGCTACACCACTGTGCTCATTTACCACTTTGGTCTTTTCTAATGATATTGCACCCTGCTGGAATAATTTCTTTGTCTTTTATTTCTGGTTTTAACCATGTTTCTGTGATTCCTAGAATGCTGATGTGGATGATTTTTATCCCTGTATGAAGTTCCTGTGTCTTCCAGATGCTGTGAATATTATAGCAATAACCCATGCCTGGGTGTGGGTAATGCTAAATTTACCCACGGTTGGCGTGGTTTGGTCCCGAGGGCGAAGCCCGAGGGACCAAACAAAGCCAACCGTGGGTAAATTTAGCATTACCCACACCCAGAAGTGGGTTATTGCTATTATACCATGACATTATTTAAGAAAAGAAATTATTACTTTTCTTAAATAATGGCATAGTATAATGCCTGTTTGCTGCCCTTCCGCAGATGTCTGGCATCCGCGGCAGTTCTGATGTACTGCGCGCCTGCGCAGTACATCAGAGTTGTGGGCAAAAGCAACGGAGAAAGCAAGATCTCCGTTGCTTTTTTTTAATGTTTCGCTATGTTAAATGAGTTTAACATAGCGAGACAGTTTTAAAATAAGCAACGGAGATGTCCGTTGCTTATTTTAAAACTGTCTCGCTATGTTAAACTCATTTAACATAGCGAAACACTAAAAAAAAGCAACGGAGATTTTGCTTTCTCTGTTGCTTTTTTTAAAACACTGTCTCGCTATGTTAAATGGGTTTAACATAGCGAGACAGCTTTAAAATAAGCAACGGAGATCTCCATTGTTTATTTTAAAGCTGTCTCGCTATGTTAAACCCATTTAACATAGCGAGACAGTGTTTTAAAAAAACGAGTTATACTAATGGAAAAAAGTCCGGGCGACCGGACCTTTTTCCATTAGTATAACTCGATTTACAACGGGCACGCTGGCCAATCAGCGTGCACGTTTTGGGGGGTTCATGGTATAATAGTATTGTATATTTTAACCTGCGGTGGGGGGGGGTCCTGGATATTTGAGCTTTGTGGAGGAGGTATGCAAAATGACTGTTAGTGGAACAAGAACTTTACATATTTCAATATGGGAGGTGGTAATTTGGGGGTGGGTTTTTACCTTGCTTAGGGCATATGTCACCCCTTAGCAAGACTGTATTGAGATGTAGGAAGGAACTTTTAACTTGATCAGTAGAAAAACTAATTTATGTTTCATATATGTTATCTATATATCTATATCTATATCTATATATCTATATCTATTTATTTATACACACACACACACACACACACATCTATATATATATATATATATATATATATATATATATATATATAGAGAGAGAGAGAGAGAGAGAGGGAGATACAGATATATATCTTTTTCGTGTTTGGAATTAGTAGGAAGTTTTTTAGTAGTATGGTATTACTGTTGTAGAGGGATGGCTTGATGGGAGAAGTATGGATAGTGAGTAGTAAAATTAAAGCTATTTGTGTGGAATTTTAAGGGAATGTTTGAGGGAGATAGGTTTTGTAGCAAGATACATGGGCAGAGAAAGTCAGGCTATAGTAAAAAGGAGATGGCATGTCGTAGTGGTAGTAGATAGGCTATAATAAACAGGAGATGGTTGGTGGTAGTAGATAGCCTATAGTAACCAGGAGATGGTTGGTGGTAGTAGATAGCCTATAGTAACCAGGAGATGGTTGGTGGTAGTAGATAGCCTATAGTAACCAGCAGATGGTTGGTGGTAGTGGATAGGCTGTAGTAAACAGATGATGGTATGTGATAGTGGATAGGCTATAGTAACCATGGTGATCTCAGAGTAGAAATATATATAATTTCAGGTGTGGTGGGGGTGAGTAATGTTTGAAATTCCCTCTTCTCCCAGGTTTTGATCTTTGATGACATTTCTATAATGAGCCGTAAATTTAATGAAAATGAGGATGGCTGGGAATGGGGTTAGGGTGAGGAGCTATGCAAAAGCTGCTCATACCACAAATGAGTGAAGTGTGGATAATCCTGCCCAAGAAGTGAAGAAAGTTTAATTTTTGCTAAAAAACAATGTCTATTTATGTGTTTTGTGGTATATATTTTGTTGTCAAAAATGAGACAAAACACATTAATGATTAAATTACTGTTGTCACTACAAGGAACTTTGAAGAGTCTCTGCATGGTAAGTCCCTTTGAAGCTAATTTGTGGCCTCCGTGTCTCTGATCCAGATGGTAATTCAGATATGTAGTTTTCACATTGCTGCAGACAATCAAGGAGCCCCATAACTCCTTCAGAACGAGGAATATATAATCTTGGTATGTGCTAATTTTTATATATCATCTGATAAGCATGAAACATTTTTCTTGTTTTTCTGTCCAGCAGATCCAATACCCTTTGGGGGCCAGTCAGTCACACCAAAACTGTATGTTATAACAGGAAGACCAAACTGATTCATAGCTTGGACATTATTCCTAGATGTCAAGGCTGCTTTTAATATTAGTTGTAGCCTTCCTAGTTCTATCTTAGTGAGTTTGTTTGCATTTGTTCATGTTTAAATGCCAGTCCTTCATCATTTCCCAAATACTTATACACAGCTTCCTGCTCAAGTTCATTTATATCGCATTCCTGACTAAGACTGATATTTTATTGGTACTGTATCTTTCCTGCTTTAAACATTGCTTTTGCTCATTATCAAGACCAAATGTCATTCTTTTATCGTCTGAGAAAGTTTTAACCATGTGCAGATGTGCTTTCAAGTCTTTATCCGATGAACTATACAGTTTGTAATCCACAAAATGTATATGAAAAATCTTTAAACAAGTTTGCTTTTCGAGAGCCGAGTTGTAACCAAGACCTAATCTGTGAAGTAAACAGCTTAATGGGTTAAGGGCAAGAGAAAACATTATGGGGACAAAGAATTTCCCTGGGATTCCTCTTTGAATTTTTATCCATGGGATAATAATTTGACCTCTGTTATGGCATAGCTGCAAAGTGGTCTGCCACTGTTTTATGATCACTATAATGTAATTAATCAATGTATGGTATATCCTATACATCTGTACTCCTTTATCCATGAATATGGGATGCTATCAAATGTTTTTTGTAATCTAGCAATGCCATACTTAAATTCTTCGTCTTTTTACAGTTCTCCGTTGTGATTTTATTTAGCTACAAATGATCCTTTGCTCCATATGACTTTCTTTTGTTATCATGTTGTTCTATTGCAATGATTGCATTTGCCAGCATCAATTGCATTATATAGTTTATAGACCATCAGAGGGCAAGTTATTGGTCATTAGTTTCTAGAATGGCTTACAAGTTCACTCTTAAGGAGAAGTATCACTTTTCCTGTTTTTAAACAGTTTGGCATAATTTCAGCGTTCACATATAAATAGCTCTTACTCATGACTAAATCTTCATGTAAAGAAGCTAATACGTTTAGCCAGAAGTTATGTACTGCATCTGGGCCTGGAGTTTAAATTTTTTTGGCTGTTACTTCATCCTATTTCATATCCTGTACATGCGAACTCCTTACTGTTTCTTTTAATTTTTCTATCCGTTCAGAATCTTTTTATGTTCCATAATGTCGTCATAAATATTTCTCCAAAATATATCTATTTCTTCTTTTTTTTGGTAGTGTTTTAATTCCTTTTTCCTTGTTTCCCAGTTCTCTATAAAACTTTCTGGATCATCAATACATTGTTTATTTTGTACTTTTCCTTTATATTTATCTGCATAGCTTAAGTTTTTCTGCCTGTGCTGGTATCTTTAGTTTATTATTTGCAATAGTGTATGATAGATCCTGGTCTGTTCTGATCCTATGCACTGGTTTTATCAAATCTGTCTTTCTGCGTATTTTTGTTAATCTGTTCCCTCTGCTGTACTTTTCTACCCGTGACACTTGTCAGACTTCTAACATTTTGGGTTTTATTAACTTTCTGTAATCCATTTATTTCATTGATCCATCTCTACTAAATCAAGCAACTCTTCCCTTAGATCATTTTCGTCTAAACTGAGGACACATTTTTGTTCTACATTTCCTGAAGGCATTCTACAGAAAGTTCCAGAACAACTTCCTGTGACATATTCTCTTCAGTTTCATCCTGTGTCATCCATTGCTCTTTCATATGGGAACTCACTGGCCTATCACTCCAGGACAATGACTGCTTCAGAGTTGGCACTGTTCTCTGCTCCTGCCCTTGCTGTGCAACTCCATCTAAACGTTTCTACTGGTTTCCTGTTGAGAGTACAGATCGTTACCATGTGACAAGTGATCAGATGCTTCCCTTTCTACCTGTTTCTCCCTAATTTGGGGACTCTGTTTCATCATGCTGTGACATTACCTGAGTCAGATTTTCTATACTAAATCATCAGTTCACAGTTAATCCATAACTTCAGTTTCTATTTCCTTAACTTCTCCATTACTAATCCTTTTTTCTTCTTTCCCTTGTTTTTATTTTTATTTATATATATATATATATATATATATATATATATATATATATATTGTAATTTTCCATATCACTTTACCTTAGCCTATATTTCCCTTCAAATAGATTTGGTGCTGCTTTTTTTGTATTGATTCATTTTGCTTTCTTTGCATAAATATTACATCATATCACATCTTTTTTTTTATTTCCCATGTCCATATTTCAGATGTCTCCAGCTCCACATATATCACTTTACTTTTAGACTCAGTATTCCATCATGCTGCGATATAACCTGTGTTAGAATTTCTACACTAAATCCTTCACTTTGCACCTATAACATAACTTTAGCTTCTATTTGTTTAAACATTTGCTTTACTAATCTTCTGTTCTATCTCCCCCTTTGCCATATTATTTTTTGTATTGCAAAATGTTCCATATATGGGTACCTGGGACTGTATTTCTCTTAAAATATCTGTGGAGCTACTTTTTTTGCATTGACTAGTTTGGCTTTCAATCCTTTCTATAAGGTGGCATCATGGTGATGTAGAATGTTCTGGGCATTCCATGTTACCATTTATTTTCCCTCTGTGTTTTTTGTCTGTTTCAGAAATATTAGTTTACTTATAGCTTTATGAAACCTAGTAGGATATACCTAGCAACATTATTTAGTTACATAAATTCCCATACCTCAAAAACTTTCTATTTATTTGGGCCAAACATATTTCACTATTATATATTTCATTATATTTAAATAGTGGCCTGTTTTTTCTTCTGGTTCTTGAAGGATTCTTATCCCCACAGTACCTTCATGCATGGCTATATCTTCAAATCTAACTTGACAGACAAGAAAAACTGCTCTTGTTGATGTGAGAACTCAGTCATTTCTCTAGGTCATAGACAGTGTCTTCATTTAAATAATTTCTAATTTCTGCCTCATTAGTCCTTTCAGATGTGGCAGCAGTCATTTACTGAATGCCATTAAAGTGCAGTTTTATCTGTGCAATCTCATTTTTGTATATTCATTAAGTTGCAGAACTGTAACACAATTTGCAGTAATTTATGTTTTTCCATGCTCTGTAGTAATATCATGTACTCATTACATGCATTTCCCTTCACTCTGCTGCTTTTATATTACTTAATATTATGAAAACATTTTCCAAGTAGCAGTTATTAAATGGCAGTGTAAACTCTTTACATCTAACTGAACACAACATAATGCATCATGTGACAGTATTGAAAATATTAGAGAAGACAGGATTTCTTTTTTCACCAATTCACGTAGCTGTTACCAAAATTTTTGGAAATGCATATAAAGAAAGCTAATTCAATGCACTTTAGAGAATGTTAGTGGAAGAAAAAAAGATAACTTGGTCCTAACCTTTGTGTGCATGTCTCTGTCTGCATACGAGTGCTAACATTTGTGGTATTCAACCCGCTTCCTTTTCTTATTTTTTGTTTGAATTCATGGTCAGTACTAGGCTAATTGTCCTTGAAGGCCATTTTAAGCTTAGCCAATTTCTGGTTTCAAATGTGAGAAACGGATCCCATACCCTGTGTTTGTGAGGTAAACACATTAAATATTATGCCAGACACCAACAGTCATGCTTGCTGCAAAGCAACAATTGTGTGTTGCATTGGTAACCATGTTCATTGCTCTTAAAATAGCTAACAAAAGAAACTTGTAGGAAATCACATTATTAGAAAGCTGTTTTATTAGAATTATATTAATTAAATATTTTGAAACATATCTCCTGATTTTAAATCTTGTGTACTCCAGATCTATCTGCAGTTCATTAAATAGTGAAGGGCGGAAGAAGTTGCTCCGACCAAAACAGTTACCTGAATGCACCTTTACTGGGTAGTCAGTCATATGTTTACTGGGTAAACATTCATGTGTTCGTATCGCAGGGTTCAAGCTGTGGTCTTTCTGTCATTTGTCTTGTCATAAGTCACCATGTACTTCCTCTCCTCTAACTCTTTTAACTCTTCCTGACAATACCCCATGGCCCTTCTCTGACTAGCAGGGAGCAGTCCCTCACTGCATTCTTAGTATCTGCAACATTTGCAAAGGTCTCCACCTTTACCTTGCTGGTGTCCACTAATATCCAATATCACATATTACCACTTCTTGAGTTTCTGGGGCTCACAACACATTCTGGATAGTAATTGTGAATTTATAATGACAGCAAAACACCACCCATCCCTACTCCCTAATTCAGACCTCTCAACACTCTCTGTTGTGGAGGAATTTCCCTATTTTTTGGGCCAATTTACCCCAGCACATGACATACCCATTTTGGAGGTTTGCCCCTATTTTCAGGCTTGATTTACCCCTTCATATAATTTTCTGAATCCCCTTCATCACATGTGATTTTTGAATCTGTCTGGTACACGGAGAACCAGAATAGCTAGTGGCAACAATAATTTAAGAGGGCTCACATCTTATATCTCCATTTCGCAGAAGCAAAAACAAATGCTCTTGTGTGTTAGAATTTTGTGATACAGTTCATTAAAGTCTTCCAATTTCTCACTGTCTCTTTGGTAAGGGTTGCCATAATGGTGAAGATCTGTATCTCTAAGATACAAGGTACAGGGTTGGATTCTCACTCCTGGTTACTGACTATCCTTGTAATAGTTTGCAGAATGATATCCTAGTATTTATACGGTTATATGGTTATATTTTTCCATCATTCTTTCACTCTCTGTTTTTAAATGTATTTCTCAGCAGTATTCCATATTCCTACTGGAACAAGAACAGTTATAAGCTATTTATTATTCAAATTTTATGTTAATTACATGTGCAGATGTTTGTGCTGGATGTACCTATTTTTCAAGTGGCTTTGTTCTAATTTTCAATGTCTGCAGGTTGCGGGGTATGTCCCCATGGAATATCAATTAGTTGTTTTGCAGGACCTGTCACCAGCTAGCATGAGACAGTTCCTTTCACAATATCAAAATAAAATCTCATTGTGCCCTCTGTGCCCTCTATATTTTAATAAGATGGATCAGACTCTGCTCGGTCACTTGAAAAGTATTTGGATACAAAGTCTTAACCATTGCACCAGCATGCATAACATGGAATATAGAAACTCTGTACGCCTGCCTTGACTGAAAAATATTCTCACAGGAGAATGAGGTCCAAATGGAAAGATGAAAAGTCAGTAAGCAAAGGAGAGTAGTAGCGCTGAAACTGAATTCATCCTCAAGTCTTGGTGAATACCTTCATGAGGTGGACCCTGTTTTCTACAAAATCTCACTAAGGTGACACTGATATATAGACTGTATTTATATAGCATATATCATGGACAGAACTGGGTCAAAAATTAAAAATGATAGCTGAGTGCGCAAGCCCCAGGAGAAAAAAAGTGCCCAATCCTGGCAAGCACACTGGAGCCAGGACTGGAAAAAATGACAGTGTAGAATCCCCAAAATATGGAAACATTCCTACAATGGGGCTAGGCCAGGCCTAGGAGGAGGATGGCCCCCCTGTTGTAGAAGGAAGTATTAGTCCACAAAAATCACAAAAACTGATAGGCCAAAGAAGAGCCATAAAGATGATAGAGTGGACTATTGAGGATAAGAAAGAAATGATGTATTGTTACTATTATACAAAACGCCCAGAATTTCCAGATATGGAGATGGGAGGTTAGCATAATGGTTAAGGTATGTGCCTTGCAGACACAAAGTGCAGTGTTTGATTCTCACATGGGATACTTGGCTAGGCTTAAAATGTCCCACAGGTGCAGTTAGCCTAGTACTAACCTATGAACAAGATATACAAAAAGATTAAGAGAGAAATTAAAGGAAAGAAAAATACTTCCGCAAGAAAAACTGTCAGAAGCTTCAAATAAACATCTGTAGTCATTAATACAACAGGTTTTTGAAAAACAGTAAATAGACCAAGAAACTTTGATCTGTTTCAAAAAATAAACATCTGAGGAAGTGCAAAAATATAAACAACAAAACCTAGATATTTTTGAAAAGTATGAAAAAGAAATATCGACATGAGAAAGAAAGAGAGATTTGATATGGTTCAAAATTTATGCAAAGGTGAAAGCCAAATTAATCAACATAAAAAAGGCAGCTCCAAAGATATTCAAAGAGAAATACAGGCAGAGGCATCCAGACATGGAAAATGTCATAATGAAAAAAATAGAATCACAAAGATGAAACTTAGAAAAGGAGATCAGTAAAGCAGAAGTTAAAAAAATAGAAACTGAAGTTATGGAGTGCCTGTGAAGTGAAGGATTTGATGTAGAAGGTCTAATACTGGTTACATCACGGCATGATGGAGTGAGTCCCCAAAGTAAGGAGAAACAGGAAGATCAGGAGACATGAAGAAGAAATATGAAGATGGAAAAGGAAAAGAGATTTAATATGGTGTAATATCTATGCAAAGGAGAAAGCAAAACTAACCAATACAAAAAGAGCAGCACCAATGATATTTGAAGAGAAATACAGGCAAAGGAATCTGGACATGCAAAACTTTACAAGACAAAAATAAGAAGACAAAGAGGAAAAGTAGAAAAGGAGATTAGTAATGGAGGAGTTAAAGAAATAGAAACTGGGGTTATAGAGTACCTCCAAAGTGAAGGATTCAGTGTAGAAAATCTAATTCAGAAAGCGCCACAAATGGACAGAGCAGCGGAACTCCAAATTAAGGGGAAACCAGTAGAACAGGAAGCAATTGGTCAGGTGGCATATGCAGACATTTTGTGTCTTCCACAGGAAATGCGTATAAACATTCATTTGAAGTTGGACGGCAAGGGAAGGAACAGGAAACTGTGGAAACTCTGATGCAGTCAATGATGAGGAGTGATAGGCCAGTGAGTTCCCATATGACAGAACAATGGATGATACAGGATGAAACTGAAGAGAATGTGCCACAGGAAGATGCAATAGAACTTTCTAAAGAATTCTGTCGGGAAATGGAAAACAAAAAAATGTGCCCTCAGTTTAGAAGAAAATGAGCTAAGAGAAGAGTTTCTTGATTTAATGGACATGGATAGACATATTAAGATCAATGAGAGAAACAGACTGCAGAAGGTCAATAAAACCCAAAAAGTCCGAAGCTTGATAAAACAAATGAACACAGTAATTAGGACTGTCCATAGAGACCCATGCGATATAACAGAAGTAAACAGAATATATTACTGTGCTGCTAAATTAATAACAGATAAAGTTCTACCACAGGAACACAGGGTAGCGAGGGAAAAGAGGGGGCGAAAGCGAATACCATCATGGAAACATCGAATAGAGTAAACCATAAAGCAACTAAGACAAGAAGAGTCACTGTTAGAAGAGTATAGAAGAGGGAACAGACCAATGAAAATACTTAGAAACATAGACGTGATAAAAGCAATGTGCAGTATTAGAATAGATCAGGATCTATCATGCACTATCAGAAATAAACTAAAAATATCAGCACAGGCAGAAAAACTTAAAAGATATGCAGAGAAATGTAAAAGAAAAGTGCAAAATAAGCAATTGATAACCCAAAAATGTTTTATACAGAATTAGGAAACAACATAAAAGGAATTGAAAGACCACCAAATAAAGAAGAAATAGATACATTTTGGAGAAGTATCTATGAAGATCCTGTGGAACATAACAAAGATGCTAAATGGATAGAAGTAAAAGAAAGAATAAGAAGTTTAAAAGTACAGGATATGAAATAAGATAAAGTAACAGCCAGAGAGATTGAAACAAAGTTAAGAAAAGCCTCTAATTGGAAAACCCCAGGCCCAGATGTAGTACCTAACTTCTGGTTAAAGTATTAACATCTCTGCATGAAGATTTAACCATGAATAAGAATTATTTATTTGCACACCTCAAACAGATACCAAGCTGGCTAACAACATGAAAAACAATGGTCCTTCTTAAGAGTGAAGCTGCAAGATACTCTAAAAATTATAGACAAATAACTCACCTTCCAACAGCGTATAAACTATGCACTGGAATTAATGCTGACAGAGCCTATAGTCATTTAGAAGAAAATTCAATTATGGCAATAGAGCAAAAGGCCAATAAATGAAAGTCATATGGAACAATGCATAATTTGCTGTTAAATAAGTCATAATGGAGAACTATAAAAAGGGGAAGAATTTAAGTATGGCATGGATTGATTACAATGAAGCATTTCATAGTATCCTACATTCATGGATAAAAGAGTGCTTAAAAAAGTATAAGACACACCCCACACCGATCAACTACATTACAGTGATCATGAAACAGTGGCAGACCACTTTGTAATTAAGCCATGATAAAGGGCAAATTATTATCCCAGGGATAAAAATTAAAGGGGGATATTTCAGGGTGACTCTTTCTCACCGCTGCTGTTCTGCCTTGCCCTTAACCCATTAAGCTGTCTACCTAACACCTAAGGCCATGCCTATAATTTGGCTCCTAAAAAACAACAAAGTGTAACAACTTCTCATCTTCACTTTGTCAATGATTTAAAATTGTATAGCTTTGATTTAAAACTGTATAGCTCATCAGATGAGGAACTGAAAGTACAACTGCAAGTTGTCAAAACTTTTTTAGATGATATAAGAATGTCAGTTGGTGTTGATAAATGTGCAAAAACAACCTTTAAAGCAGGAAAACTGCAGCACCAAAAAAAACAGTTTGGGACAAGAATGTGATATAAAAGAACTTGAGCAAGAGGGAGTGTATAAATATTAGGGAACTGATGAAGGATCAACAATAAAACATGAACAAATGTAAATAAAGTTTAGTAAGGAGTACTTTAGAAGACTTAAATTAATCCTGAAAACAGCATTGACATCTAGGAACAAAATCCAAGCTATAAACCAATTTGTTCTTCCTGTCCTAACTTACAGTTTTGGAGTGACTGACTGGCCCCAAAACATTTGGATAGATTAGATCGGAAAACAAGAAGGGTGATTCATGCTCACCAAATGATTTATAAAATTCAGTGCATACAAAGATTATATATTCCCCATTCCAAAGGAGGGATGGGCCTCCTTGTAATTGATTACATGTACAGACCTGCAATTGTGGAACTCCAGACATATCTGCTGACCTCACAAGACCCAAATATAGTGAACATTTTGAAAGATGAGGAGAATAAATCTAAGATGACTTCCCTGCTTAGGCTAGCAGAAGTATATTGGCATCAAGCAGGAATAGAAATCAAACCACAAGTGGATAAAAACCACGCAGCAACTGAATGTGCCAAAAAAAAAAAACAAATGAAAGAATACAAGGTGAAGGACCAGATGAGACAGCAAGAAATGTGGTAAATGCAGAAAGTATAGTTGCAAGTATAAAAAACTTCTGGAAGAAACTCATGTTGATCAGGAATGAATACAGGAATGGTTATGAGAGGCAAATTCAAACCAAGAGATGAAAGATTAATATTGGCGGCACAATATGGTAGGCTATGTATATGGTGGTTTACAAAGTCCACTGCTATCTGCACTTGTTTTTGTCATTTTTTTAAATTTATCTGCATTTATTTAAACTGTGTTTGCTTTAATATTGCTACACACTCAAGTGTGCTAGCTTGTACTGCATTTAAAGTGTTTTTGTTAACTGTTTTAATTGTTTTTCTGCAAAAAAAAAGTTCTAAGCTTGTTTCCAACCTTTCCTGTAACTAGTCTGGTCCAGATACAGGTTTGCTGTATCCAGAATTGTTTTGTAGGTTTCTGAGCCCCCCAGACCTTTCTATGTTGGAGAGAAGCCTTCTAGTTTATCAGTGGGAGTGGTAAGCACTAGGTAGCCTAGCTACCACAAGAGGAGTGGTTTCTGGCCCAGAAATAGTAGTTTATTGGCTATTTGGGCAGTTTCTCCATCCCTTTCAACTTTCTGGTTTAAAAGCCCATGTTTGCGCGGGTTTACGTGGGTTTGTGTGGGTTTGCACACCGCACAGCATTGCTCAGCTGAGGTAAACTATTACCAGTGCCTGAAAGTCTGCTCTTCAATTTTTCCTTTAGAATGTGCTTGTTCTTTTACTCTTGAAATTCAATTAGCTTAATCAACTAGCATTTTAATAGGCTTTAGTAGCATTTATTTGTAGCACATGTAGGTGCTATCAGTACTAGCTGTTACTACGCAGTAACTCCATTACTTATTAGTTATAACCATCCCTCCTTGTATGATTGTAGGGCAATTTTCTGTGCTTTCTCCTGCTAACCTGGTGCACTTGGGCATTCTGAGACAGTGTGGCAACTAATTCATGTACACTGACAATCCTCTCCTCTTACCTCCCAACACTCATACATGTGAAATATTCACTTATGTCACCAAACTGGAAGCAACTAATTCATGTACACTGACAATCCTCTCCTCTTACCTCCCAACACTCATACATGTGAGATATTCACTTATGTCACCAAACTGGAAGCAGTGCACTCTCCAGCCAAGACTGGACTAGCTGGTCAAAAGGAGAAGGTCAACACCTGCAACTCACTACATGGAATACACAGCTCTCCAAAACACAATCCATCACAACCCACACATAGAAACACAAGCCATACACCCACCTTTGAGGAGGTATTCAATAAAAATTTACCTAAACAACAGAGACCCCTGAGACAGAAATGCACTTGACCACCACAATACAACACCAACCCCAGAACACATAGTCCATCACCACAGTGTGTCCCTCAACCTAAGCCCTTAAGGCAAAACACTTTGCCCAATATACTAATCATACGAGACTCAATTGTGAGGCACACTGATGTCCCACTCACTAGGCTGAACAAGGAGAAGGTAACAGCCAGTCGTCTATCAGGTGCCAGGATCCGCCACATAACACATGCACTCAGGTCACTCCACAACTTGTACAAATATGACTCAGTCATTGTCCATGTGGGTGTGAATGACCTGAGATGTAGCTCCATGGACTACATGAAAAGAGATGTGATGGAGCTCTTGGATCATGTGACCTAGGCAGGCATGACCCTAGCTCTGAGCAATATTCTACCATCACTCAGAATGATACCACAGTATGAGCAGAAAATGATTGACTTCAACAATTGGCTAAGTTTCTGGTGTCATTCTAAGGGGATCCAGTATCTGTTTGCCTGGGATGACATGATCAACAGACCTCGATGCATTGCCAGAGACAGCCTGCATTTGTCACCCCTGGGATTCTGCCTACTAGCTAAGGCCCTTACCACCTCATAGTGCCATTTTAGGCAGTGTTCCAAACACCAAAATTCAACCATAACAGCTACAAACAAATCCACTCTGAGGGTCATGCTGCTCAGTGCTAAAAGTCTTAATCTCAAGATGCACTTGCTAAAAGCTCTCCTCAAAATGAAGAATGCCAACATTTGTGCTATAATGGAGACCTGATTTAAAGAGGCAGAAAGCACCCCTGTGCTCCCAGGCTACAACTCATTTCATACACTTCAGCCCCAGAATATGTCCAGAAGCTCCAAAGGTGGTGGTGTCTCCATATTCATACAGGATACACACACTTCTAGACTGGTAGCCTGGCATAATGCATCCAAGATACTGCAGGTACAACTAACACTGGCTAAGACAGTGATACAAGTCATAGCCTGCTACAGAACCCCAACCATGTCCCTAGACTCTCACTCCAACTTCCTAAGCACCCTGGAATCTATCAAGGTCCAGCCCAATACTCTCATCTTGGGTGATTTCAACTACCCTTCCATCAACTGGGAAAACTATTCAAGTTCCAATGTACAGGACCAAAGCTTCCTGGAATGTATCAATTCCAATGCCCTGGACCACCTCATTCTGACCCCCACTAGAGGAAACAACATCCTCGAGCTGGTTATTACCAACATGGGAGACCGTTGCTCCACACCTATAGTCAATTCCTCCCTGGTTAAATCTGACTGCAAACTGATCACCATGGAAATCTCCATCTCACCTACACCCCCCGCTAAGGTGACCGATCTGAAAAACTTTTCCAAAGCTGACTTTGGGCTCCTAAAAATTAGAGGTGGCTAATTTCTCAGTACCAATGTCAATGGAAAATAGTTACATGACTGCTGAATCATACTCCAATGCACTGTACTAGCACGTACACAAATGCATGGATCTTGCCATACCTAATAGAACCAAGACACACTCCTCCAAAAAAAGGAAGCCAATCTAGTGGTCCCCAGCCATCAATAAACTCCACAACAGAAGGAAGAAACTGTTGCAGAAAAAAATAAAATCGCATGACTGGAACAACTCCCTTATCAGGCTCAACAAGAAGTTGAGATCCCTTATCAAATCCTCTAAAGCCAGCTACAAAGGAAAAATTGTGGCTGATACCAAAAACAACCACAAAGCCTTCTATAGCTATATCAAAAACCTCCAAGGCATTAGCCAGATTTGCTCTGAGTTATTGCACAATGGTACCGCCTATACTGAGCCAACAGATATAGCCAACAGATTCAGTGCCAACTTTACCCCTCCCTCCCAAAGACCCTATCTCAATACCAGAAGAAAGCCTGGTAACCACCATTTTTATGGCACAGGTAAAAGCTGCATTGTCCAAAGCAAAGCATACAGCATCACTGGGGCCTGATAATATCCCAGGCTGCATCCTAAATGAGCTACAAAATGAACTGGCACCACATCTGTGTGCCCTGTTCAATCACAGCCTCACCTCAGGATTTGTCCCTACCGAATGTCGCACTGCTACAGTCAGGATGACGGCGGAGCAACTATAGACCCTGGGAACTATTGCCTCATTAGCCTGACAAGCCTGGTATGCAAAGCTATGGAGTGAATCATCATGGACCTGCTTAACAAAGATATTGGCAATCTCCAAACTCTTGACCCTGCACAGTTTGACTTTGTCAAGGGGAGATATTGCCTGTTGAACCTGGTTGATGTCTTCAAGAGAGTCACCAAGGCTGTGGATGAGGGTAAGGCAGTGTATACAGCCTACCTCGACCTGACCAAGGCCTGTGATACCATTCCCCACTCGGATATCATTGATAAACTCACTGAACTAGGTATAAATCCTTATATCACTAGGTCGGTTACAAATTCGCTCATGGACAGGACCCACAGAGTAAAAGTTGCAGACTCCAAGTAAGACTGTTGACCAGTCACAAGTGGAGTCCCACAGGGCTCGGTCCTGGGCCCTCTCCTGTTTGGCATCTCTTTCTCAGAAGTCCAGATTAACACAGAGGGACTCTGGCTGACCAAGTTCACTGATGACTGCAAGCTAGGAGTCATCATCAAGTCCCCAAGTGATGCAGACATCCTACAAAAGGGCTTCTCTGAGACCAATGACTGATGTCGGAACCATGGCCTTAGGCTTAATGCCAAAAAATGCGTTATCATTCCCTTTGGAAAAAAACTCAGTTCCCATGAATTACCATGTCAATGGGAGCCCACTGAACACTGAAGGGGCCATAAGAGATCTGGGAACCTAGGTCAACAGCCACCTCACCTTTAACCACCACATTGCCACTGTGGTCAGAAAGTCCTTCTACATGGCACATCTCATAACCAAAGGTTTCGCATCCAGGAAGAAAGAGGTCATCAACCCTCTCTACTCATGCCTCATTAGACCAATCATCAAATATAACGCCCCATTTGGCATGTACCTGACCAGACACCTGCAACAGCTGGAGAGGCCACAAAAGTACCTCACAAAAAGGATCCTGGGCCTGAAATACATGTCCTATGTGGACAGACTCAAGAAACTAGATATTCTTAGTCTCTTATCGGCTACTTAGAGGTGACCTCTGCTTGACTTACAAGGCCATGTCAGACCCAGCCCTACTTGAAATGCTACACCTAAAGTAATCCCAATCTTCCCGTGCCACACGCTCCAGAGATCACAACCTCATTAACACAACCAACAGAACATGCTAGGGGGACAGGTTCATCTCCCAAAGACTGCCCATACTCTGGAATAAGCTTTCCATTCATGTCAAGCAGAGCATCTCACTGGTCCTCTTCAAGAGAAATCTTGATGAGTGAATGGGAAACAGAAAATTCATCCCAGGGATCACTCCAGTTACCCTACTGGATAGAGGCACTGTGAACTAACATCGGGTGGCATGGTGCCAGGCAATTTATTTTTTTTTGGGCTAGGCCTGTAAAGGCATCAGGGCCATTCGCCTAGTACACACCTATGTACCTATAAACCAATGAACATGTAGGAGAAACAGGCAAATGTAAACTTTGTAAAACAGAATTGGAAACAGTTGCACACCTTGGTGCTGGTTGCGACATACTAATAGCAGAAGGACTGCATACTGAAAGGCATAATAATGTGGCAAGACTGTTGCACTGGGGATTATGCAAACATTATGGTATTAAAGTGGCTGAAAACGCTGGAAACGAGGCACAAAGCATCACAGAAAATGATGAAGTCTGCATCATATGGGATCATTCTTTGCTAACAGTTCGAAAGATAGATGTGAGAAAACTTGATGTAGTGGTCCAAGAAAAGAAGACAAAAGTAGCATTGATCATTGAAATCACCACACCCAGTGACTACAGTGTCCTGGATACAGAGAGACATGAAGTCTTAAAATATCAGGATTTGCAAGCAGAAATGAGAGCCATGTGGAGGAAAGATATCCAGACAGTTCCAATAGTAATAGGAGCAATGGGTCTTATAAAAAAGAGCCTACAATCATATTTAGATGTGTTACCGATACATGTAACTCCATACAAATTGCAGAAGGAGTTATTACTTGGCACATTGAGGGTGCTGTGAAGAGCACTGTTGTCTTACATCAAAGAGTGAAACAATACTAATTTCATGAACTTTAATTGTACTTTGACTTAGGAATGGGGCCCATTCCCATCATGGTATTAGAAATCCAAATGATTTGGAGAAGTTAAAAAAAGAGAGAAACCTCTGGCTATTTGCATCTTTACTCCAGTCATTATTAGGCCTCTTGTCAATGCTTGGTCTACTAGTTATTGTTCAGAAACTGTGCAGCTTTCTGTAATGTGTAATGGTTTTGACTCAGGCACTTTGCCTTCCCTCCTAACCTTGTGTACCCTAACGACTTGCAGACTGAGCTCTAAAACCTCCTTCAACAGCTCCTTCACCAAATGTTGTATAAACATTCATGGGTTCTGCCCCTCCATCCCCTTCCTGAGGTCAGTATTTTGTATATTTTCTTTATGTGCCCTGTTCTCCCCATCATCTTGCTTACTGATTAAGTGTTTCATCTGGACTCCAAGGGCCACATCTCTCCCTCCTGTTTCTGCACATGAGATTCCAACTGTGCTGTGGAGTTCAGATGATCCCAAGTCACCCTTACTGATCATAGGATCATAGGAGGCTACTAGGCTAATGACACTAGGCCCTTACAGGCCTAGGCAAGTTTTATCCTTATTCCCACGATCAGCACCCATCACCCCTGTCTAAGAGGGACATAGGTGGAACCCCTGGGGTAAATTTATGGTTACCCATCCAATTGCCCAGATTGCCTTTGAAGATGGACAATGAGGAACTCTGCTTGACATGAAGCAGGAGTCTATTCCAAAGGTGTGGTAACCTTTGGGAGATAGATCAGTCCCTTCCATAGGTTCTATAAATGCTACATACCAGGTTAAAGCCATTAGAGTGAGTAACCCGTGTACCATTTGACTTACTGATATGCATTATTTCCAATAAGGCAGGGCCAAAGATTGCTTATATGCAAGGCAGATATCACCTCTGAGTAGTCTGTATTAAACAGAAAAATGTAACTGTGATTTCAAGTGATCTTCATAGGACAGATGCTGAAGACCTTGAATTTTCCTTGTGAGGAACCTTTGTGGTGTCTCCAATTGCTGCAGGTGCTTGGAAAGGTATGAACCACAAGGGGCATTGACTCAATTATTGACCTGATGAAGGAAGAGTACAGGGAGGTTATAACTTCTTTTTTTTTCTGGAGACAATGCCCTTACTTATGAAATGAGCAATATAGAATGCTTTTCTTACCACCGTGGAGGCCTGGCGATCAAAGGTAAGGGTGCTGTCAACCTGTGTGCCCAAGTATCTCACCACTGAGTATGTACTTAAGGGTGTTATTATTGATTTGGTAGTTATCGGGTACATCCCTCTTACTGAAAGGGGTGATAATACAATTTTTTTTCCATTGAGTTTAAGGCTATGGCTTTGGTACCAGTCATTTGTTTGTATAAGACCCTCTTGTAGGATGCTGACATTGTTTGGAGATTCTATGACCGCTCCCAGTTTTCAATCATCAGCAAACTTTGTCAGCCACAGACCTTTAGTTTTAGTTTGCACTTCTGAGAAATAGATTCCAAACAGTAGAGGTCCCAGGACTGATCCCTGTGGAACATCACTGGTTACAGGTCTGCTGTTGAAGGTGGATTCCCATATTTTGACTATATGGGTTCTATCAGTGAGCCAATTAGTGACCCATCTAATGATATACAGGTTGATACCCAGCTGGCTGAGTTTGTCAATTAAGCCTGAGTGGGAAATAGTGTCAAAACCCTTGACTAAGTCTAGGTAGGCTGTATGCATAGATTTCCCCTCATCAAAGGCCTTGGTGATTGTCTTGAATAAGTCCACCAGGTTTAACAGGCATGATCTCCCTTTGACAAATCCAAATTGAGTAGGATAAAGTGTCTGGACATTACCAATATCTTTGTTGATAAGGTCCATGATGATTCTCTCCAAGGCCTTGCAGATAAGGCTAGTCAGGCTAATAGGTCTGTAGTTCACAGAGTCAGTGGAAGCACCACCTTTGTACAAGGGGATAATGGTGGCCTTTTTCTATTCAGCTGGGATGAAGCCAGTGCTTAGACTATGATTGAAAAGAGTACCCAATGGCATTGCTAATTCTTATTTGAGTCCATGTAGGACGCAACCTGGGATGTTATCAGGTCCCATGGATGCTGTGTTTTTGATCTTAGAGAGGGCATTCAAGACCTGCTCTTTAGCGATACAAGGTAGAGGTCAGGTGGGAGGAATGTCTTGGGGTAAGCGAGGTAAGGACAGGGGAGTGAAGTTTTCACAGAACCTATCAGGTAACAGGTTAGCAATATCCACAGGCTCAGTATATGTGGTATCAGTAACTACCAGTTCAGCACAAATCTGGGCCTTTCCTTTTAGGTTACGGATGTAATGAAAGAATGTCTTATTGCTGTCCTTAGTTGAGGAAGATAATTAGGATTAATAGTTAGCATTGGAGGACTTCACAAGAAGTCTTATTTGCTTGTTTAAACTGAGGAGGAAATGTTTCCAGTTTAGGGCGTGCACCCTCTTACTCTTAGACAGCAAATTCTGCCCGTTAATTGCAGTTGTCCAACAGACAGGAGCTTGTTTTGGTCCTATCAGATACAACAGAGTCAATGCAACTGTTCAGGTGTTTGTATAAAGCATAGTTGCCAGTTCCATCTGAGTGGGGAGGTGCAGCAAAGCTATTTATACCATCCTGTAAGACATTATAATCTGCTTTGGAGAAGTTTTTTTAGTTTAGTTGGTGCTGGGGGAGGGTCAGTTGTGATAGTAACTTTGAATGAGACTGATTTATGGTCAGATTTCACCAGGGAAAACATCACAATAGGGTGCTTGCAGTGGTTCCCCATACTGGTAAGCATCAGATCCAGGACGTTGTCACCCCTTGTGGGGGTGTCAACTAGGTGGTCCAGGGCTTTGGGGTTAATGCAGTAGAGGAACCTTTGGGCAAGTGAGTTTGAGCATGAGTAATTTACCCAGTCAGTGGATCGGTAGGTAAAGTTGCCCAAAACCATGGTGTTCAGATGTTTCTAGCCTTAAGGACTTGACAGGTGAGATACTTGTATATGAGCTATTATGTGTATTGTGTTCTGCAGAGGAAGTATTACATGTAGCGTGCTTGTGTTTGTGTTTGGAAGGTCTCTGGTGTTTAGGTATTTTTCTAGTGAGGACCTCCGGCTATGTAGGTATGTGGGAGGTGGTATGTGGGTTTGGGTGGGCTAGGAGGTGAGGTGTGCATGCTAATGACCTGCTCATTGTCATATGTACTAACTGGTGTGTGAGAAAGCATGGATTCAAGGTTCTTAATATAGTTGCATCACTCTGTTGAGTTTGTGTGGTCTAGAAGCAGAGGGTTGCCAGTGAGCATGAGAAAGTTACTGTACTGTCTCAGGATGCCCATGTTGACCAAGGTGGCTGAAGAAACTGCTGGAAATTGTACATCCATAGTGTTAGGTAAATTTATATGGTCAGGAAGAGATGTACTTAGGAATGGATGACAGATGTTTTGGTACCTCTGAGGCTAGACTTAGTGTTCTACCTGACAGTGGAGCTGAGCCACAAAGAAACCTCTGGAGGACCACAAGCAGAGTGCTAAGGAAAAATTTAACAAGCAAAATGTTTGCTACTATAACCACCAATGGTAACTACCACTACGCAGCAGTGCAAAATGGTGCAGTACACACAAGAAAACACACACGTGTGGCTTATATAAAACAAGAAATACCTCTTTTAACACAAACTGGCAAATAAGGATGCACTCTGTGTTGCATTCTTCTGTCCCCATGCCTCAACATACTTGATGATGGCAGCCGCCTTAGCAGTGACCGTCTGAAGTTTCTTTCCCATTTTCACTTCTTTCAGCTTAAAAAATGACAGCTGGTACATAGAACACTAACCACGGGATCATCAAAAGGCACTTCTCAGGTATTTACTGTCAAAAGCACTACAAACAACAGCAGTACTGAGTCAGACAGTGGTGAAACGTAAGCTGCTGACTCCATTCCATCTGCAGAGCAACTTCCACAATGACTTAGTACCAAGTTTGAAAGCTTCCTAACAAGTTATTCCAATTTGTCAGTTGATACAGTCTTCACAGTTGTTTTTTTTTTTCTAGGAATATTTTTTTCTTTCTTTTTCTTTCTTTCTTTCTTTCTTTTTTTCTCTAGAACTGACCATCTGACCATTAATGGCCACCTCCTTCTCATTTCACTCACTAGGTTGACCAGACCTGCCTTATTCTCCCCTGGGCTCAACCTGAGCCATGACCAGGGCCAGCGAGGAGGTTGAGGATTCAGGTGCACGCTCATACTGCAGCTGAGGGGTGCTCCCTGACTCCGTCACTCCTGCTGCAGTGTTGCAAACTCTGCAATTGCTGCCTTCAGGAGGTGCATGTGTTCTTCTGTGTGCCAAATGTTTGCTACACAGAAATTGTAAGGCTCTTAACACTGCTATGGCACCTCCTCCCTCACCCCAGGATGGGAGGGCAGTCATCAGCCATTTTCTGCCATTAGTCCCTGTGGGTCCTTCAGCTTCAGTACTGCTAGTCAAACACAGATCATTGTGGTGCAGTAAAAGATTTATCCCTCTGGGACAGGCAGACAATATTTTCAAGCATTATATTGATACAAAAACTGCTAATACAGCCTTCAGCCATGCAAAACATCTTTGTGAAATTGTTCCTTGAATGCAAACCTCTTTAAAAAGAATTGTTTGTGCAGTTTAAAACTTCTCTAAAATATTAAGCCCTCTATCTGTTACTGCAGTATGCAGAAGAGTTACTTTTTTCTTCTTTTTTAACTATGTGCTTGAAAAAGCCACAGTGCTAGTAACATGATTTGCAGGCACATGTGTCACATATGCAACAGGTACTGCTCCCTCTGGGTGTCCAATAAGAGTAGTCTCTGTTACACCAGGATTGGAAAGTCAATGGTAGTCACTTATTCCCATCTGTTTGGGCAAAGAAAAGTTCACCTTTGAAAGAATATACAGATATAATGCTAATGATAAAGCCTTTCAGTCATGCAGCAACATATTTATGACATCACCTGCCTAACGTATTTTAGTTTCAGTAATCTTATTCTTTTATATTACATAAAAGTATATTTTTGCTTAATCTCTGATGTCCTCAGAACATTCTGCATACATGCAAATTTTGTCGGATAAACATACTTAATTTAATTCTTCGTTATATGGTGTGGGATGTGCCCTGCATGATTGGGGGATTGTAGTGTTTAAAATGTTTTATGCTTGTGTTTGTGGTTTTTATTCCATAAAGTTTAATGACAAACTGGAGTTCACTTTTCATCTTTGTGGAAGTAAAGTTACTTTTAGCGATACGGTGTCAGTCGTATCTGCTATACCTTTATTTTGAAGGTTCCTAATCCGTTGGGAAACAACTTATTTTGGTTGAACATTTCGCTGTGGAACATCTAAAACACAACATTTTTTGAGAAGTTTTAAGTTACTAGCTTCAGTTTTTAATACACTTCCCTAATTGAGGTATTTTGCCTAATTTTGCTTCGTCTCTAATTCTGGATATAAAATGTTGGGTGCTATGATGGAAGTAAAATAAGGCTTTTTCTCAGTGAATCTCCTTTTCAAAGGAGCACTGTCCAGAATGATCTGATCAAGTTAGCAGAATAAATAAAACTGTCCATGGGTGATTACTAATTACCCATAGCAAAAGAAACAAATATGAGACTATATGCTGTCTCAGCTAAATAAACCAGTACGAGTGAAACTGGACCCGGTCAAGTAGAAGAAAACTTTAATGTGAACACACATAAAAAATAAAACATCGGTTAAGCGCTTTCATCTGTGCAATACAGACTTCATCAGAACACCAGTTCAGTGTATCCATTAGCAAATTTAAATACTTTTTGGCGCCAAAAACAACTGTGAGAATACTCTCATTTAAAGAGCCATAATATAATAGATGCAAAGCATACATAAATACTTAATAAATAGCAATCTAACAATTCATCTATTTAAAACATATAAATATTTAAAAATTGTGTAATGGACTCAGCTAATAATCTTACAAGAGTTGTAATACAGGTTTAATAGTAATAAACTCATTTATACCTGGGAATTTTGTGGCATTTGTTAACATTTGCCAAAAGCTTTCCCTTTTGCTTAACTGTGCCTTATAATTACCCCCCCGGGGCGAGATATGTACTTGATCTATTATAGCAAATTTGAACCTATGAGTCTCACCATACCTATCTATATGCCTAAATAACGCATTTTTTGTATCCTTAACATTAATCTTATATAAATGTTCATAAATACGCTTCTTAAACTGTCTCTCTGTTTTTCCTATATAAAAGGCGTTACATGAACTACATTTAGCTAAATAAACTATATTTTTACTATTACAGTTTCCCTTTTTAAAGTTCATATATGTCCTATTAATATCATCCAATCTGATCCCTTCCACTTCGTTAATAGCAGAACATTGTTTGCACAACCCACATTTTTTAGTGTGTGTGTTAATAGTCTTAACTTTATCAATCATTCTATTTAATAAATTTTTAATATTCGTACCCATTTTAAACACAAAACTAGGTTCCTTTCCAATTATGTTCAATAATTCATCATCCAATACTAAATTATTCCAATGCTTTTTTAGAATATTTTTAGAATATTTTTAACATCTGTCACACACGGGGAATATGTTAATGCACACACTCTATTGAATTCTTTTTGTTCATTATTTCTCCCATTTAATGTATTAAATTCCTCATTACCAAGTATAGGTGGGTATTTTTTACCCCATTCTTTAATAACATAATGTGAGATATCATCTAATAAAGCCAGCGGATATCCCCTATTTATAAACATAGTTCTAATATTATTAATTTCACCTTTCATTTTACTGTAATCTGAGGTCATTCTGGATACTCGTATACATTGACCTTTATAGATGTTTTTAAATATATATTTAGGATGATTGCTAGTGTAGTCAAGGTATCCATTCAAGAAAGTCTCCTTTCTAAATATTTCTGACTGAAAACCAATTTCAGTATGACTCACATAAGTATCTAAATAAGCAATACCTTCATGTTTAACATTGTATGTAAATTTCAAAAAATCACTAGTGGTATTTATGTATTCCAAAAACTCAGTGAGAATATCCATGGGTCCATCCCATAATAGGAACATATCGTCCAAAAATCTTGTGTAGTATGTAACATGTTGAAAGTAACCACTATTAATGAGATACTGATTTTCCCATTCAAGCATTACTAAATTAGCAAAAATGGGGGCACAGGACGCACCCATGGCCACCCCTTTTGTTTGTTTGTAATACTCTCCCTCAAAGTAAATATAGTTATATTCCAAGACCAGGCTCATCATATCAATAATCAAATTAATACGATCCCAACTAAAATGGGAATATTTCCTCAGACTCTCACAAAATAATTCCAGTCCCTGTTCCTTAGGGATACATGAAAATAAATCTACAACATCAATAGTGACATATATTTAATTACTTTTCCATTTATTCTTGGTTAACTGGGACAGGAACATCCATGAATCCTTGACTACATTTGGGGTAATGCTATAAATATGTTTAACCCATCTATCAATGGCAACCCCTATATTAAAGGTCTTGGGCCTTCTTCCTGATATAATAGGTCTGAATGGTGGGTTGTAAATATTCTTATGTACTTTTGGGATACCCACAATTGTGGCTAATATGGGGTTTTCATTTTTCAAAAAATTATATGTATCAACTGTAATTCTATGGTCTACTAAATATTCATCTAATGCTAGATCTATTTTATAATAACCTATATTTATTTCATTACGGGAAACTACCTCATAATTCCCAGAATCAATTAATATACTTTGGACTTTATTAATATAATCAATAGTGTTGTACAATACTATACCTGCACCTTTATTGGGGGGGGGTAATTATAAGGCACAGTTAAGCAAAAGGGAAAGCTTTTGGCAAATGTTAACAAATGCCACAAAATTCCCGGGTATAAATGAGTTTATTACTATTAAACCTGTATTACAACTCTTGTAAGATTATTAGCTGAGTCCATAACACAATTTTTAAATATTTTAAATATTTTTAATCATGTTAGATACACATATTTATATATGTTTCAAATAGATGAATTGTTAGATTGATTTTATCAAGTATTTATGTATGCTTTGCATATATTATATTATGGCTCTTTAAATGAGAGTATTCTCACAGTTGTTTTTGGCGCCAAAAAGTATTTAAATTTGCTAATGGATACACTGAACTGGTGTTCTGATGAAGTCTGTATTGCACAGATGAAAGCGCTTAACCGATGTTTTAGTTTTTATGTGTGTTCACATTAAAGTTTTCTTCTACTTGACCGGGTCCAGTTTCACTCGTACTGGTTTATTTAGCTGAGACAGCATATAGTCTCATATTTGTTTCTCCAGTAGTTGTGTTCGTTGCTTTGGTTTGTACATAGTAGCGGCTATGGACAGTACTGAAGTAGTGACTGAGACCTTATTGGACAAGGAGGAGATGGTGCGAATTAAAACGGAGCTTGTTATTTTAAAAGACAATGTTTCCCGTCTTACGGATGTTGTTGGCCAGCTACAGAATACGTTAGTTAATTGGAGGTCTGCTAATGAGGTTATGGACAAGCGCTCCCCGCCTCATGTTACCCAACGTTCTACTTCCTTGGAGATACTGAACGGACAGGGTGAGACTAATTGTTTAGCTAGGAGCGTGAATTCTTCGAAAACTTGTATGGAACATTTACCAGCTCGCAATAGCAGTCGCTACAATGAACAGGATCTGACATTTGATTTTTCTTTGTTCCAGGTTGAGGAAGATATTGAGCATATGGGAGCTCGTCCCAAATGGCAGGCACCCCTTAGAACATACGGAGCAACAGCAAAAAATAAACTTAAACCGGACTGTAAAAAAGGTACTGTTTTCAACACTTCTAGCCCTAGAGCTTCAGTTGTTGCATGTTCTGTGCAACAACATAACACAGGGAATTTGAATAGATTGGACAATTTTTTAATTAATGAATTCGATTTTTCTGTGGTTGCTAAGGTCCATGATTCTGAAATGTGTAATAGGAATGTACATAATAACAAAGGCACGTTAAAAGACATGATATATAGCTTGGGTAAATTATTATTTACAGTTAAAAGCATTAAAGTGGATAATGCATATTTGAATAAATGCATTGTATTAGGTATTGTCCCTATGGGACTCAGATTTTTTAAAATGCCTATGGGTGTGTCTTTGAATCATGAGACCAAAAATGAATTTAATGATTTATTTAATAGTTTTGGCATCAGCTATATGAAATTAATTATTAAGAAAAATGACGAGAAATTAAGTATTTTGATTAATGAAATTGAAAAATTAAATAATATTATTGTTACAGATTTATTATTTTCTCAGTGGAAAGATTTATATGATAAGCAGTACAAATTAGCTGATAGTAAGGCAGAAAAGATATATGACAGAAAATATAGAAAGTTACAACGTGATGTGGAACAATATGAGGAAAATAAAGCATATATATGGAAAAAAGAGTATGATCCTGCTCATAGAATGGATGTTTATGAAAATAGGATAGATAACAGACAGACTGGTACGAATTTTCAGGGGGGAAGGTATTTCACCCCACAACAGAAAAGGAATTATCAGAAGAAAAATCAGTATGTGAGATGATTGATATCAATTGTTTTGTACCAGTAGGAGGGTCATCACAGAATGATACATGTGCTATAGCATTAGGTGATATAGATAGTAATACCAGTTTATCTGCAAATGAAGAAAGACAAGTTGTTTTTATATACAATGATTTAAACATTTTTAATTACACAACCTTACAAATTAATGATGAACATTTTTCTTTGTTTCAAAAAGGTATGAAATACATACCTACTTCAAAATTTAATGTGGTAGATACTATCACAGAAAGTAAATTGTTCTTCCGTAGATTAAATTTAGCCATTTTGCATCAAAATAATAATAATAATATAGTGTCATTGAATCAAATGAGGAAAAAAAGTACATCTATACCCCCACCACGTAAAAATGTGCTACATTTTGAGGAATCTGTAAGTTTAGATATTTATGAATATAATAAGTTCATAAAGAGAAGGGGATACACAGATAATTTGACTTATAAAGAGAGGAAATATCTTACTGAATTGATAAATAATAAAGCCATTAGAGTAATGAAGCCTGATAAAGGTGCAGGTATAGTATTGTACAACACTATTGATTATATTAATAAAGTCCAAAGTATATTAATTGATTCTGGGAATTATGAGGTAGTTTCCCGTAATGAAATAAATATAGGCTATTAAAAAATAGATCTAGCATTAGATGAATATTTAGTAGACCATAGAATTACAGTTGATTCATATAACTTTTTGAAAAATGAAAACCCCATATTAGCCACAATTGTGGGTATCCCAAAAGTACATAAGAATATTTACAACCCACCATTCAGACCTATTATATCAGGAAGTAGGCCCAAGACCTTTAATATAGGGGTTGCCATTGATAGATGGGTTAAACATATTTATAGCAATACCCCACATGTAGTCAAGGATTCATGGATGTTCCTGTCCCAGTTAACCAAGAATAAATGGAAAAGTAATTTGATATATGTCACTATTGATGTTGTAGATTTATTTTCATGTATCCCTAAGGAACAGGGACTGGAATTATTTTGTGAGAGTCTGAGGAAATATTCCCATTTTAGTTGGGATCGTATTAATTTGATTATTGATATGATGAGCCTGGTCTTGGAATATAACTATATTTACTTTGAGGGAGAGTATTACAAACAAACAAGAGGGGTGGCCATGGGTGCGTCCTGTGCCCCCATTTTCGCTAATTTAGTAATGCTTGAATGGGAAAATCAGTATCTCATTAATAGTGGTTACTTTCAACATGTTACATACTACACAAGATTTTTGGACGATATGTTCCTATTATGGGATGGACCAATGGATATTCTCACTGAGTTTTTGGAATACATAAATACCACTAGTGATTTTTTGAAATTTATATATAATGTTAAACATGAAGGTATTGCTTATTTAGATACTTATGTGAGTCATACTGAAATTGGTTTTCAGTCAGAAATATTTAGAAAGAAGACTTTCTCGAATGGATACTTTGACTAGGTTCATAGGTTCATAGGTTCATACTAGGCTATCTGCCCGAGGGCATTTACAAGCCTAGCCCATCGTTTTGTGGCTTACGCCACCCCTTTAGTATGGGGAACTATACCCATTATATTGCTGTGCCTCTGTCGAGCAGTGACACTGAGGTAATCCCTGGGGTATATCTGCGATCTCCCATCCATTGGTCAAGATTTCTCTTGAACAAGGCCAGCGAGGTGCTCTGCCTCACATGTACCGGGATTTTGTTCCACAGCATAGGGAGTCTTTGGGTGATGAATCTATCCCTCCAGCACGTCCTATTAATAGCCGTGTCAAGCTTTAAGTCTCCCGCCCTTGTGGCTCTGATGGATCTAGATTTTTTGAGGTGAAGCATATTCATCAAATCTGGGTTTGACATGGCCTTGTATGTTAGGCAAAGGTCACCTCTGAGCAAGCGGTAAGCGACTGAATAGAGCTGGAGTTCTTTCAGTCGGGCAGCATAGGACAGATTTTTGAGACCCTTTATCCTTTTGGTGAGGAACTTTTGTGGCCTCTCCAGCTGCTGCAAGTGTCGGGTCAGATACATTCCGAATGGGGCATTGTACTCAATCATTGGTCTGATGAGTGATGAGTAAAGGGAGACTATGACCTCCCTTGATCTAGATGAGAATCCCTTCATGATAAGGTGGGCAATGTAGAAGGTCTTCCTAACTACTTTAGCTACATGGGTGTCGAATGACAGACTACTATCAACCTGGGTCCCCAGGTCCCTGATAACTTCTTCTGTGCTCAGTGGATTGCCACCTATTTGGTAGCTAGGGGTAACCTTGTTTTTCCCGAAGGGTATGACTACGCATTTTTGGCATTTAACTTTAGGCCGTGGCTCCGGCACCAGTTATCCGCTTCTGTGAGACCCTTCTGAAGGATATCTGTGTCAGATGTGTTTTCTACTATGGCCCAGTTTGCAGTCATCTGCAAACTTTGTCAGCCATAACCCTCCTGTGTTTGCTTGTACTTCGGAAAAGTAGATGCCAAACAAGAGTGGGCCCAGGACTGAGCCCTGTGGGACACCACTTGTGACAGGCTTTGAGTCTGACATGGCGCCAGCAGCTCTGACCCTGTGGGTTCTGTCACTCAGCCAGTTTGCAACCCATCTTGTGATGTATGGGTTGACATTTAAGCTGATGAGTTTTTCAATGATACCCGAATGGGGTATTGTATCGAAGGCCTTAGCCAGATCGAGGTAGGCTGTATGGACTGCCTTTCCCTCATCAATGGCTTTGGTGACTGTTTCGAAAAAGTCAACCAAGTTTAAAAGGCATGATCTGCCTTTGACAAAGCCAAACTGGGTTGGATCCAAAGTCTGCAAATTCCCTATGTCTTTATTTATGAGGTCCATTATGATCCTCTCCATGGCTTTGCAGATAAGGCTTGTCAAGCTAATGGGCGGTAATTTCCAGGGTCGGTGGAGGCACCGCCTTTGTGAAGTGGTACCACAGTTGCAGTGCGCCACTCTCTGGGTACGTATCCAGAGGTAAGACTTTGATTAAACAGCTGTCCTAGCTGTGGGTTTAATTCCTCATTGAGTTCATGGAGCACACAGCCGGGGACACCATCAGGTCCCATAGATGCTGTGTTTTTTGCTTTGGAGAGAGCAGTTCTCACTTGGGCGGTGGAGATGTTTGGGGGCCTGCAATCGTTTGGTATAGATATCTCTCCTTTTGGGGGCAGGGGAGAAGTTTGCACTGAACCTGTCAGCCAGTATGTTGGCAATGTCTGTAGGATCAGTAATCTTCACATCATTTTGAACTAGCTCTGAGCATATCTGGGAGTTTCCTCCCAGGTTTCTAACATAGCTAAAGAAGGCCTTATGATTGTCTTTTGAGTCTTTAGCTATTTTTCTCTCGAAATTTGCTTTGGATGATTTTATGAGAGCTCTTAGTTTTTTACTTATAGTGATCAAGGGTGTCTTACCTTTTAAGGATTTTGCTCTATCTTGTAGTAGCTTCCTCCTTTTGTTGTAGAGTTTGTTTATGGCTGGGGTCCACCAGACTGGACGCTTGCCTTTGGTACAAAGAGTCTTTGTTTTGCTTGGGATTGCCTTATCCATGCAGTCCTGCAGGTGCTGGTAGAAGGCATTTGTAAGTGATTCAGCGGCTTGAGTACTGTTTTCCGCCGGCTCGGGGGCCTTAAAGGAGACCACACTAGTCTTTAGAAGAGTGAAGTCGGCTTTTGAGAAGTTCTTTACTGTGGTCTTTTTTATTTCAGGTGGGGGTGGGATGAGGACCTCCAGCGAGATTAGTTTGTGGTCTGAATAGATTGGACAATATATATTTAAAAACATCTATAAAGGTCAATGTATACGAGTAGCCAGAATGACCTCAGATTACAGTAAAATGAAAGGTGAAATTAATAATATTAGAACTATGTTTATAAATAGAGGATATCCGCTGGCTTTATTAGATGATATCTCACATTATGTTATTAAAGAATGGGGTAAAAAATACCCACCTATACTTGGTAATGAGGAATTTAATACATTAAATGGGAGAAATAATGAACAAAAAGAATTCAATAGAGTGTGTGTATTAACATATTCCCCGTGTGTGACAGATGTTAAAAATATTCTAAAAATATTCTAAAAAAGCATTGGAATAATTTAGTATTGGATGATGAATTATTGAACATAATTGGAAAGGAACCTAGTTTTGTGTTTAAAATGGGTACGAATATTAAAAATTTATTAAATAGAACGACTGATGAAGTTAAGACTATTAACACACACACACACTAAAAAATGTGGGTTGTGCAAACAATGTTCTGCTATTAACGAAGTGGAAGGGATCAGATTGGATGATATTAATAGGACATATATGAACTTTAAAAAGGGAAACTGTAATAGTAAAAATATAGTTTATTTAGTTAAATGTAGTTCATGTACCGCCTTCTATATAGAAAAACAGAGAGACAGTTTAAGAAGCGTATTTATGAACATTTATATAAGATTAATGTTAAGGATACAAAAAATGCGTTATTTAGGCATATAGATAGGTATGGTGAGACTCATAGGTTCAAATTTGCTATAATAGATCAAGTACATATCTCGCCCCGGGAGGGTAATTATAAGGCACAGTTAAGCAAAAGGGAAAGCTTTTGGCAAATGTTAACAAATGCCACAAAATTCCCGGGTATAAATGAGTTTATTACTATTAAACCTGTATTACAACTCTTGTAAGATTATTAGCTGAGTCCATAACACAATTTTTAAATATTTTAAATATTTTTAATCATGTTAGATACGCATATTTATATATGTTTCAAATAGATGAATTGTTAGATTGTTAGATAGAACTGGTGTTCTGATACAATACCCCACTCGGGCATTATAGATAAGCTCACCAGCTTAAATATAAACCCCTATGTCACTAGATGGGTTGCAAACTGGCTCAAGGACAGAACCCACATGGTTAGAATTGCTGGAGCCATGTCAGACTCCAAACCAGTTATAAGTGGCGTCCCACAAGGCTCAGTCCTGGGACCTCTCTTGTTCGGTATATATTTCTCGGCGGTACAGGCCAACACGGAAGGACTGTGGCTGACGAAGTTCGCAGATGACTGCAAACTGGGCGCCATAATCAACTCTCCAGCTGACACAAGCATCCTCCAAAAGGGCCTCAACAGACAACTGGTGCCAGAGCCACGGCCTCAAGCTAAACGCCAAAAAGTGTATAGTCATCTCCTTTGGCAAAAACAAAGTGCCCACAACTTACCACATAGGTGGTAATCCATTAAGTACAGAAGAAGTCATTAGGGACCTGGGGACCCAAGTTGATAGCAATCTCTCATTTGACAACCTCGTGGCCAAAGTGGTTAGAAAAACATTTTATATAGCCCACCTAATCATGAAGGGATTCACATCTAGATCAGGGGAGGTCATCGTACCTCTTTACTCATCCCTCATCAGGCCCATAATTGAGTACAATGCCCATTTCGGGATGTACCTTACCAGACACCTGCAGCAACTGGAAAGACCCCAAAAGTACCTCACCAAGAGGATCAAAGGGCTCAAACAGATGCCATATGCTGCCCGGTTAAAGAAACTCCAGCTCTACTCAGTGGCATACCGCCTGCTCAGGGGCGATCTGTGCCTGACGTATAAAGCCATGTCCAACCCAGAATTAATGGACATGCTGCACCTCAGAAAATCCAAATCCCATCGAGCTACGCTCGAGAGACTTGAACCTCAGCACTGAAATAAATAGGACATGCTGGAGGGACAGATTCATAACCCAGAGGCTCCCTTCACTCTGGAATAAAATCCCAGTCCAGGTTAGGCAGAGTCCCACATTGACTCTCTTCAAGAGGAATCTTGATGAGTGGATGGGAGATCATAGGTTTACCCCGGCTATCACTTCTGTGTCACTGTTAGACAGAGGCACAGTATACTAACCTCAAAAAAAGGCATAGCAAAATTAATTTAAAATGGGTGGCAAAAGCCAAACACACTCTGGCTAGGCTTATAAATGCCCTAGGGCAGATAGCCTAGTATGAACCTATGAACCTATGAACCTATGATTTTATCAAGTATTTATGTATGCTTTGCATCTATTATATTATGGCTCTTTAAATGAGAGTATTCTCACAGTTGTTTTTGGCGCCAAAAAGTATTTAAATTTGATAATGGATACACTGAACTGGTGTTCTGATGAAGTCTGTATTGCACAGATGAAAGCACTTAACCGATGTTTTAGTTTTTATGTGTGTTCACATTAACGTTTTCTTCTACTTGACCGGGTCCAGCTTCACTCGTACTGGTTTATTTAGCTGAGACAGCATATAGTCTCATATTTGTTTCTCCAGTAGTTGTGTTCGTTGCTTTGGTTTGTCCATAGCAAAAGAAGGCATAATGGGGGCAAGGGCATATAACTTATGTCATATGAATGCAGGGGGCGGGGGGTTAAAGTGGACAAGACATTTGTGAACTTAACCAGAGACAAAGAATATCACAGAGATGATGAGGAGGGAAAAAAGTTTGAGGAAGAGATTGGGCGACCTTAAATTCAATTGGTTGGTTTGAGAGTTGTGGCAGACAACTATAGCACTTAGGCTCCCAGATGCAGAGAACTGGGATGTTAAATGAATTTGAAGTGTAGACCCTGAGATGGCAAACAAGAGAAAATCTATAATGGATACAGATATTAATCTGCCAATGGTATATTAAGCCATGCTAAACTCGGAGAAATGATATTCTAGAACTTTTAGAAGACAGATTGTTTTGAAATATAACACCAATGACTTAAGCTAAAACCAGTGTTGTCATATTTAATATCTATACTGTACCTTAAAATCTAAAATGAGCAGCACGGATTCATAGCCATTATACTCTGGAGCACAAAATCTCCACAAATAAAATCCTGAAACAGACAATCATGCAAGCAGCAGTCAAAATGCAGCATCCTTGTAGTCCCTAATAATGTTATTTTAACTGGTACCCATTCAAAAATCATGCCTTTGCAAGGGGCTAGAACCAAAGTCACCACATTCTTCTGTTATGAGCGTATTCCAACTCCTTTATGTACGTATGCATATATTTGTAACCAGGAAAAAACACTTCTCAATACAAACCACCAGACATTTTTTATTTATTGAAAAACAATAAAAAATCCTATAAAAGCAGTTAAGTATTTTTGTTCACACATTTTAACAGGACTTCATCAGAGCTATTAAATTGAAACTCACAGAGTTTTATAGCACCAATCACAAACGCCACACATTCCAGCTAATTAATTCTAAAAGTTGTAACTATCCTAAATAAATGCATAAATAAAAACATGAATAAGAACATGGATAAATATTTAAACATCAAACCATCTCATTACAATAAAGTATAATGCAGTGTGGGCAAACTGGATTACCAAACAAACAGTAAATGCAGAAAAAGGATAGGAAACATCAGACCACAGCAGATGAAAATCAGATAAAACTATAAATTTAATCCACAAAGGCAGTACAGACAATGGTAAGCATTTTCATAGCCAAAGCTACTTCATCAGACAACTCAATACATTACTGAGTGATTTTTAAAATAACATCAGCCAATCAGGGCCAATTTCCAATAAAAACAATTAACCTGATATCTATTAACTTAAAACATTAATATTGAATAAAAACATAGTATTATCTATTAAATACACAATATCACATGGAATAAATTAAAATACATATAAAAATATCAAAAAACATTTTATCTACATAGTGGCTTATTAACTAATACAGGTTTAATACAGACTTTATCATTTAGACCTTTGCCCATATTGGCATGCATCCTAATAATCCACTCAAGCTCTTTGGTCTCTACCAAATTCCTAATTGCACCACCTCTACATCCTAGTTGGACTTTTTCTATTACCATAAATTTAAAGTTGTGTGACACCCCTGATACCACTACATGTAGAGACCAAAGAGCTTGAGTGGATTATTTGGATGCGTGCCAATATGGGCAAAGGTCTAAATGATAATGTTTGTATTAAACCTGTTTTAGTTAATAAGCCACTACATAGATAAAATGTCTTTTGACATTTTTATATGTATTTTAACATATAATTAATTATACAGTATACAGGAAGTTAGATACAGTATATAGGAGGTTAGATACAGTATACAGGAAGTTATATACAGTATACAGGAGGTTAGATACAGTATACAGGAAGTTATATACAGTATACAGGAGGTTAGATGCAGTATACAGGAAGTTAGATACAATATACAGGAGGTTAGATACAGTATACAGGAAGTTATATACAGTATACAGGAGGTTAGATGCAGTATACAGGAAGTTATATACAGTATACAGGAGGTTAGATACAGTATACAGGAGGTTAGATACAGTATTCAGGAAGTTATATACTGTATACAGGAGGTTAGATGCAGTATACAGGAAGTTATATACAGTATACAGGAGGTTAGATACAGTATACAGGAAGTTATATACAGTATACAGGAGGTTAGATGCAGTATACAGGAAGTTAGATACAGTATACAGGAGGTTAGATGCAGTATACAGGAAGTTATATACAGTATACAGGAGGTTAGATGCAGTATACAGGAATTTATATACAGTATACAGGAGGTTAGATACAGTATACAGGAAGTTATATACAGTATATAGGAGGTTAGATGCAGTATATAGGAGGTTAGATATAATATATAAGAAGTTAAATACAGTATATAAGAAGTTAGATATAGTATACAGGAGGTTAGATACAGTATATAGGATATTTGAAACACTGTTTGAAAGATTCAGGTCACAAACAGATGATGGGGAGAACAATGCAGAAAGCAGCAGCAAAGTTTATGTGAAATGAGATGAAACTCACAATGTACAACACTAAACAGGAGAAAGAAGGGCAGAATGAAATATTGACCTTAAGGGTAAGGGGAGAAGCAAGAGACCTCAAGCAGGTAATTAAACTATACAAACCATAAAATGAAAGAAAAGAAAAGAAAGATGGCAGGAACTTCAAGAATATGGCCTGTCACTGTAGAGAAATGAGATACCTTTACCTTCCAACATAAAGCTGGAGCGAAACTTTATTCAGTACAAGGAATTACATGCTCCATATAGAATGTCTGAAGGAAGTTAAACTTGAGTAGAAAGTGAGCTCTTCCAGAAAGAAATGAACACCTCTGACTACTTCACAACATGTTCGATTGGGTAATAATTAGGTAGGTACTAGACTCTGGGCTAGTCATAGTGGTTGTACCATTCAGTGATTCATAGTCACAAAACTATTGACTGAAAATGTCATGAGCACAGAGATCTAGCACTGTCAGAGGAGAGGTCATAGCTTGTTGGGAGACAGATACTAGATTGTGGTAAATTGATGCTTCTACCTCCAGCACAACGGAGTATATGAGAAAGAGAATGAAAGAAACCATTTTGATTAGAAGAAGTTGTGGGAAGAAGTGACTGACTAAATCCAGAGATAAGGGAAGATAATTGACAAGATCAAGTCACATGAAACAAAATAAGACATTTTCCCATAAAAAATATAAATGCAGTGCATACCATTTAGTACAACAAGGGAGACAGAGAAAAGGAAAAACTGATGGGTAAGGGATAGGCAAAAGAAACGTTTCATACATGAGTAAAATGACAGAATGCAAAAGGTCGTTACTTTTGGAAGAAGGCGACGTGAAGTTGAAGACTATTGCAAATCAAGTAGAAAACCAGAATACAGCTTCACCGTAATATCTATAAAGAAGTAAGATAACTCGGAGTAGGCATGGTAAGAGTGGAATATACTAGACCTAATCATCACAAACATGGGGACAAAATGCTCCACACCGGAGGTATACCCCTCACTAGTGAGATCTGACCACAAACTAATCACCCTGGATATACATATCCCACCTCCACCCCCAGCACAAAAGACCACAGTGAAAAACTTCTCAAAAGCAGACTTCACTCTTCTTAAGACTGAGATGGTATCCTTTAAGCCCACTGAGCCAGTGGATACCACATCCCACAATGCCGAATCCTTCACAAATGCTTTCTATGGACATCTCCAAGAATGCATGGATCATGCAATCCCAAATAAATCCAAGTCCCTCTCCACCAAAGGCAAGCGTCCTGTCTGGTGGACCTCAGCCATTAACAAATTGTATAACAAAAGAAGGAAGCTACTGCACGTCAGAGCAAAATCTCATAAAGGGAAGACATCTCTGATCAACATTAGCAGAAAACTACGTTCTCTCATAAAAACATCCAAGGCCAACTTTGAGAGAAAAATCGCTAAGGACACTAAAGATAACCACAAAGCCTTCTTCAGCTATGTTAGAAACCTGGGCGGAAATCCTCAGATATGCTCAGAGTTAGTTCACAACAACAAAAAATACACTGAACCCACAGATATCGCCAACATTCTGGCTGACAGGTTCAGTGCAAATTTCTCCCCTCCCTCACCCCCAAAAGAAGAAATACTTATCCCAGCTGAATGTAATCTCCCTGTCATCTCAGATGTCCAAGTCAGAACCGCCCTAAACAAAGCTAAAAACACAGCATCAATGGGACCTGACGGTATCCCAGGTTGCGTGCTACGTGAACTCCAAGAGGAGCTAAACCCGCACATAAAAATGCTATTTAACCTTAGCCTTACTACAGGATATGTACCTGAACACTGGTGTACAGCAACAGTGGTCCCACTCCACAAAGGGGGTACCTCTACAGACCCTGGGAACTACCGCCCCATAAGCTTAACCAGCCTGGTCTGCAAAGCTATGGAAAGAATTATTATGGAACTCATAAACAGAGACATAGGGGACCTACAGACACTTGACCCCACACAGTTCGGCTTTGTAAAGGGCAGATCCTGCCTTTTGAATCTGGTTGACTTTTTCGAAACAGTCACTAGAGCCATTGATGAGGGCAAGGCAGTCCATACAGCCTACCTGGACTTGGCTAAAGCCTTCGACACAATACCCCACTCAGGCATTATAGATAAGCTCAACAGCTTAAACGTAAACCCTTATGTCACTAGATGGGTTGCAAACTGGCTAAAGGACAGAACCCATAAGGTCAAGATTGCAGGAGCCATGTCAGACTCAAAGCCAGTTACAAGTGGTGTCCCACAGGGCTCTGTCCTGGGACCCCTCTTGTTCGGCATTTACTTCTCAGATGTGAAAGCAAACATGGGAGGGTTGTGGCTGACAAAGTTCGCAGATGACTGCAAACTAGGCACCATAGTCGATACACCAGCTGACACATACATCCTACAGAAAGGCCTCACCAAAACAGACAACTGGTGCCGGAATCACTGCCTTAAACTGAATGCCAAGAAATGTATAGTCATCCCCTTTGGGAAAAACAAAATACCCACAAATTATCACATAGACAGTAACCCACTGAGTACCGAAAAAGTAATCAGAGACCTGGGGACCCAAGTTGATAGTGACCTCTCATTTGACACCCACGTTGCCAAAGTGGTTAGAAAGACTTTCTACCTTGCCCACCTTATCATGAAGGGGTTCACATCCAGATCAAAGGAGGTCATCATGCCCCTGTACTCCTCCCTTATCAGGCCCATGATTGAGTACAATGCCCCATTTGGTATGTACCTCACCCAGCACTTACAACAGCTGGAGAGACCCCAGAAGTACCTCACCAAGAGGATCAAGGGTTTCCAACATATGTCATATGCTGCCAGGCTAAAGAAACTCCATCTCTATTCAGTAGCATACCACCTGCTCAGAGGTGATCTGTGCCTGACATACAAGGCCATGTCCAACCAGGAATTGATGGACATGCTCCACCTCAAAAAATCAAAATCCATAAGAACCACGAGAGCCAAAGATTTAAACCTCAGTACAAACATGAATAGAACATGCTGGAGGGACAGATTCATAACTCAGAGGCTTCTCATACTCTGGAACAAAATCCCAGTCCATGTTAGGCAGAGCCCCTCACTGACTCTCTTCAAGAGAAATCTTGACGAGTGGATGGAAGATCGTAGGTTTACCCCGGGGGTCACCCCTGTATCGCTACTTAACAGAGGCACAGTAAACTAATTTTAATAAGTAAGGGGGTCTTCAATGTGTCACTACTAGACAAAGGCACAATATTCTAAATTTATTCTATACACCTTAGTACCACTACATGGGGTGGTGAAAGCCACATCTCTAGGGCTAGGCTTGCAAATGCCTCAGGGCAGATAGCCTAGTACTAAACTATGAAACTATGAAACTATGAAACTTTTTGCTGCTTACAAGAAGACGAGTCTGAGCATTATTTGGAACATGGTGATACAGATTTGGGCATTATTTGGGACAAGCTCTGCACATTATTTGGGACATGGTGATAGTGTTCATGGTCTTAGAGAGACCACTTAGGACTTGCTCAGAAGTGATCAGGCTGTTGGCATATGAGTGCTGATGTGTTGTGGATAACTTGTGGGATATAAGGGAATACAGTGCAAATGCGTCCACTAATGTTAACTATGTCCTGAGAGGATGTGATGAGTGTGGAGTAATTTTGTATTAATTCATGCATTGTTAGGTATTACTTCTAAGGTTCATGACAGGGATAAAAATACTTTGTGGTCACCCTTTGCATGGGTGGCAATTCTACAGTCTATACTGGTTTTGGAAGATTTGATTTGGCTCCAATGTTTTTGTTGCTCTTTTTGAGTTCTTCTCTGTCTGACAGGATACATTTGCTTTTACAGGCTGTGAGATTCTTCATTATATTGTATGGATTGTCAGTAGTAGGGTTCAACCAAAAGGGCTTGTTCATGAATTTGGCACTATATTTATCCCTTATGGGTACTGAAGCCTCAATAAAAGCCTGGGAGGTATCCATAGAACTTATCGATGAATAAGCCTACATGCAATGTGGGGTCATCAGGGTGAGGACAGTGTTTGAATTTCATCAGGTTATCAGTTAGTTGAAGTAGATTTGCCTTGGAGTAGTCTCTGAAGATGGAGGGATTATAAAGTAATTCAGTTTTTATACTTAAAGTAAACATGACTTCATAGTAGTCTGATTTAAATAGTGTTATGGTAACTATGGGTGTAGAGCATAGAGGTGCTGTATTGGTGAGGCCCAATCCAGTATTTTTGAGCCCCTGTTTGGGATTTGGACTAGTCAGTCTAAGGAGTTGGCATTGATGAAGCTCTGGAATCTTTGTGCATATTAACTTGTGGTGGTGTGGGTTTCCCCTTAATGGAGGGATAGTCAAACTCACCTAGGAGGCTAGTATTAGATTCTGCACTGAGGGATGTGAATCTGTTGAAGTATGTCTCGTGGTTTGCTGTTTTCATGGAGGGGACCTTGAAGATGACTTATTGCGAAACTGGGTTTTGTTTAATGTGAATATGATATAGAGGGGTTCTAGGTCATTGTCCTGCATTATGAGTCTGGAGGTGAAATAGTTTCTTAGGAGCACTGATAGGCCCCTGTAGCTACACCATCTAATTCAGCATCAGGTACAATGGAGTGGTAGGGATTAAACAACACATTGCATAGGCACCTCCTCTGTTCTGATACATGTATTAGTAATTATAAATTTATCTGTATTTTCCAGGGACAGGAGTGCCTGTAATGAGTGCAGCTTTTTGTTTAGGCTTCTGCCACTGAGCAGCACTACCGTTATATAATTCCGATTTTGAGGACGGAAATACTGGCCTCCTTAGCAAAGAAGATGTGGCTGTCAATCATCTTGTTGCAGGTTGCTGAGAGACTTAACTGCCGCTTCTAAAACCCAGTGCCATCTTACTGCAGGATTTATAAAGGTTTCTTTCTACTTTTATCTTTAAGTACTTTAGCACGTGGCTTGCCACAACTTATACCACACAAACAGAGCAGTAAAGCACTTCATTCCTATCTCCTGACAACAAAAGCAGTATCGACATTCAGTATCAGTTTTGTACTGGCAGAAATTCTGGTAAGAAAATTAATGGTTCTAGCGCTCCCATGATCATATATGCCCACCTAATACCTTGCACTTGGAGTCACCTAACCACTTACTTTGCCCCACACCAGCTATGGTTCTGTAGTGGTTTGCCCAAGAATGACACCAGCAATTAATCTGATAATTAATCTCAATTTTCTTTTCCTTTTTAATGAGACATGATTGTTGGTGAAGGTAGAATATGACTCTCCACTAGTCTTACATCCATTTCGGACCTATATTCTCCAAGTTCCATTGTCACCCTCTTCATATGGCCAAGGAGGTGCATCTCAATTCGTTCCCTCCCATTTGCACAACGATGAGGTCATATAGGTTTCTAGGGTGAAGGACCTAAAGGTCCTAGTGACACTGCTGACCCGGTCACCAGACAGGCAGCTAACCATGATTCTCTGTTTGCTCAGTCTGGTGGTTGCAGCATTTCTGTGCCAAACTATGGAGTCTGCTATGAACAAGACATTGCCAGATATACTAGCTGAGTTTTGCTGCCTTAAGGGCTTCTGCATGCTAGTTTAGTGACCCCTTCCTGTGGCTATGTTTTCTGTAGTTTCAGATTTCCATTTGCTGATTTAGAATTTTGCACAGCAAAAGTCTTTCTTGTCCAGCTTATTTTATTTCTGTGACTATAGCACCAATAAAGTGAGAAGCATTCTGTTGGGAGGGAAGCTTCCCTACACCTTCCACATTCATGCCAGTAAAATCTTTGATAGTGCATGTCACAGATAGGAAATGTTTATATGTAAGCATGCATGCATGTGTTAGCAGTAATTATAATCAGAGACACTGAACCATCACATTGTTGACCACGTACTATTGATTAATGCATGTGCCAGTCTAAAGATGCCTCCATCAAATTACACCTGATTGCACATACCTGGGTAACAGGTTTGTAGCACATTCACTGCTCATGGTTTTCTGTTTCCTGTAAAACTGCACCAAAAGGCACAGCAACTACATTTACACCAGTGACCTTTCCCCTTCCCATCTGCTACACATACTGTCATCAGTGACTTTTCCCCTTCCCATCTGGGGCACATACTGTCACCAGTGACATTTCCCCTTCCCATCTGGAGCACATACTGTTTGAAAATAACAGAAAGTCACAAACTGCAGAAACAGTTTCTGACTCTCACAAACATACAGCACTCCACAACTTACCAAACAGAAATGTGGGGAGACTCCTGTTTTACTCTTCAGCAAGTCAGCTTCATACCCACTCATTTTTATCTGTAGGGAAACAAATAATGAAAATGGGCAGTGCTCACAGACGGGGAGGGGGGTATTGAGTTGGATGGTCTCCTGAGTTAGTCCGGAAACTCTCTTCTTCTTAATTCTTGCTGCAGTGGTGATAACTTCTCAGATCGATCCTGTGAGGGTAGATCTAAAATCAGAATCATTAAACTTGGCCCTTTAGTTCTTTAACATACACTTGAATAAAACAGACCACAGACCTCAATCCTTTAATATCTTTATTGGCAAATGAGCGCTGCTTAGATTCATCTAAAACTCAAAATGAGGAATGTTCCTCATAATAAGGCACATTTGAGAGCTCTGGTAAAATGTAAAAGGGAAAATAGTCAGGTGGAGAGATGACAAGGAATGTAGTAGAGAAATGGCAGAGAACTAGCAAAGAGGTTGGATGAAACAAAAACAAAACTATAGTCTTAAAGTGGGAACTAAAGTTTGCCAGAAATCTTAATGGTGTCATATGAAGCTTCCTTTAAAAGGAACATTCGGACAACTCGTGCACACCATCTCCGGAAAAGACCATAAGAAACACTGAGCTGCAGTTTGGCAGAATTCTTTAACATCTTCTGATTGGCTAAAAAGATAAAGCATGAATATGTATTTAAGATATCATGTCACTTTTAAACACAGGATTACTGACAAGGCTCACAATGGTTAAGAAATGGATATGAAGTTTGTAGCTATCTCTATCACTAAGTTTTGGAGGACCTTGATGGGAATATGGAAGGGTATTTTTTATTCATGATTATGTATTGCAGCTGGGACAAAAAGAACATAAGATGGATGAGTGAATGGTTATCTGAAAGAAGATGGAAGGTAGCAATTAAGGAAGAACTGCTAAGTGCCAAGCTGGACACTACTGTGTTGCAACAGGTTTGAAGACAGAATATATCTTGTTAAGTGTATCTGTAGCAAACAACACAAAAGGACCACAAAAATCAATCAGCTGTCTCACTCCCAACTTTACTCCGTCACATATCGCCTACTCAGAGGCGATCTCTGCCTAACATACAAAGCTATGTCAAACCCAGAACTGTTGGACATGCTCCACTTAAAGAAATCCCAATACCTCCAAGCTACACACTCTAGGGACATAAACCTTGTCACCACAATAAACAGAACATGCTGGAGGGATAGATTTCTGTCCCAGAGACTTCCCATACTCTGGAACAAACTACCTATCTATATCTAACAAAGCTCCTTATTAGCACTCTTCAAGAAAAATCTTGATGATTTGATGGGAAATAGGAAATTCACCCTGGGGATCACCTCTGTGGCTCTGCTCGACAGGGGCACAGGAAAATAATTTTCTTGGGTGGCGAAAGCCAGGGTACCTTTTTAGCTAGGCTTGTATAGGCCCTAGGGCCAATAGCCTAGTACCCTCCTATGAACCTATGAATGTATGATGGCATGAAGGGTTAATTTCTATTTAAAAGTGAGAGACCAATCCCTCCTCGTGATGTAGTGTGGCCTTCAGGATAATTAAATAACTGGTAGTTGGGGTAAAAACACACAGCTATGCAACCATTTTGGTAACCAAGATTATAACTTATGAATCAGGAGTATGTCACAATGATCTGTGGAAGAAAAAGAGCCACCATTAGGCAGAGCCATATTGTGTAGTGTACACACTGTAAATAGCAAATGCTGGTGAACATAATTGGGGTAATAGAGAGGTGGTATATACATCATCTTCCAGTTACACCAAATGTTCGTGAGCTGCATCTAGAATATCACATTCAGTTTATACTTAATGTTGCATTCAGTTTATACTTAATATCGCATTCACTTTATACTTCATAATGGATTAGAGATATCAGCTTGCTTAAAACGTGCAATAGATGGTAAACAGAAAGGGGTGTATAGAGTGTTTGGAAATGTACTAAAAACAGGGCATGTTTGGTAACCAGTATCATCTGAATGGAACATGCAAGACCCCTTTTTAGCATAGTCCAGGGGTCAGAATATCCAGGTGGAGGAATTAATATGAATATACATTGAAAAACAGTAAAAAAAAAACAGTGCAAGTATAACAACAAAAAGTTAAATGACAGTGCAGTGAATAATTAAAATTATATTTAACATTAAAAAATCAGAATATTTAAAAGGAAGAATGTATGTAGATGGGAAGGGTGCAGAGGACAAAGGTGAAGGTGTATTTGAGAGGAGTAATTTAGAGAGGTAAGAGCTGTGGAAACAGGTTAAGTATAGATTTTAGAGATAGGAAGAATGTGTTGAGGTTTAAAGCATAGACAATGGTGAAAGACAGGCACATAGGTTCATAGGTTCATAAGTATATACTAGGCTAATGATGACCAGGGCCTTTATAAGCCTAACCATGCAATCCAACCCAAATGTGTCCCTGTGTTTCATGGACATTTATTAGGAGGGGTGTGTTTGGAAGTTTCTAGAGGTTATGTGTGGGGTATGTTAGTTTGGGCATTATTGTCTACCTATGTCTATTAGAGACATGAGGGACAGACCCAAGGTGAATTTCTAATTTCCCATCTATTGGTCAAGATTACAATGAACTAGGTTAGTGATGTTCTCTGACTCACAAGGATGGGAAGCCTGCTCCAGAGCATGGGCATCATCTGAGACACATCTGCCTCACCAACATGTCTTATTTATGTCAAAAGCAAAATTTAATTGTTTGGATCTAGTGGCTCTGATGCTGTTCATTGTGTGGATGTGGAAAAGGTCCATCACAGCTGTATCCGAGGATTCCTTGTATGATAGGCCTAGATCATCTCTCATTTAACCTCTAGGAGCCAGAGAATAGAGATAGGGCTTTAAAGCAAACAATACAGGACAATATGTTTATACCCAGGATTCTCCTGATAAGGAACTTTTGTGGGTATTCAAGTTGCTGCATATGTCTGGCCAGATACATGCCAAAGGGGGCATTATACCCCATGATAGGTCTACTAAAGTAGCACTATGATTTTCTTGGACCTAGACACAATGTCCTTACTTATAAAGTGAGTGACATAGAATAATTTTCTTACTACCTTGGCCACATGTTGGTCAAGGCCAGATTACTGTCTACATATGTTCCCAGATCTCTGACTAATAGGTCAACTCTTAGGGGTATCTTATTGATAGAGTAATTATACTAGGTGGCAGATTTCCCAAAAGGTCCTATAATGCATTTTTTGGTATTGGATTTTAGTCAATGACTTTGACACCAGTCATTTGCCTGACTTAGACCCTGTCGTAAGATGTCTGCGCCAAGGCAGGAATCCATGATCACTCCCAATTTGCAGTCACCTAGGAATTTGATCAGCCAGTGGCCCTTGAGATTAGTCTTTACCTCTGAGAAGTAAATGCCAAGGAGGAGCAGTTCCAACATGAAGCCTTGAGGTCCCTGCTAGTGATTGGTCTCTTAGTGGCAGTGGTATCACCAGTGCTGACTTCCTGGGTCCTGTCTGTGAACCAGCTGGCAATCCAGTGAGTTATGTAAGGATTTATACCCGGTTCAATGAATTTGTCATCTATACATGTGTGGGGTATTACACTGAATGCTTTAGCAAGCTCCGAGTAGGTGGTACTAACTGTTTCCCCTCCTCCATTGCCTTGTTGACCTTCTCAAAGAAGTCCATTAGGTTTAGTAGGCTTGACATTTCCTTATCAAAAGCAAACTGGATTGGGTCCAGTGTCTGAAGGTTACCTATGTCTTTGTTCATCATTTCCATGATAATTTGTTCAATAGCTTTACATATTAGACTAGTCAAACTAATAGGTCTTTGGTTTCTGGGGTCAGTTCATGGTCCACCACTGTAAAGTAGGATAACCATTGCAGTCCTCCATTCTAATGGTACAAAACCTCTTTTGAGGCTATAGCTGAAAAGTGACTCAAGTGGTCCTGACTGGTCATGTTTCAAACTATATATGAGGATCATGTGTTGGATATATTAGACAGGAAAACAACAAAGATGCTTCATGCTCACCAAATGATTTATAAAAATCAGTGTATACCAAGATTATATATTCCCCATTCTAAAGGATGGATGGGCCTCCTTGAAATTGATAACATGTATAGATCTGCAATCATGGGACTCCACACATATCTGCTGACCTCACAAGACCCAAATGCAGTGACAGTTTTGAAACACAAGAAGAATAAATCTAAGATGACTTCCTTGCTTAGACTAGCAGAAGCTTATCAGTGTCAAGCAGGGATGGAAATCAACCAGAAGTAGATAAAAATCAGGCAGCAACTGAATGTGCTAAAAACAAAAGAAAGAATATAAGGTGAAGGATCAGATGAGTAGGCAAGAAATGTGGAAAATGCATAAATATAGTTGCAAGCATAGAAGACTTCTGAAGAACTTCATGTTTATCAGGATTGAACACAGGAATGGTTAAGGAGAGATGAATTCAAACTAAGAGATGAAAGGTTAATATTGGCAGGCCAAGATAGTGGGCTACGTACACATTGGTTTACAAAGTCCATTAAACATGTTGGAGAAACAAACAAATGTGGGTTTTGTAAAACAGAATTGGAAACAGTTGCAAACCTTGTTGGTGATTGTGACGCATTAATGGTAGAAGGATTGTATACACTGAAAGGCATAATAATGTGGGAAGACTATTGGACTGGGAATTGTACAAACATTATGGTATTGAACTGGCTGAAAAACACTGGAAACATCAGCCACAAAGCATCATAGAAGATGATGAAGTCTACATCACATGGGATCACCCATTACATACAGTTCAAAAGACAGATGTGAGAAAACTGGATATAGTTGTCCATAAAAACAAGACAAAAGTAGCATTGATCATTGAAGTTGCCACACCCAGTGACTACAGTGTCTTGCGTACAGAGAGACACAAAGTCATAAAATATCAGGATTTGCAGGCAGAAATGAGAGCAATGTGGAAGAAAGATACCCTGACAGTTCCATTAGTAATAGGAGCAACGGGTCTTATAAAAAGTACTCTACAATCATATTTAGATGTGTTACCGATACATGTGATCCCATACGAATTGCTGAAGGAGTCATTGCTGCGCACATTGCAGGTGCTGCAAAGTGTACTTCTGGCTGACATCAAAGACTGAAACCAAACTAATTTCATGAACTTTAATTGTACTTTGACTTAGGAATGGGGTACAATCCAGTCATGTTATTAGAAACCCAAAAGACTTGGAGAAATTTATAAAAAAAGAGACAGGCTTCCCAGGATATTGTCAGGGCCCACTCACACTGTGTTTTTGTCCATAGCAAGTGCCCCCAGGACCTAATCCCTGTTAATAGTTGAGGGATTCTGCTATTATGTATTTCATGGGGGAGGCAGGGTTGGAGTGGGGGGTGAAGTCTGTTCTATAAGCTATCAAATTCATTTTGACATTCGACTCAGTGAAGATGGCGTCACTGACAACTAATGTGTGCTGCCTTTGGGGATTCAGACATAGCTGTACAAGGTCTTGTAGATGCCTTTAGCCTGTAATGCCATCTTGACCTTGTAATTGGCCTTGTTGGACCAGTGAGTGAAAAGTGAAGCTTAGTTCACCAGATGAGTATAGCCAATCCACGAGTTGAGGAGGTAGTCTTTTAGTTTGATTTTGAAGGAGAGAATTGTTGTTGTTTACCATATGTCGGTATTACGGGAGTTCCAGATCTTGCCTAAGTAGAGTATAAAGAATCACTGTATGTATTACTTGATTTGAGTATGACAGCCAGATTTATGTCCATTGAGCGAACTGGTCTCAGGGAATGGCACCAGTGCAGTAGGGTAGTCAGAGAAGGACATTTTTGTGGGAAACAGAGTTTTCACTTTTTTAAGAATTAAGAAGTTAGGAAACTTGAGCCAATGTCATTTTTAAGGGCAGTGCAGTGATGAGTTGTATTTTGTATGTTGCAAGCAAATTTGGCAGTCTTTTGTAAGATTGTTCTATTTTTTAGTTGGTTTATGTTGAAATTTGTCAGGACTGGAGAGGCATAGAAATTACTAGACAGAAAGGCGGAGGTAGCAAAAACTTGTCATGAGTAGACATAAGCTCTACAGAGTACACCTAATTTACAGTGATCTATTTGTATGGCCTTTTGTATGTGAATGTCATATTTAAGCTGGTCAGCTATAATAATGCTAACTATGTACAATAAGACCACGCATATTCACAGAGTCTGTAACATGCCTGCATTGTTTTGTACATTTCCCCTCCTTGTTTCAGTGTCTTGTTCAGACTCAGAACCTAAGTTGATGTCACCCAGGAGGCTGTATCCATAGAAACCTGTATGGAAAACTCTGTGTCCCAGTCAGCTGTGTAAATAAAATGCAAATATTGCAATCATTGTTGTAATTATCAACTTAAAGTGAAGTTTATTAACATATGGCATTATTGAACTCTTGTATATGTTTACTATGACTGCAGAGCTTCTAGAAGAAATAGTACACATGGCATCTCTGACGATCAAAAAGCATTTTCAAGTAATCTTGTAATATTGTCTGCAAATGAAAAACTTCTGACAAGCAGGACATCCAAATGACATGCAGAAATGTCTGTAGGAAGAAGGTCGCCTTTAAATGAATATGGATATTCTTTATTGTAATCAAAGTGCAATACAGTACATTTATTGGTGTTAAAACAAACATGATTGCAAATATCCCACTAGAAATGATAAAGCATGCAACGTTTTAAAGTCAGAGAATCTTGTATATTGGCAATCACAGGGCAGACCTTTGCATAATTTTAAATGTACTTATTCTCATATGCTTGGGAGATGGTAAAGTAGACAAGAATATATTAAATAAGTGAGTAATGTCATTACAGGCAATGTCAGCTGAAGAAAATGTGACAGATTGTTATGCGGCATTTATGTTATGATAACCAATTTTGAACCCTGCCAATAAAGTATCTGTTAAATTTGATTAATATAGATTTACTTCCAATGTTTCATGACAGACTGAATCAAAAGCATTTGCTGGATCAAGGTATATTATCTGTATAGCATTTCATGATCTATCACATTTGCCATGCTCATGTAAAAGTTTTTAAGTTGATGAATTAAGTGTATCCCTATCAAAACTGCCCTTTTTCTAAGTTTAGCATCATGTTAGGGAAGAGGGCAGAATAAACCTAAAAGGTTCTTTCAAAATATTTATGAATGACAGATGTTAAAATGATTGGTCTAAATCAAAAGAATTATTTATCTTTCAATTTTTGTTAATGGGAACAAATGTAATCTCTCACCAAGAAGCTAGGATGAATTGTGGTGATAGACTTCACTGAAAAAGATATACGAGACCTGGTAGATGGGACTGATATATTTTATTGACAAATATCATAACAGAGTCATCATGATTCATATTAACAATTCTAAATTCACCCTATCTGTGCTTATTTAGAACATTTCCTCAGTGACCACAAATGAAAATAGATCTCAACCAACAGACTTTCACAAGCAGTCGGACAAACATGTATCCTCAACCCCTCTACCAGTATACATCTGTTCTGATAAATGAATTTTAAGTATCAAACTTACATTAGACTCTTGGCTCCAACTCTGGTCTCCTCTACAGTTGGTCGAGCTGGAATTTGTCATGTTTCTGTTGTCTACAGGAAAAAAAACACAAAGAGACAGAACCTTGGTCACTGTTTCTCATGGGAAATCATTGCCAGTGAGGTTTTTAAGGGTATGCTAGCAATGGTTCACTTGTATTAGGTAATTCATCCCTTTTTCAGTTTGGTATATTTAAGAGTGGTGTGGGATGCAGTAGAGCCTGTCCTCCTGCAAAAAGCACTTACAGTTAAATTTTTCACTGTTCTGTGTTTCAAGCATTTTGCTATTTTGGATCATTGGCTTTATGGAAGTCAGCGATTCATAGTATAAAAGCCAGCTCTGTTCTTGAACTTAAGTCCAGATGCCTCTTTGCCAAATTCTGCAGTAGCTCAGCACTAGATCAAATTTTCACTAATTCGAAATAGTGCATGGAATGCTCACCGCTCAAAAGTGCACTTAATCAAAAGTGCACTTACGTGAAGTTCAGTCCAATGAACGGGTGTTGTACTGAACTTCCATGCAGTACTCATGGAACTTAGGGTTAGGGCACGGGTCATAGTAAGAGGATAGCCCATAGGGCTCCCCTTACCATGACCCATGCTCTAACCCTAAGGTCCGTGACAACTGCAGCGCAGTGAAGGACATAGCAATGTCCTCCACTATGGTGAGATAGTCATGAACCTTAAGGTTAGGGCATGGGTTAGAGTAAGGGGATAGCTTTACTAATTATCCCCTTACCCTAACCCATGCCCTAACCCTAAGGTCCGTGACTATCACACCATAGTGAAGGACATAGCTTGTTTTTTATGTTCTCCACTGTGCTGCGGTGTTTTCGGTGAAGTACACTTACGCAAAAGTTCACTTTCATTAAAGGGAACTTTTGCAGAAGTGAGGCTTCCTATTACAAGTTCTAAGTAGTGAACTTTCGTTCTTGTAATAGGAATCCATGTATATGTATATATATCGGTCTTTGTCAGATGATCGACTTTTTGGAAACTTGAAAAAATATCGAAGAGACTATATGATCGGGTTTCCAAAATCTCGATCATCAAAAAAAAAAAAAAAACACACACAAAAACACACACATGTATATACACACACACACAAAAATATACCTTTCTTATATTGTTGCACACCTTGAAAATTATATAAACTCAGAGATTGCACTATAATGAGGAAAGGGTACATTTTCAGATCCTCCCTCTACCATGATCTCCATTCAAGCTTCAAGTTTTCAAAAACTCGATCATATGGTCTCAACCATATGGAGTTCTAGTTTCTGAAAACTTGATCAGCTGATAGGGCCCCATATTTATATCATATGTTTCTTCCATGTTACTAATCCCACAGTAATAACAAAACTAACCCTCTGTTAATCTGAGACACAAATCCATTTACCTCATAATCCCAATCAAAAATAAGAGCAACAAAAATGTCCCACCCAGTCATGGAGTTACAATCATTCTATTCAATCATCCCACCCCAGCATTTCTCTTTGTCAAATTTAAATTGCTTCTTCTAATGCATCTCTTCTGCCCCAAGCCCATTACCAGTTTAAACCCAAGGAGCACCCAGGGCTTTGCTCACAGTCATCGGTCAACGTTAACCCTGCGTCAGACTACCATGGGTCAACGTTAACCCTGCGTCAGACTACCTCCCATCTCCATTCATAGAACTATGTCCTCTCCTCTTCCAGGCTCACATGAGATACTTATGCCAGGTAGATAATGCACCACTCCAAGCCCCTTCTATGTCATTAACCTCATTCTTATCCACAAATCATTCCCCACCACCAGTATCAGATAAGAAGAATTCTTATCCAGCTCTCTTTGCATCTACAGTTCAAACTGAAGCTCACATTATCCCAGCTTCTAAAAAACAGCTGCAAAATTATCTGCTTCCAAGATCTAGGCTCACCCTACCCATAGTTAACCACAGTAGTTTTCCTCAGCTACATTCCCATCCTCAGGTGTTCCATTTAATTTCAAGCCAAACTACAGAACAGTTCCTGTTCATAATCCAGTTTAGCCTCCTCTGCATCACATGGTTCACCTCAGTCTCTCAGTCTCAGTACAGTCCCATTTCATATTAATAACCACTGTCCATCCTCTTCCATTACCTCATTCTTTATCCTACTCCTGACCACTCCGTAACTGCATATTCAGCCTTAACCTTAACGATACACAGAGGTAAATCAAAAGAGAAAGTCCTTATAAAGGTCTGTGCCATGCACAGTTGTATTTGTTTCCTCCATCTCAATTATGATCCAGAAGCAAATTGTCTGCCCAGCCCTCACCCCAACTTATATCATTCCTTACGGGAAGCCTCACTCTGTCACATTCTCTGCTGCTAGGTATTTGACTAGACCTGGATCTGTTGGCATTTTTGTCAGAGCTCCCTTCTTAGGACCAAACTCTGCTCATATCTAATTTCGTAATCACCACTCAAATCTCTAGCATTAGTTCAGTCTTTGCCTCCTCCCCCCGTCGGCTTCAGGCTTGTCCCTGTCTTCCGTTTTGGTCCATCAATTCCTTATAAAATTACCAAGATTAATCTTTTCAGGTTGTAGTACCAGAAGCATAGATACTTGTTGGTAAATTTTACCATTTCTTTTTGCTGAATCATTGCTGGTAGGCCTGCATTTTAGCATACAGTGCTGTTTTTTTCCTCCAAGAGTACAACTTCACAGACAAACTTCAAGCCATGTTTTATTATTATTTATACTTAATATTCCTTTTCTGACTTGTAGTGACCTAGGATTTGAATAATAAAGTATGGGGGATATGGAAGGGCTGATAGCTGTCACATGGATGATGCAGAGGGAGGCTTACCCCAATATAAATATGTATTTTGTATTAGAGAATCATATGTTTGCATGAAATAATATTCCCTTATGTGTACATGTTTTTTGTCATTTAAGTACTCAGGAAAATAGTTTACTACTATGAGTGTCAAGGAGCTGTATTTCAAGGGAGGATGTCGGCTGTGAAGATGATACAGAGGAATCCAACCCATTTCATCCCTTCTCCTGTATCAGTCTCACACCAAGCCCTAGACTCAGGTACTGCAAAATAAACCCCACTTTTTCAACCTCTGACCCACTGCCAGCTCCTGTTTTAGACCATCACATTTTTACTCTCACCACTACCTTCACACCCAGTTCTAGGCACATTTAATTATTGTCCTGTTATAGACCATTTTGAGATTCATATCTATCCCAGTTTTCAAACACTGCATCAGTCCCACTGCTAATTCACAGTTTAGTCAATAGCTCTGATCCACATCCCAGTCTTGGCCATGTGTCTTGCAACATCTTTAAACTTTTATATTGTGTATCTTCAGCACATGTGCTACCTGCATGCTCACCACCTGTCCTAAGGACCATTAACCCAATCTACCAACTTTCTTGGAATTTAACTTCTGTATATAGGTTACCTGTGTGCCTTTCTCTTATCATAGGAACCATCAGCCCCATCTCCCAACTTTTTTGAGGTTTTGGGGGGGTTCACGTCAGTATTTAAGTTTCTTATCCTGGGAAACGTCATCCCATCCCCCAGCACAACCTGAGGAGCAGAAGTGCATAGACACATTTTGCACGTTGCACGTCATCCCTCTTTCTAGTATATACACAGGTACAAGTACTTCACGATAATATAAGCTTTGCTGTGCATGTATTCATGCACAACACTGTCAGTGAGACACCTTCATGATGTTGTTTCTCATTTACATCTTTTCATGTGAGTCTTTGTCTTTCACAAGCAAAGAAGGGTAACCTTTACTTTTTGATCTGTAGAGATCCCTTACATCCTCATCTTTGATAATTTATAGTCAGAGGACGTGTGATGTATCGTTTATTAAAATGTGTGCTAAACATGCATGTTTTAACCTTGTTTCTGGGTAAAATCTTGAAGTTAAGTGGGAATATTGACTATGAAAATAATTATTTGGGAATATTCTTTTACTGGCAGCATTTTTCTTTTTGGAAAGAATATATAAATATTCTGTGAGAGTTTAGATTTCCTGAAGATGATACTTCCCCTAAAACAAGTGTCATTTATCTGCTGCCTTGAAGAAGTCAAGCAATCTGCATAACTTTACTCATGACAGATTACTGACATCTAAATATTTCCAAATGATTTTACTGCAAAGGCTTCAGAAACAAACACAAGCAACATAGATTAGGAAGTGGTTTGAAGGCAGGGCAGGAAGGGCACTGCATTATACTTTGCAATGAATTATTTACTACCATAAATCAACTAAAAGAGTATCAGAGGGCTGCCATTGAGATGTGCCCATGGGAAGACTGCACTCTGAGAAAACGTGAAACTGACATTAGGTCTGTGAAGGTCACACAGCTGATAGATTGCAAATGAGCATTTAAAATCAAATTACCTAAGAAGATGAACTTTGCAGGCTTTCTAATCACATTACATTAATTGTCAGCACTCTTTCCCTTCCTTGTAAGTAATGGGGATTGTGTGTTTGTGTGTGTGTGTGTGTGTGTGTGTGTGTGTGTGTGTGTGTGTGTGTGTGTGTGTGTGTGTGTGTGTGTGTGTGTGTAGGGGAAGAGCAAAAATCAAGTATTAAATTATAATGTTAAAAAAAAACTGACACTATCTAAAGCCCACTGTTTAATATTTTCATCTCTCCAATTCCCAAACATTCCACAGGTCTGCCAGTTACTTGAGGGGTTCCTCAAACAGGAGTGTAAATGACTTTTACAGCTAACACTTTGGAGACTGCCTCACACTTTGCTGGTGGTACAGAATCCAGCAGATTGCTGGCCCACTTGTGAAACGCGCTAGTGATTGAAAGGAGCACGCCATCATTGCTATATGTTATGACCTGTAAACTAAGCAGGTGATTCAAAAATAAATAATACTGGCTTTTCAAAGAAAATACAAATCCCATCTAATCAGGTTTCTACCAATTTCCTATTTATTGTTTAGAGATTCTACTCTCTTGGCATCTATTAATGAAATGTACATGAATATGTAACCGTAAACCCTTATACATCCTTTACCGCTTGCGTTTCTGTAGCTTAGTTACTACTTCATGTTATAAAACTCAGTTGTGACATCACATTTATTTGCCAAGGCAGTACATTTTATGTCACGTCAGTACACTCTGACCTCAAGTGACAAGGGGTAGACAATGCACACATAAAAAGGAGACAGAAACATCTGCAGATATATGTTATTGTAATATGCCTTCAGTAGCAAATAATTCATGGGTAGCAAATAAATGCAGTACCACTGGAAAATAAAAGCTTGATATAATTTGACATTTTTTACGAAAATCTGTTAAACACTTATTGCAATTCGATAAGTGCAAATCAACATATCATCACTTTTGAAATATTGCTTGATTAAACAATATTTTTCCTTTTTTTACTAAAATGACTAACACGCACACACACACACACACACACACACACACACACACACACACACACACACACACACACACAAAAAACAAGTATATCTGTCTCCATGCCTTCTTCTGTATCTTCCAAGAGTCCTACCATTTTGAGGGTACTTATTTATTTTATTTTATTTATTTTACATTTGTTGACCGGGATAGTCCGACTGGATACATGTCCATTTTCAGCAGAGGCCCGGAGCAAAAAGCTCCACAATAATAAAATTAATAATAGTAGTAACATTACAATAATATTCAAAGAAAGCAAAGGAGATTGATACAATCCAAAGGAGACAGAGATAGATACAATATGTCAGATGGTTCACCACAGTAGGAACACTAATACATATGCAGAAAGTTAATAAAGTGAGAGAAGAAATAGGATCAGTACACAAATTTAGAGCACATTAGGGCAACATTGCTTACTTACTTCATTGCAAATAGCAGAGCTGCTATATAAAAGTTGCAGTGGAAATGCCCTGAGACCAAACACTGTTCGGTCAGCCTAGCCACATTTTTTTTTTTCGAGGGGGGTGACATAATTGCTTTGAAATTCTCTCTGCTGGAGAATAATCTAGGCAACTGGAATAGCCCAGAGCATAAAATTCCAAAGGATACAACACCATCTGTGTTAGGCTACATGCTCTAGAACATGTGAGTTAGGGTACAGGTTCTACACCATCTGAGTTAGGGTGCAGGTTCTACACCGTCTGAGTTAGGGTGCAGGTTCTACACCGTCTGAGTTAGGGTGCAGGTTCTACACCGTCTGAGTAGGGTGCAGGTTCTACACCATCTGAGTTAGGGTGCAGGTTCTACACCGTCTGAGTAGGGTGCAGGTTCTACACCATCTGAGTTAGGGTGCAGGTTCTACACTGTCTGAGTTAGGGTGCAGGTTCTACACCATCTGAGTTAGGGTGCAGGTTCTACACTGTCTGAGTTAGGGTGCAGGTTCTACACCGTCTGAGTTAGGGTGTAGGTTCGACACCATCTGGGTTAAGCTGAAGGTTCTGTAAGGAAATGATGCAAGCGCGAGGCTGATCTTCCATGAATAATATTGTATCTAGCATATCAGAGATAATTGTTAACTGAAGAATGATAAATAATGCAGCAAACTAATTGCAAAACAGCCTAAAAGAAGGAAAGAACTTACAAAGTAATTAGAAACAAAACTGCAGTCTCATATGTTCATCACTGAAGTGGTACTTATCTGAAGCACAACTCAGCACTTAAAATGGCCAAACTTGCAAATACATTTGTATTCAAACATCTTTCAAAGTTTACAGGTAAAATATTCCAGAATGATCTTTTAACTATCAGTACTTTTCTCAACCAAGACCCTGGGAAATAATAAAAGTAGGAACATAAAGCTGCATTGTAACAAACATGTAAACTTCCAATACAAGAATGAAACTGCATCAGACAGAAGTAATTGTAAAGCAAGGAATCCAAAAATCCTGACTCACAGGAAAAGGACAGGTGTTTTAATTATTACTGATCGGTGTCATTACCTCTATGGCACACACATCCTAAAAAGAGGAGTCTGCATATATTGTTGTACATTATTCTATGAATGCATAAATAATAGTTTTCATGCTGTCCTTAAATTACAGGATCTATTGTTTGGCCTTGCTGACACTGTAGTCCTCTAATTAAACAGAGAATATTTCTTTTGAAATATCAAATTTTATTTCTTAAAAAAAATGTATATTCTGTATCTTAGCTAATTTGTTGATAGAAGTGGAATATACTTTTTTAATGCACATTCTAGCTAATACACGTTACTGTTGTTATAAGCTCACACTACACATAGTGCACTGTTTGATATATTCACCTCTCCCAACTCCCAAGCATTCCAGAGATCTGCCAGTTACTTGAGAGATTCCTCAAACACAAGAGTAAATTACTGCTATAGCTTATACTCCAGAGATAGCTTCATACTTCAGATCTCTCCAAATGATTTGGAGAAGTTAGCACCTACTATTGATGGTTCTGCTAGGCTCCTTTAGAACTTCGACTCACTCACCTATCTCACTGTCCCATCAGCCTGCAATAGCCTAACACCTGCAGGAGTTGCCTTGTATCAGTCACTTATCATCATCATCTTCTTTCGGCTGTTCCCGTTAGGGGTCGCCACAGTGGATCACCTGTTTCCATTTCTTCCTGTCCTCTGCATCTTGCTCTGTCACACCAACCACCTGCATGTCCTCTCTCACCACATCCATAAACCTTATCTTAGGCCTTCCTTTTTTCCTGTTACCTGGTAGCTTCATCCTTAGCATTTTTTTCCCAATATACTCAGCATCTCTCCTTAGCACATGTCCAAACCAACATAATCTTGCCTCTCTGGCTTTCTCTCCAAACCTTGCAACCTGGGCTGACCCTCTAATATACTTATTCCTAATCCTGCCCACCCTCGTCACACCCAGTGCAAATCTTAACATCTTTTACTCTGCCACATCCAGCTCAAACTCCTGCTTTTTGTCAATGCCACTGTCTCCAACCCATATAACATAGCTGGTCTCACTACCCTCTTGTAGACCTTCCCTTTCACTCTTACAGGTACTCATCTGTCACAAATCACTCCTCACACTCTTCTCCACCCACTCCATCCTGCCTGTACTCTCTTCTTCACCTCTCTTCCACACTCACCATTACTCTGAACTATTGACCCCAAGTATTTAAACTCATCCACCTTCGCCACCTCTACTCCCTGCATCCTCACCATTCCTCTATCTTCCCTCTCATTCACACATATATTCTGTCTTAGTCCTGCTGACCTTCATTCCTCTTCTCTCTAGAGCATATCTCCATCTCTCCAGGGTCTCCTCCACCTGTTCCCTACTCTCACTACAGATCACAATGTCATCTGCAAACATTATAGTCCATGGGGACTCCTGTCTGATCTCGTCTGTCAACCTGTCCATCACCATTGCAAATAAGAAAGGGCTCAGAGCTAATCCTTGATGTAACCCCACCTCCACCTTAAACGCATCCGTCACTCCCACTGCAGACCTCACTGCTGTCACACTACCCTCATACATATCCTGTACCACTCTTACATACTTCTCTGACACTCCTGACTTTCTCATACAGTACCACAACTCTTCTCTAGGCACCCTGTCATATGCTTTCTTTAAGTCTACAAAAACACAATGCAACTCCTTCTAACATTCTCTGTACTTCTCCATCAACACTCTCAGAGCAAACATTGCATCTGTAGTGCTCTTTCCCAGCATGAAACCATACTGCTGATCACTAATCATCATGTCCCTTCTTAACCTAGCTTCCACTACTCTTTCCCATAACTTCATGCTGTGACTGATCAATTTAATCCCTCTGTAGTTACTACAGCTCTGCACATCACCCTTATTCTTAAAAATCGGTACCAAAACACTTTTTCTCCATTCCTCAGGCATTCTCTCACTTTCTAAGATTTCATTAAACAATCTGGTTAAAAACTCCACTGCCATTTCACCTAAACACCTCCATGCTTCCACAGGTATGTCATCTCGGCCAACAGCCTTTCCATTCTTCATTCTCTTCATAGCTATCCTTACTTCTGCCTTGCTAATCCATTGCACTTCATGATTCACTATCCACACATCATCCAACCTTCTCTCCCTCTCATTCTCTTCATTCATCAACCCCTCAAAGTACTCCTTCCATCTCAACACACTCTCCTCACTTGTGAGTATGTTTCCCTCATTATCCTTTATCACCCTTACCTGCTGCACATCTTTCCTAGCTCAGTCCCTCTGTCTAGCCAATCGGTACAGGTCCTTTTCTCCCTCCTTAGTGTCCAACCTTTCACAGAACTCTTCATATGTCTAATCCTTAGCCTTTGCCACCTCTCTCTTTGCCATGCAGCTCATCTCTTTATATTCCTGTCTTTCTTCATCTCTCTGACAATCCCACATCTTCTTTGCCAGCCTCTTTGTCTGTATACTCTCCTGTACTTCCTCATTCCACCACGTCTCCTTGTCGTCCTTCGTGTGTCCAGATGTGATACCAAGCACCTTTCTAGCTGTCTCCCTTACTAGCTCTGCTGTAGTTAGCCAGCTATTTGGTAACTCTTCACTGCCACTATCACTTATATGTCCCTCAATTCATCTCAGTGAGGCAGGCACACTGATTCTGGCTCTCTTCTCTCCTACTCAAGAGATTAGCATGTCCTCACTGTAAAATTTATACTGCCACTCACAAACAGACTTGCCCACATTTGCTTTAATTACTGACAAATAGCAGGGAAGTTGTAGTGATTAGCTGGACACAGACCAAGGAAGTGCATATGTGTTAACTTAGTGTCAGAGGGAGGGCCAGAGTGGACATGCCATGCCTGCAGCGAATGACATCCCTGTCAACATGACCTATGCAAAGATGTTTCAGGGTGGGGTAGCCAGGACACCTACAGAGGATTAGCAGGCAGCAAGTTTACTGGCATGTGCTGTATAACACAAAGGCAATTGTCTGTAACTTCCCAATGGATATATGAATAGGCTAGTCCATTACTTTTATTTTTAAATGATGAGAATTAGGGGCTAACGGTCCTAATTCCAAGCTGGTCCCACAAGACCAAGAATGGCTGCTCAGTCAACACTGAAGTTAATCCAGCCCTGCTCTCTCATTTGTCTTCAAACTCCTGCATTTACCTGCACATGTTTTTACAATTATTTCAGTGTGACACAACAGCATTTTTTTTGCCATTATAACATAATACCTGATTTTTGGTCATCTCTTTACACTCTTGTCCACAGGTTATCAACTCAGTCCTTTTTATCTGGCCTAAACATTTTGAAACTTAGTGTAAATTACCTGAAGCACCTCCAAATAATTATAGCAAAAATGTTCCAACTCCTTGTGTTTCTCACATTTAGGAAATATTCATCCTTATCAAAATGTACTATAGAACAACAACTATGAAGCCTCATCTGTGAATCATCTTTAATATTCTCTCTTTCCTAATTTAATTTCATCATTTTATTTTGAAAGATATTTTGTACAACACACTAAAATGAGAACACTACAACTACTTGACTCTCAAGGGCTCTAAAACCAGTGTCTAAAAGCCAGGGACGTAAGCAGTTTGCATCACAGATAAGTGAGTACGGTACTATTCACACTCAAATACAAATATGACTTAGGGAAAATAGTCATGGGGAGAGAGCAGGTGGGGGACTTTAGGGTTAAGGAGCAGGATGGGGATTTTAGGGTTAGGGAGGAGCAGGGGAGTTTTAGTGTTAGGGAGAAATCATGGAATTTCGATTTAGGAGGGTGGTTTGGAGTTTTAGATTTAGGAAGGGTCGTTTGCAGTTTTCTGTTTATGGAGTAATCAGGGACTTTACAGTTAAGGAGATGGAATAGAGTTTTGTGAAAGGCGTTTTAGTACTGCAGTGTAGGTTATAAAGTTTGATAAGGCTGGGTGTTGAGAGGGCTACATAGAAATGAGAGATTAGTCTAGTGGGAGTTCGAGCACTTGCTTTTTCGAGCAGGTGGCAATGGGTGTGTCGTGAGCTGTAGGCACATGAGCACCTGTAGTAGACCCTGTTAAACTATGAAGGTTACTCAGTCTGGTTCTTCAAGGTGGTTCCCCAGAAACTCTAGCCATATTTCTGTTATCCACAGATATGCACTTCACATATATAGACCTAGACAACATTTTTGATCGTACTCTCCACATAGAAAGACAAAAAGTTAACATGACCCATTCCCAGTCTTGGTGATTCTTGCATCATCTGTCTGAAATGCCCTTTATATGAAGTCCCTCCTCATCACATTGGAATTGTCTAAACAGGGTATTTCTCCGAATGGAAATAAGGGTTCGGAAATCATTTCTGAAATAAAGGAAATAACCCTGCTGGCAGACATGTTTTCAAAGCTGGGTACACATGATTTATCTGCTTCTAAAGATGTGCTGTCAAATGTATTTATTTATTTTTTGTTTACATTTTGCTAACTGGGGTATTATCACTAGGCCAGTTGCTTCTTTACAATGGAGACCTAAAGTGGCATTTATATTGACTAGAGGAAATTTGGCCAGAGAACTGGGTGAATTCCCCAACTTTTTTTTTTAGTTTGTACCATCAGGAGCTAGGATAAGGCAACTTCTGGGTTAACACACTTCTAACATAATGAAGAGTATCAGATATGGAGAATGCTGTAGACTTATTTGTGAACAGAATATTTGATAAATAAAGTACAGAAAAAAATGCTATCTCCATGGAAAGACTTTCTGTTTCTGAATTTAAGCATGCAGTTAAAAATAAAATTAAATGTATAATTTCGATTATTATTAGTAGAAGGATATGTGTTAGTAACCTTTTTCTTGTTGTAGTAATGTACAAGATGTAATGAAAGCCCATGATAAAAGCAAAGTCTGGACAAGAGGATGGGCAGAATGGGGAACACGGGATGTGAATGAAGGGAAAAGCAGCACATACCAAACGTAAGAATGTTTAATGCTGACAAGAACTCTGTTAGATACTGGGGAACATAAAACTGTTTGGTGGAGAAATTACATATTCAGTGTAGACTTGTAACAAAAGAAGATGTGGACAAAGTGGGGCAAGGGAGCATACTACCAGAAATTACAAACCAATAAGTAGAAAATGCTAGTGCTCTTTGGTACAACAAGACAGAGAAAAAGAAAAAAAGAAGAGGGGCAGTTAGTCTCAAGTGTTAATGAAGATATTTGTAGAAGTAATATGGGGAGATGTGTGAAACGGGGAATGTAAAAATACTGCAAAGGAAGGCGTAGAAAATAAGGGGATGGTCTGCAGACAGAGAGCTCTACAAGTTAAAAAGTTACAAATTAGTATGCAGTATAAGAAAGTGATGAAAGAGGGACAACTGGAGACTGAAAGAACAAGAACAAAATGATGAAATGAAGAAAAAGTAATTGTCTGCGTTTGCATAGTAAAAGAAAAATAAAAACTGGAAGTAAGGATGCAATGAAAGGGAAAGGATGGCAAAGGAACATTGGCTTTGGTGAGTAGCTTTGCTAAGTAGAAGGATTTCCTAACAACTGTTGCTATATGGTGGTCAAAGGAGTGAAAATATCACCCGGAGTTCATAGGTCTGTAACATTTTCATTTTGAAGTGTGGTATTATCATTTCTGGATGCTGGAGGGATGGTTTTGTCTGTCGAATTTTTACCATTTAATGTTAACCTGTTTTCTATATATCAGGTATAAGATCCTGATGGGGGGCTTCTGTTTCAGATGGTGGTTTGACAACTGCTCCCACTTTACAGCCATCTACAAATGGGATTAGCCATATGTCTTAGAATTTAGTCAAAGAGTAAAATGTAAACAAAAGTGGTCCCAGCACTGAGCCCTGTCGCATCCCCTGGTCTCCATCATGTTCTCATATGCTTTCACCAGATCAAGGTAAGATGAGTGTACAATATGGCCACTGTCAATAGCTTGCATTAACTTTAAAGAATTTCACCTGGTTCATTAGACAGGATCTACCTTTTATAATATCAAGATGCTTAAGATCTTATGTGATGAGATTTTTAATGTCAATGTTGTCTGTTATAATGCGCTCCATCACCTTATAAATGCAACTCGTCAGGCTGAAGGGCCTATTGATTTCAGCGTCAGAAGAAGGGACACCTTTATGGAGAGGTATCACTTGTGGGACAGATCCTGTAGCAGGCACACATTAAAAAGCTGATGTAGTTCTTCTGCTAGAAAGTCGTTGCTACTATTTAATCATCAAGCAGCCTGTTGTATTATCTGGTCCCCTGGAGTAAGTATTCTTTCAATTCATGTTCTTTTGTGATGGTAGGGTGGGGGTTGAGAGTTACCGAGAGTTACAGAGATTGTAGGGATTTGAATAATCATTTCTGGAGAGAATTTTACATTAAATTTGTTTGCTGGTATATTGGCAATGTCCATCAGATATGAGTAGGTTTTGTCATTTAGAATGAATTCTACACATTTGTTGTGTCATAGTTTTCATACATAATTAAAGATGGTTTTGTAATTGTCACTGGCTTTAGATGCCAGCCTGAGTTCATGGGTTGACTTCTTTTAAATTTTAGTCCAATTCCTAATATTTTCCTTGACTCAGGATCTTTATATTTGGTGTAAACTATAATCATTTTTTTTTCATTTTATTGTATATTTTATTTATGATGGTGGACCTCCAGGGTGGTTTGCTTTTAATTTATCCATTGTAGTTGGATCTGGATGAGACTGCTCTTTCTCTCTCTCTCTTTCGGCTTTTCCTGGTTAGGGGTCACCACAGCGGATCACCTTGTCCACTCATGATTGGCAGTGAAGATTTTACGGTGTTGAGTTTCCAGCCCGTTGCCCAATCTTCCACAGAAGGCACACACATGCACTCGCACCTAGGGCCAATTTTAGCATGTCAAATCCACTTGCAGCATGTCTTTGGGGATGTGGGAGGAAACCAGAGCACCTGGAAGAAACCCACAGGACCACAGGTAGGACATGCAGACTCCGCACAGAAGACATGCCAGCCGAAGATCGAATCGAAGAGCCTCTTGCTGTGAGGCAACAGTGCTAACCACTGTACCACCACAGCCATCCAAATGTATTTATTTGGGTATAAAACTCCATGGTGAATCAATTTGCTGAGGCAGACTCTAGAGTATTTTTGTTAAAAGTGAATTTTAAGACTTTGTCACAGAATTTGGGGAGATTTCTGCACTTGAAGTCTTTAAATTCTGATATATTGATTTCAGACAGTTTAGATAGTTGACAGAAAAGGTTACTAGCTTATAGGTTCATAGGTTCATAGGTTCATACTAGGCTATCTGCCCTAGGGCATTTATAAGCCTAGCGAGAATGTGTTCGGCTTTCGCCACCCATTTTAAATTTATTTTGCTATGCCCTTTTTCGAGGTTAGTATACTGTGCCTCAGTCTAACAGTGACACAGAAGTGATACCCGGGGTAAACCTATGATCTCCCATCCACTCATCAAGATTCCTCTTGAAGAGAGTCAATGAGGGACTCTGCCTAACCTGGACTGGGATTTTATTCCAGAGTGAAGGGAGCCTCTGGGTTATGAATCTGTCCCTCCAGCATGTCCTATTTATTTCAGTGCTGAGGTTCAAGTCTCGAGCGTAGCTCGATGGGATTTGGATTTTCTGAGGTGCAGCATGTCCATTAATTCCGGGTTGGACATGGCTTTATACGTCAGGCACAGATCGCCTCTGAACAGGCAGTATGCCACTGAGTAGAGCTGGAGTTTCTTTAACCAGACAGCATATGGCATCTGTTTGAGCCCTTTGATTCTCTTGGTGAGGTACTTTTGGGGTCTTTCCAGTTGCTGCAGATGTCTGGTAAGGTACATCCCAAAAGGGGCATTGTACTCAATTATGGGCCTGATGAGGGATGAGTAAAGAGGCACAATGATGTCCCCTGATCTAGATGTGAATCTCTTCATGATTAGGTGGGCTATATAAAATGTTTTTCTAACCACTTTGGCCACATGGTTGTCAAATGAGAGATTGCTATCAACTTGGGTCCCCAGGTCCCTAATTACTTCTTCTGTACTTAATGGATTACCACCTATGTGGTAATTTGTGGGCACTTTGTTTTTGCCAAAGGGGATGACTATACACTTTTTGGCATTTAGCTTGAGGCCATGGCTCTGGCACCAGTTGTCTGTTTCTATGAGGCCCTTTTGGAGGATGCTTGTGTCGACTGAAGAGTCGATTATGGTGCCCAGTTTGCAATCATCTGCGAACTTGGTCAGCCACAGTCTTTCTGTGTTGGCCTGTACCTCCGAGAAATATATACCGAACAAGAGAGGTCCCAGGACTGAGCCTTGTGGGACACCACTTGTAACTGGTTTGGAGTCTGACATGGCTCCAGCAATTCTAACCATGTGGGTTCTGTCCTTGAGCCAGTTTACAATCCATCTAGTGACATAGGGGTTTATATTTAAGCTGGTGAGCTTATCTATAATGCCCGAGTGGGGTATTGTATCGAAGGCTTTTGTGAGGTCCAGGTAGGCTGTGTGGACCACCTTCCCCTCGTCAATGGCCTTGGTGACTGTTTTAAAGAAATCAACCAGGTTTAAGAGGCAGGATCTGCCCTTAACAAAGCCAAACTGGGTAGGATCCAGTGTTTGTAGGTCCCCAATATCTTTATTTATGAGGTCCATGATGATCCTTTCCATAGCTTTGCAGACCAAGCTAGTCAGGCTTATGGGGTGATAGTTTCCAGGATCCGTTGAGGCACCACCTTTATGGAGAGGGACCACTGTTGCTGTACGCCACTCTTTGGGCACATATCCTATAGTAAGGCTGAGACTGAACAGTAGTTTTATGTTTGGGTTTAGCTCTTCTTGGAGTTCATGTAGGACGCAGCCCGGGACACTATCTGGTCCCATTGATGCTGTGTTTTTTGCTTTGGAGAGGGCGGCTCTTACCTGAGCATCTGAGATGTCAGGGGGGGGCAGCACTCTGCTGGGATAGATATTTGCCCTTTTGGTGGGGGGGGGAGTTTGCGCTGAACCTGTCAGCTAGGATGTTGGCAATGTCTGTGGGTTTGGTGTATTTTTTGTCATTTTGGACTAATTCTGAGCATATCTGGGAATTACCACCCAGGTTCCTAACATAACTAAAAAAGCCTTGTGATTATCCTTAGTGTCCTGTGCAATTTTTCGCTCAAAGCTAGCCTTAGACAATTTTATGTGTGCCCGTAGTTTTTTGCTAATACTGATCAGTGATGCCTTCCCTTTTTGGGATTTTGCTCTATCATTTAGTAGCTTCCTCCTTCTATTGTATAGTTTGTTTATGGCTGGGGTCCACCAGGCAGGACGTCTGCCTTTGGAGGATTGGGTTTTGGTTTTATTTGGGATCGCATGATCCATGCATTCCTGAAGGTGTTCATAGAATGCGTTTATAAAGGATTCTGCGGTCTGGGCCGTATTTTCCACAGGCCCGGGGGCTTTGAAGGATTCCACCTCAGTTTTGAGGAGTGTGAAATTTGCTTTAGAGAAGTTTTTGACTGTGGTTTTCTGGGCAGGGGTGGGGTCGGGATGTGAATATCCAGTGAGATTAGTTTATGGTCTGATCTTACCAGTGATGGATACACTTCTGGTCTGGAGCATAGAGTCCCCATGTTGGTGATGATCAGGTCCAGTATGTTTTCCCCTCTTGTGGGAGTGGTAACAAGTTGTTCCATAGCATTTGAGTTTATAAATTCTAGGAACCTTTGGGCTACGGTGTTGGAGCTAGAGTAATGCCCCCAGTCTATGTTTGGGTAGTTGAAGTCGCCCGATATAATGGTGTTTGGAGAGACCTTCATATTTTCCAGTGTTCTCAGGAAGGCCGAGTGGGGTTCCTGGGTTTGGGAGGGTGGTCTGTAGCAGGCTATAAACTGGAAGGCAGTTTTACCCACTGTTAGTTGCACATGGATAGTCTCTGATGCTTCGTGCTTTGCCACCAACCTGGAGGTGTGGGTATCTTTGATGAATATCGATACTTCCTCCTTTTGTGGTTCGGTCCAAGTTTTGGGGCGAAAAGCATGGTATGAGGTATAACTTGGTAGTGCTGGGGTGCTCTCGGGAGCCCTGAACCAGGTTTCTGTTACTGCACAGATATCGATGTTCTCCATGCTAAGGAGAGTTTCGAGTGCATGCATCTTGAGGTTTAGACTTCTGGCGTTGAGTAGCATTACTCTTAGTTTCTTATCCCTTGTGATACCTATGGAGGTGGGTTTGTCTTTTGAGCCTTGCCTAAAAAAGCACTATGGGGGTAGCAAGAGCCTTTGCCAATATCCAAAAGCCCAGGGGTGACAGGTGCAAGCCGTCTCTAGCGAAGCATCGTGGCTTGTTGAGCATATCATCCCAAGCTGACAGGCATTGGATCCCCTTTGAATGACACCAGTACTTAAGCCAATTGTTGAAATTGATCATCTTGTCTTCATATTGTGGCATCATTCTTGGTGAGGGTAAGATGCTACTCAAGGTTAGGGTCATACCGGCCTGGGCTACATGCTCAGAGAGCTCCTTTATGTCTCTTTTCATGTAGTCCAGGGAGGTACGTCTCAGGTCATTCACACCAGCATGGACAATGACTGAGTCATATTTGTACTTGCCTTGGAGTGACCTGAGTGCTTGTAGTCTGCTTGCTTATAGTCTGACTTATTCAGAGAGGGAGTTAGAAGGGGAGGTATGCATAATGACACTACATTTGTGAGTACCAGATCAAAACTATTTTGTCCTCCAATCATGCTATTGACAATCTGGTCTGCTGAGTTTTTATTTTTTGGCACTAAAACCATCTGTGCATATCCTGCATCACAGATGTAGACACTCCAGCCAATTGATAGGTAGTTTAAGTCTCCCAGAATAATAGAGTTTATATTTATAAGGAGTTAGGAACCCTTACATGAACTTCTGGGGTAATGGAAGGGGTCCAGTAACAGGCGATAAACTGATAGTTAATTCTGTTTACTTTGACTTGGAAAGTATAATTTTTGGGTCTCTAGGAATCTTTCAAGAGATGATATATTCTTTCATAAATATTGATATGCCACCATAGTTGCTATTGGGTCTGAAAGCATGCTAGACACTACACCCAGGTATGTAGGGAGTGCTTTCCAGGCATTTAGTCCAAGTTTCAGTGATTATCCATATATGAATGCTTTCCAAATGCAGAACTATGTCAAGATCAGGTAGCTTGTTATTTAACCTTTTAGCATTTAACAAAACTTCTGTAATTTGATCCTGTTTGATTCTGAAAAAAAAAATCATTGCATTTGTAACTTCACTTCCTGAACTTTGCCTAAAAAGACATTATGAGGCTGCAATGGTTTTAGCTAGTATGTGGAAGCCTTTGAACAATAGGCAGTCGCCATCCCTTGGAAAGCAAACAGGACTGTCAGGCATCTCCTCCTTTGCAGACACATACTGCATCCACTTATAATGACACTAGCTATGTTGCCAGTTGTTGAAGCCAATCATTGTTTCTTTGTACCTAGGCATCATTCATGGAGGAAGGATTCTGTTCAGCATCAGGGCCTTGTCTACATTTGTGAACAGTGTAGAGAACCCAAACATATGTCTCTGCATCACCCTCTTGTTTTTTTGCTCCAAGTCATTTACCCCCCATGAACATCTACTATGTTGTAGATATATCTGTGTGGTGCAGGTGTCCTAAGGACGCATGAGATGTCTGAGATCCTGGAACCTGAAAGACAACTAACTACCTGAGAGGAAACTCATTCTTA
>NC_056746.1:1341993446-1342105946 GCF_019279795.1 Protopterus annectens
TCATATCTTTCCTACCTATAGCATATAGATGTTCATAAATGCGTTGTTTGATCATTCTTTCCATCTTCCCAATGTAAAAAGAATTACAATCTTGTCAACAAGCGGTATAAACAACTGCTTCAGTATCGCAGGAATATTTACCCTGAACCTTGTACCATTTATCACGTATTCTAAATTGGTAAGAAGTGTTAATATGTCTACATTGGTAACATGCACCACATTTAGTCATAGCTTTAGTTTTTACATCTAATGGTTTATTAGAATACTCAAGAAGTGACTTCAAGTTAAGACCCCGTCCATAAGTAATTTTTGGTTTATCTCCAAAGATCTTATTCAAGTTACTGTCCTCTATAATAAGAGTCCAGTTTTTTCTGAGAATGTCCCTAATGGAACCAGAATCTAAATTATAAGTACTAAGGAAACTGATTGTAAAATTCTGAGTTTTTTTAATGGGGGAGTCTGCTTGAGCAACCCTGAGGGTTTCATCTTCAGCAGCATGGTCCTTAGTCAATAATGGTTTGAAGTAACCTAGTTGTCTTTTGGTAATAACTTCAGTGGAAATATTAGAAACTAGGGTAGTGGGATACCCTCTGTTTAAGAACATGTTCTCCAATAAATGACATTCCTCAATAAAATCAATCTCATCTGAGATCATTCTAGCTGCCCTACCCATCTGCCCATTAACAACCCCACTCTTTTGGTAATAGGGGTGGCAGCTAGAAAAGTGGAGGAATGAATTGGAGTATGTAGGCTTTCTATAAATCGTGCTTCTAAACCTACTATTATGGAGATCTTTATGAATGTGAAGATCAAGGAAGCGGTCTTTATTTGACCACTAACTTTGATCTAATTGCAGATTTAGACCTCTCCCATCATAACAGAGCCATACTTTCTTTTGCTATATTTTATTTGGTTACAATAGCTCTTTTAGATCGTTTATACCCTTATCCTCTCTCTGGTAGCTCAGACTTGTTTAGTGCTACCAGAGATTACGTCTGCAGTGGTACTTCTGCTGCAGCATATGGTCAAATATAGAACTCATTTTTATTTGAGTCCTAGTGACACACTGCAGCAACTCTCTGGTGTTAGTGTAGGCTGCTGCAATCGCTGAATGTCAAGCGACAAAAAATGTTTAAACCCATGCTCTAATGTTTCATTCTTCAACTGTAGACCTGTTGATAATTAACATCTACCTCTTTGCTAATGTAATGCTTTCCAGTCTGTAAACTTTAGTCTAAATCTGAGTTAAGAATTACAGTGAACTTACCTCCTAATGTAGCATTACAATTATGCAGACAAACTTCCTCCAACTCACCAAAAGAACTGACTTTCACATTTCATATCAATCATCTCCCTTCACTACTGGTGATTACACCTTTCAAAACTACCTCTGAAGATCTATGAAATAAAATGGTCATCCCTCTTTTCTCCCCATTCAACGTATGGTCCACTGTCTTAGCAGAAAATAAGTGCCAGCATTTGATATTTCCTTATCTTTAAGTTGGTCTCTTGTAACCATGGTCTTCAGCAGGCATGTATATTAGATGTTTACAGCTTTATTTCCCTTTGCTTCTCTCACACTTTCATAATGAATAATCCTTCATCCTATAACTGAACAAAGTTCTCTCTCCCCATGCTACAGCTCAAAATAAGCTGCAGTGGTAGTCGCATGAAATAAATTATGGAAGCAAGAGTTTCTGACCATATATAGCACATGCCAAAGCAAGAGTATCTGACCATACGTAGCACATGCCAAAGCAAGAGTATCTGACCATACATACCACATGCCAATGCAAGAGTATCTGACCATATGTAGCACATGCCAAAGCAAGAGTATCTGACCATACGTACCACATGCCAATGCAAGAGTATCTGACCATATGTAGCACATGCCAAAGCAAGAGTATCTGACCATACGTACCACATGCCAATGCAAGAGTATCTGACCATATGTAGCACATGCCAAAGCAAGAGTATCTGACCATACGTACCACATGCCAATGCAAGAGTATCTGACCATATGTAGCACATGCCAAAGCAAGAGTATCTGACCATACGTACTACATGCCAATGCAAGAGTATCTGACCATATGTAGCACATGCCAAAGCAAGAGTATCTGACTATACATAGCACAATGCAAAAGCAAGAGTATCTGACTATATGTATCACATCCCACTTCATGTTTGACTGAGAAAGAAAAGTTCCCCCATGTGTAATATGGAGTAAAATGTTATCCAATGACGAAGATATTCAATAAACGTATTTAAGAGTTTTGAGCTGTGAACATTTATTTGAGGATAAAGAAAATCCTGTTGTTCCAAGTCATGTGCATCGTGTACCATGAAGTAAACCTGCCTGACCTTTACTGAAGACTGTGCAACTGACAACACATCCCAGGTATTCAGAAATGCGGTGTCTGTGACTGCGGTCAACACAACACTGTTTATCACGCATTCATGATGAGCCTTGAGACTCAGAACAAGTGCATGCAGCCAGTCTAGTTTAAGCAATGATCCTTTCCTTGTCACAGCTGCAGAAGTGAGCCCTATGGAGACCATGTTAAACCATTCAGCATCCTCAATAACAGCCATTGTAAGCTCTGACTGTGCATGATTCTTTACAGTAGTTGGTTCATAACCGCATCCACACATGAATAGTAATGTGTTAAGTTATTGCTGTGACTCAAGGCAATAACTATACGGAAAAATGTCTTATAGACCAAAGCAAAGCTATGATTGTTGAGTGCAGAGGTGCTTGTAATGCAGCAAACACAAGTGAAACTGGTAGAAGACTACAATGGAAGCCAGTGAACCATTTCAGGAGTCAGGAAAGTATTACCTAGCAATATAATGGGAGCAGGAATCAAAAGACATACCTTAAAGAAATTGAACCCGGGACCTAGAGAGTATTCTCTCCTAACCACAACATTAACTAAGCAAGGTATTGCAGGAGCAGTAGAGAAGGCGTCAAGGAAACATGTGTCAGGGTAGTATTAATACAAAATGGAAGAAAAGAAAGTAAAGTATGTAGGGACTAGAACATTACACTCCATGCTTTAACAGCCTACAATATGGATCATTAACAAGCAGATCCATGGCAGCAGAAAGGAAAAAAAGCACAAGTTTTACTCCATTTCATATCTGACAACTGATGCACAACAATGCTCAGCGCATTTTTGTGGCAAAATCTGTAGTGTGACAGATTGCTCTTCATTTTTTAGTCCACAAGGAGATTTATATTGATTAAACATGAGCATCAAGGTGCACTGCAGCCCCCTAGATTCCATTACTTAAGTATCCTATCTCTAACATTTTACCACCTTGAGGAAGTCAGAAAAACAAGTATCTCCTCATCTTTAAGGTGGTACAACATCCAAGTTAAAATAATTCAGTAACTGCTATGTGGAGATGTGTAAACAGCATGGGATTACCCTCTGGAAAAAAGATTCCAAGTTATCTTTGCAGTCAGTGTTAGATCTGGAAAAATGAGCTCCTGTTTGTGTTCCATTTGTGTTTGTAGTTAGTGTCTGTTACGGCAGTAGCTTTTGTTTCACATATTTGTACCCATCAGTATGTCATACCCTGCGGCACACTAGCACATACACTGCCACACTGTATAGTCAGTCAGGTGCTTACAATAACTTATCAAAAGCTGTGTGTGTGGTAACTAGGGTTGTTTTTGCTAGGTTTATTGAAAATTGAAATGTAGCACAAATCACTAGGGACACAAACGTATACACACACACACACACACACACACACACACACACACACACACACACACAAACAACCACATATGCATACACCACATGCACATACCACACACACACACACACACACACACACACACACACAAACAAACACACACACACTTTGATACACAGTTACTCACATGTGAAGACACACACACACACACACACACACACACACATATGCATACACCATATACACATACCACACACACACACACACACACACACACACACACACACACACACACATATGCAATGCATACACCACATGCACATACCACACACACACACACACACACACACACACACACACACACACACACACACACACACACACACACACACATACCCACACATGCACATGCACATAGAAACACACTATCATAGCACAGTCCCAGCACACTGCCCCTGTAATTTGATAACTAATAGTACAAACATGACAAAGTTTAATTTATCATGCATCCAGTATTACAGATGATATACTGAGGCACTGTGAGGATGACCAGATTTAGGAGATCTTCACACTAGAGGTGTGTACTCACTTGTGTTGTGACTTCTAGTACAGGTAATGAGACGGATTAACATAGATTGTTTGCAAAGCTCATTATCTGCACTTGGTGTTGAAAGCATCACATAGCAATCTTATGTAAGTCACTTGACACAAAGTACAGTTATGCTACCACACAACCTGCTATGACATCATACTGGGGAACTGCCATCTCCATTCATGAGGAGGTGGCTGAATGAGGGAAGTCCCAACGATAAGAGGCAGATCGTTGAATATGTCCTTAAAATTCTTATTTACGCTAGTTTATTAAGCAATGTTTTATATGAAGAAATAATTAATTCTGTAACAGCAGAATTACAGTACGAAATGATGGTCATTTTCTTTTCTGTGACCTAGGGATCCAAATTAAATCCACTCCGGAGAGGAGTGCTATATAAAGAAGAAAGCATAGGAGATCTGAGAACAACTCAACCTGAAGTCTTTGTTAACCCTTTATGATTATATTGTGTTTGCATTTTCTTTTAACAACGATAGAAAATAACATCGATTCATTAATAATGTTAGTAAGTGTATGGATGCTGAAAGATCTACACTAAAGAATAATATAACATGCACAAGAAATCTGCTGTGGGAGAACATTCAAAACAAAGTTGTGCAAGGTAGATATGCACATCTTTGTATAGAACATTAATAAATGGTACAAGGACATTATTATTTAGTTCTATAAAATGTATGGCTAAATAATAAAAATGCAGATAAAGAAAATTATATTTTAAATGGAGGCAATAAAGCTAACAGGCTGTTAAACCTTTGGAAGTTTCTGTTAGAACCTGTATAAAAAGAGTACTGGTTAAAAGTGGTATATATCCTTAACAGAGGAATACTGCTTAAAAGTGGTATATATCCTTAACAGAGGAATACTGCTTACAGGTGGTATATATCCTTAACAGAGGAATACTGGTTAAAAGTGGTATATATCCTTAACAGAGGAATACTGGTTAAAAGTGGTATATATCCTTAACAGAGGAATACTGGTTAAAAGTGGTATATATACTTAACAGAGGAATACTGCTTAAAGGTGGTATATATCCTTAACAGAGGAATACTGGTTAAAAGTGGTATATATCCTTAACAGAGGAATACTGGTTAAAAGTGGTATATATCCTTAACAGAGGAATACTGGTTAAAAGTGGTATATATCCTTAACAGAGGAATACAATGAAATGGGGAATTATATAGGCTGTCAAGTCAAATAAAAATTACAACATTATTTTTATGGTGTAGAATATTTCTCAGTATTTTTCAAACATTACCAGATATGTTAGGAAGGGTCTATATTAGAAAAACTAAAGTTTATCTTACCGAACGCTAACATGAGCAAAAATCCTGGAACCCGAAACCAGAATTGTGAGAGCGCAGTACAGTGAAGATGGGAATATTTGCCCTTTCCTCACTGTAGTGAGATCTCAGAGTTGGAATATATATTTAGTGGGGGATGTGGCGGGCGCATATTTTATATATATATATTATGAAATGCTGAGACAACACAGTTAAGAAATTGAAGTCATAGTACCAAAATATATGGAAGATATATATATATATATATATATATATATATATATATATATATATATATATATATATATATATATAAAACACCAAGAAAGTGCAAAGTGAAGATGTCCACCAAAGACTCATTACATAACATAAGAGAAACCGTAAGAAATACAAACAAATTCACTACCACCAGGTTCAAAATAAAAGGGCATTTAAGAAAAAAAATATTCCGATAAAAACATATATAGATAACCGCTTTTGGGTGATAGCTAACCCTTCTTCAGATCCATCTTACTTAGACACAAATCCTATTTAAGTTGTTCCTTGAAACATTATCCTTCTATCAGGATGTTCCATTTTAAGTGCCAAAACACATAAAAACATTATTCATAAAAATTCGAAGATAATGACTAGCCATTGTTCAAAATGAAGAGATAGGGTCTAAATCAGCCAATCGGCATAGTAGATATATTCCACATCATCGAATCCCTTGAGTAGTGTAAATGCCAATCAGACAATTAGAAGCAAAATGCACTTGTTCAATATAAGCACACGAAAGGGAAATAATTCAGGATATCAACAGCAGTATAGAAAGGATGGAGCTTATAAAGCTCTATTTACAGAAGGTGTGGGCAGCTTAAAATCACTAGGTTTTAAAAACAGAGGGATGGGTGGGAAAACACAGCAGGGAATCAGCAGCAGTGCTTTAGTCTATGTAGGCTTCGCATCTTTTCAGACAAAGGCCTAGAATTTCACTGAGTATTTAAGTACCACTCAAACAATTTAACCAATGGAAATACATGTGAAATGTGCAGCCTAGCTAACTTAAGTGTCTTTCTCTCACATAGAACAAAACCACTAGGCCAAGCAGATTTCTTAAAACAGAAAACAAAATGGAACAAGTAAAACAGAAAGCACCTTTATCCCTCACAGACAAGAAAATGTTTACTTTTGTCACCCAGCAGGGAATCACTAGCAGTGTTTTAACTTATTCAGCTGTCTCTGATCACTTTTTATCATGTCAGTGAACTAGTAACAAGAACTGTTATCCCCATCAAACAAATTTAGAAGAAATCATTGTAAAATACTTAGATACAAATCTGTTTTACAAAAGTGCATTCCATTGATGTCCCTTTTAATTTCAGCAAAATACATATAATTTCTGTAAAATGATGTATAAAATAATATAGCTGTCATCACAATGTACTAACTCAAAATAGCAGGAATCAACAGTACATACTATATCCCATCTAACATTAACAAAAATAACATTTACAAAAATGACTGTGCAGTGTCTTAGCTTTCAGTGCATGTCCAAAGTAATACCTGAATGCGTTAAGTCAGTGCCTTGCTATGATCTTGGGACCATCCATTAACTTTAACTTTAGGAGTAAAAGCATCATTTCTTCAGCTATGCAGTTTAAGTAGCTCCAGCTTCCCTGGTGTCTGCCGACACATGACTTCCACAGGTGCCATGTAAGGTTCCCTTCAGATAAATCTTAGCATAGCGCTTGCAGGATGCAATTGTCAGCCAACCAGCTTGCTGCTCTGATGAAGGTATATATTGTCAGCCAACCAGCTTGCTGCTCTGATGAAGGTATATATTGTCAGCCAACCAGCCTGCTGCTCTGATGAAGGTATATATTGTCAGCCAACCAACTTGCTGCTCTGATGAAGGTATATATCTGGAGCTTTACTAAAGCTCTGCATTTGGAGGACAATCACAACATAAAGAGACAAAATGGAGAGAAGCAGGGCAGAGAAGAAAACATGAAGAGAGGGAAAATGGGGGCATGTACGAAATCAACAATCATTTAAGCAGAAACTCACCCATCCTCTTTTTTTTCCCTTAAGCGGTTACCTTATGTAGCCAATGCTATCCTTAAAAGTAATATGAAGTAACATTTGTACTTCAGCTGGTATCTACTTAACTTAGTGTGACTATCCATCCCATGGGAAACTTACTTCACCAGAATATATATACTGACTGCTTACCACTGTATGAAAATGTGTAGTGAGGTTCTTCACGAGCTCGTTGTCCCTTCTTCTCACTTCAGTTGCATTAGTCAGTGACAACTGCAAAGCATATCATGCCATTCCTCCTCTGATTTCACAGCTGAGGACAACGTACTGAGCAACATTTTAAATGTACAATATGACACCCCTCCCCCACACCTATGTGGCAGAATGCTACTAAGGTATCCATCAGTCCAGCTATTTGGCATTGTCTGTAGTGTGTTACTACCTAAACAGAAAGCCCATTCCAAATCTAATGCTTTCTAGACTAGCTGGCCCTATCAGTGAGTCATTATAAATGGTCACCAATGTGACAAATGACTCCTGAAGCAGGCTAAGCCTAACATGACATATGTTTTACCTTACATCTATCTTCTCTAAATGACATGCCTGACATATTTCAGAAATAAATTAGTAACACATCCAAGTATACTTGTGCACCTCCCTAAAAACATTTATTTATTATTTATTTATTTCCAGTTTGATTACCGGGGAGGTCCACTGGGCCCCGAGGACCCGTTTTCAGTGGAGGTCCGGGGAGAAAAGCTCCAAAAATATAAATGATACATTGAGGAGACCAGTTTACACAATAAGAACATTCATTATTACAAATAGTCAAAAAGAATTCACTAAGGTTTTTCTAAAGGGTTATACAATTATAAAGCTATTCTTATAGAGTAATTTGGGAAAATGCATTATATATGGACATAGAGAAGAGAGTTAAGAAGACATTTTGCATGCATTCATTTTAAACTGTGAATTTATTTACAATATTTGCACAAAGGGGTTCAAGGATAAATAGCTGTAGGACATTTTGAGTGCTAGGGTACACTCTAGGTAAGATATCGGTGTGTTCTTGGATAGTTTTTAGGTCTCTCTCCACTGTTCTATAGCTGTCTTTTTCTCTTCACCAGTACCATAATGTGTTTCAAATGAGGCTCTGTCAGGTTTTTCCAAACACTTAGAGATTAAAAATGCTGAGCAAAATTTGTCTGACTCTCTGGGAAATATTGTATTCCAAAATCAGCCATCACGTCTCCTGTCAGAACAACTGTGTCTTCTACCTGTGTTTCTAGCTGGCTATATCCAATCTCTCTGACTTTATTCTGAACTTCTGGCTATTCTGGTCACTCTGTACTTCTTGGGTCAGTATTTATTTTTTTTTACTCAGCTCTTCATAATGATCCAAAGTTTGTAGTCTCTGGCATTGGCACTGGGAGGTCAATATTTATAGGTCAGTTCTTCTGTACCTCCATTCACTCCTGGCTATTTACTAATGTCGCATTTGTTTTCAGAATACAGAGCCTGCCTGTTTCGGCATCTGTCTGCAGACTATCTTATCAGCCCTTATGTTGTAGTTGAAGCTTCTTTCCTCCATACTATTTCTCTTGCAATCTCTCTTCATCATTTATTTTTGCGCTTTTGCAAATGCCAGTTAAGTAGCCCTGCACAGACGGATGTCCATTGGTCTCAGTCCAGACCTTAGTATAGTTCCAGGGAGGCATTGTTCACAATTCTGACATACATCTAATTATGTAATTTGCATTTGAATATGTATGCAGTTAACAAGCCTGTAGTACACTTTTTGGCTCTTTCAGAATGGAAAATTTCTAGAACATGCCATGGTCTTCTCAGATTATTACTTTTTCCTGCCAGCATGATGGATTATACTCAGCAACATAAGACAATGAAGTGAGGATCATCAGAATTTACCCCATGATTTTCCTAAGAAGACCTCAGCTCATTCTTCTGGACCACTTTGAAAACATCAGACTGCCTCATGGTTTGACAATGTGATTGATTTCCAAGCCTTCTAGTTTTTCCTCTGGTGTTTTCTTCAAATTCTCAACTTTTAGTACATATTTTTTGAGTGCTGTAAGTAATTTGATAAAAAGGTGGTTTGTTTCTTCTTTGATTTTGTTGGCCATTTCATTTAACATTTTCTGCTGACCTTCCAGTGTGGTTTCCAGTTAACTCTGCATTGAGACTCCACTTGTCATTTCAAAGATTAGACAACCCACTGGCTGCTTTAAAGCTATCTAGTATCATCTCCACAGCTTGAATTGTCTAAACTCTCTGTTTTAAACATGGAAATTACTTAGTAACATAAATAAAATGGGCTGTGGATTAAAATCATTCATTCATTCATTCAGTCCTTCATTTCTTGTCAGATTATCCTCATAATTCAGTGCAAGGTTTCCCCAGGTCTGGGTGTTCACAAAGCTGTGAATCACATCCTGAATGCAATGCCAGCTCATTGTAGTATGAGTACACATATACATGCATGCGCTGACACACACGCACACACACACACACACACACACACACACACACACACACACACACACACACACACACACACACACACACGCACACAAGGCAGACGCACTATCATCCACACACAGATGCTCTCATAAACACAGATACCCCCCACACACACACACACACACACACACACACACACACACACACACACACACACACACACACACACACACACACACACACACACACAGACATGCACACACACGCACACTCACACACATACACACACACACAGGCTCACACACATGCACAGACACACACACACACACACACACACACACACACACACACACACACACACAGGCTCACACATATACACAGACATACACACAGACACACACAAACACACATACACACACACACAGATGCAAGGCAGATGCACTATCATGCACACACAGATACTCTCATAAACACAGATAGACACATACGCGCACACACACACACACACACACACACACACACACACACACACACACACACACACACACACACACACAAACAAGCACACGCACACTCACACACAAACACACACACAGGCTCACACACACACACACACACACACACACACACACACACATGACAGACGCACTATCATACACACACAGATGCTCTCATAAACACAGATACACACACACACGCACACTCACACACATACACACACACACACACACACACACACACACACACACACACACACACACACACACACACACACACACAAGCAAGCACATACATCTATGCCCAGTTTAGAGGGTCACAGATTCATCTTGAGATCATCTTAGGGAAGAGAGAAGGAATTGGAGCACCAACCTTGTTATAAACTGGAGAGCTAAACATAGTGAGACAGACATATTAACAGCTGCATAACTGTACAACTAAGGACAATAATATTTCAAAGGGATTACATTCTATTAAAGACTGACTAGTTATTATTTTTTTAGGGCATAGTCTTAGATCAGTTTCAGTCACCTAAAAAGTCAAGGTGAAAAGCATACAAATGTTCTGAGTATAAGCACAATGATTTGCTGTCTGTCTCATGAATCAACATTTTTCAAGTAAATTATTTCCATTTAGGAGCGATAGTACATCTGACAGAACAGAATGAGATCCGTGTTTAATGACAAATAAATATGCAGAACTAGTACTGCTGGCTGGTTGCCTCTTGTGCAGAGTTTTAATTTTTGAGGTAAATGTGTAGTTTGCCATGATTTTGCGAACATAGCTGTATGCAACCATGCACCCAACAAATGTCTCATGCTCTGTTTATTGTAGTTTTTATGTCCCATGCTCTTAAATAATATGAGCTAACCCTGTATACACTGTGCAGTGCATCATGCTAGAGTTAAGACATAAGTAATGCTAAAGCACAGATAAAAGCATCATGTGATTTACATTACAACGGCTCTAAGGCGCACCTGTTAGTATGGCTAATAATAATGAGAGTCGTGCTTTGACAAGGCTGATATAATAATGTTTTTCTTTAGTTTAGGGTGAGACTGCACTTAAGAAATAGATTACAATTTGCTCAGCTATTATTTTTTCTTGCTGTGAATGTGTCAGTAATGAGCCATTCTGACAAGTGAGAATCAAAACTAATTTCAGCTCATTACAGAAACTACATCAGGATAAAACCAAAGTATTTCTTCTATTCACATGTGCAGCACATGAAAAACTGAAGGGGAATGTCTACAGATGAATGTAAAAACATCACGACTGCTGTTTTTCCATAAACAATAAATTAATTCATGTGAACGGTCCAAATATTGTATAAAATCATGAACTGTTAATGCTTGGCCTCAGAAAACCAGAATGTTATTTTTACTTTATTATTTTACCATAGCAGTAGATGGCACCAAGCCTTGACACTACAATCCCAGTTTTATCTGCAGTATTGATATTTGCCCCGTTCAGATACAGAATTGCATATCCCACAGTGTGCATTTGGTAAACCACAGTTGCAATGAGCAGTACATTCAGCAATATCTTATAATGCTGTTCCTTTTAGTGATAACACTTATCATGACAAGGAAGGAAATTATACTCTGCTCTGACAGCAGTTAGTGGTAGCCAGGCTGCAAAACTATGCAGCATTTTGTATCCCACAGATCTGTATAATGCAGAAAGTTCTAGTGATGCGGATTAGATTCCTGAAAAGGTGATATTTTCACAGAATGCCCAGACTTTTGCCTCTTGTTTTTGTCTGTTCTTCATAAAATGTGCTATTTTCTGGCAAGTTACTGAAAATTAAAGACACTAAACCATGCCTGATACACTAGTAATAGGTGACTCTATAGTCAGACACACTGACGTTCCGCTTACCAGGATGAACAAGGAGAGGATAACAGTGCGCTGCCTATCAGGAGCTAGGATCCGCCATATAACACACGCACTCAGGTCACTCCAAAGCAAGTACAAATATGACTCCATCATTGTCCATACCGGTGTGAATGACCTGACACGTACCTCCCTGGACTACATGAAAAGAGACATAGAGGAGCTCTCTGATTATGTAGCCCAGGCTGGTATGACCCTGACCCTGAGCAGCATCTTGCCCTCACCAAGAATGATGCCACAATACAAAGACAAGATGATCAGCTTTAATAATTGGCTCAATTACTGGTGTCATTCTTGGGGGATCCAATGTCTGCTTGGGATTACATGCTGGGCAAGCCACGCTGCTTCGCAAGGGCTTCCGGATATTGGCTAAGGCTCTTGCCATCCCCATAGTGCCATTTTTAGGCAAGGCTCAAAAGACAAACCCACCTCATTAGAAAACAAAAATGGAAAAAAATTAAGGGTAATGCTGCTCAACGCCAGAAGTCTAAATCTCAAGACGCAGGCTCTCGAAGCACTCCTCAGTATGGAGAACATTGATGTCTGTGCAGTAACTGAAACCTAGTTCAAGGCTCCTGAGAGCACCCCAACGCTACCAGGCTATACCTCGTTTCATGTTTTTCAGCCCCAAAACTCGGGCCAAACCAAAAAGGGAGGGGGAGTGTCCATATTCATCAAGGACACCCACACCTCCAGGTTAGTGGCAACACATGAAGCATCAGAGACCATCCAGGTGCAACTAACCATAGGCAAAACTGCTATACAACTGGTAGCATGTTACAGACCATCTTCCCAATCTCAGGAACCCCATTCAGCCTTCCGGAAGACATTGGAGGATATGAATGTCTCACCAAACACCATCATATTGTGAGACTTCAACTACCCTAACATAGACTGGGTGCATTATTCCAGCCCTAACACCCTAGCCCAAAGGTTCCTGGAATTCATAAATTCAAATGCAATGGAACAGCTAGTCACCTCTCCCACAAGGGGAGATAATATACTAGACCTGATCATCACAAACATGGGGACAAAGTGCTCCACACCGGAAGTATACCCCTCACTAGTGAGATCTGACCACAAACTAATCACCCTGGATATACATATCCCACCTTCACCCCCAACACAAAAGACTACAGTGAAAAACTTCTCAAAAGCCGACTTTACACTTCTTAAGACTGAGATGGTATCCTTTAAGCCCACTGGGCTAGTGGAAACCACATCCCACAATGCTGAATCCTTCACAAATGCTTTCTATGGACATCTCCAAGAGTGCATGGATCATGCAATCCCAAATAAAACCAAGACCCTCTCCACCAAGGGCAGGCATCCTGCCTGGTGGACCCCAGCCATAAACAAATTGTATAACAAAAGAAGGAAGCTACTGCACGACAGAGCAAAATCCCATAAAGAGAAGGCATCTCTGATCAGCACTAGTAGAAAGCTACGTTCTCTCATAAAAACATCCAAGGCCAACTTTGAGAGAAAAATCGCTATGGACACTAAAGATAACCACAAGGCCTTCTTCTGCTATGTTAGAAACCTGGGCGGAAACCCTCAGATATGCTCAGAGTTAGTTCACAATGACAAAAAATACACTGAACCCACAGATATTGCCAACATTCTGGCAGACAGGTTCAGTGCAAATTTCTCCCCTCCCTCAACCCCAAAAGAAGAAATACTTATCCCAGCTGAATGTAACCTTCCTGTCATCTCAGATGTCCAGGTGAGAACCGCCCTCAGCAAAGCTAAAAACACAGCATCAATGGGACCTGACGGTATCCCGGGTTGCATGCTACGTGAACTCCAAGAGGAGCTAAACCCGCACATAAAAATGCTATTTAACCTTAGCCTTACTACAGGATATGTACCTGAACACTGGCGTACAGCAACAGTGGTCCCACTCCACAAAGGAGGCACCTCTACAGACCCTGGTAACTACCGCCCCATAAGCTTAACCAGCCTGGTCTGCAAAGCTATGGAAAGAATCATTATGGAACTCATAAACAGAGACATTGGGGACCTACAGACACTTGATCCCACACAGTTCAGCTTTGTAAAGGGCAGATCCTGCCTTTTGAACCTGGTTGACTTTTTCGAAACAGTCACTAGAGCCATTGACGAGGGCAAAGCAGTCCATACAGCCTACCTGGACTTGGCTAAAGCTTTCGACACAATACCCCACTCAGGCATCATAGACAAGCTCAACAGCTTAAATGCAAATCCATATGTCACAAGATGAGTTGCAAACTGGCTAAAGGACAGAACCCATAAAGTCAAAATTGCTGGAGCCATGTCAGACTCAAAGCCAGTCACAAGTGGTGTCCCACAGGGCTCTGTCCTGGGACCCCTCTTGTTTGGCATTTATTTCTCAGATGTGAAAGCAAACATGGGAGGGTTGTGGCTGACAAAGTTCGCAGATGACTGCAAACTAGGCGCCATAGTCGATACACCAGCTGACACATACATCCTACAGAAAGGCCATACTGAAACGGACAACTGGTGCCGGAGTCATGGCCTTAAACTAAATGCCAAAAAATGTATAGTCATCCCCTTTGGGAAAAACAAAGTACCCACAAATTATCACATAGACAGTAATCCACTGAGTATGGAAAAAGTAATCAGAGACCTGGGGACCCAAGTCGACAGTGACCTCTCATTTGACACCCACGTTGCCAAAGTGGTTAGAAAGACTTTCTACCTTGCCCACCTTATCATGAAGGGATTCACATCCAGATCAAAGGAGGTTATTGTAACCCTATACTCCTCCCTTATCAGGCCCATGATTGAGTACAATGCCCCATTTGGTATGTACCTCACCCGGCACTTGCAACAACTGGAGAGACCCCAAAAGTACCTCATCAAGAGGATCAACGGTCTCCAACATATGTCATATGCTGCCACTCTAAAGAAACTCCAGCTCTATTCAGTAGCATACCGCCTAATCAGAGGTGATCTGTGCCTGATGTACAAGGCCATGACCAATCAGGAATTGATGGACATGCTCCACCTCACAAAATCCAAATCCATCAGAACCACGAGAGCTAAAGATTTAAACCTCAGCACAAATATGAATAGGACATGCTGGAGGGACAGATTCATAACTCAGAGGCTTCCCATACTCTGGAACAGAATCCCAGTTCATGTTAGACAGAGCCCTTCACTGACTCTCTTCAAGAGAAATCTTGACGAGTGAATGGGAAATCGTAGGTTTACCCCGGGGGTCATCTCTGTGTCATTACTAGACAGAGGCACAGTAAACTAATTCTATTATGTAAGGAGGTCTTCACTGTGTCACTACTAGACAGAGGCACAGTATTCTAAATCTATTCTGTACACTTTTGTACCATTACATGGGGTGGCGAAAGCCACATCGCTATGGCTAGTCTTATAAATGCCCCAGGGCAGATAGCCTAGTACTAAACTATGAAACTATGAAACTATGAATTCCATTTCATTTTCAGATTTCATATAGGTTCATAGGTGAATACTAGGCTAACTGCTCTGAAGTAGGCTAACTGCTCTGAAGGGTCATTTTAAGCCTAGCTAAAAAAATACCATTAAAATAATTCATGTTAGCACAAATCCTGCTATTCTGCAACTTTCTAAGTTTATAAGAGCAGTATTAAAATTTATCCCTATTTTAGGCCTTTATTCCCCTATTATTTTAGGCTTTTTCCAGATTCCACACACTAAAGGTTTGAGAGATACGAAGAGGACAGGACAGATTTCAAAATAATAGCATGGCATTATGGAAGTCACCAGAACTGACAAACACACTACACTGATAGTTGTAATATGGAGAAGAGATAACTTGAATAATTATCATGTCTAATAACACAGTCATACAAGTACGAAAGGGTATGGTGAAGGACCAAGCAATGAGCAAGCTGCCTGGTAGTAATGGATGTAGTGCTGGGAGGTAAATGAACATAAATATACACCACTGACTGTAGCTGTTTACAGAAGTGGGCATCTATGTGGATACATAGGTAGTAAAAGGCATGCAGTCTAAGACACCATTAATGAGACGATCCAAATTCCCAACTGTCCGAAAGTGCTGTCTAGTTAAGTGACTTTTTCAAGCAAGTTCACACATAATAAGAAGGCTGTGGGAATTAAACCCTGTACCACAGGAAGTAGCTCATTACCAGCTCATAGCCTTAATCCTGTGTGCCAACTGCTAAACTCCTCTGCACCAACTGCCAGACATATCTGCTTACTGTGCAGAAAATGCTGTCAAGCTCTGGACACCAAGAAAATAAAAAATGCATGTTAATGTCACAGACTAAGTCACATGACTGGTGGAGCATAGAAAAGATATATAAAAGTACTGGGGGAGTGGGACATGTGAGGGGAACACACACAGAGTACACACCACTATGGATGGGTGAGATAAAAGCAGCAGAAAAGGGTGAACAAAATTACACTATCCAGTTCCATTTAGAATGGCATACGTTATGTAGCAGAGAATGAATAGCAAATACTTGATGAAAACTGTATGTGATAGTTAACCAACCAACAAACGAATATGACCTGCATAGCCTATTGTATTGGAAGCAATCAATACCTACAGACCCATAATTTGTAGGTACACAAACACTAGGTTATATAACAAACCCCCCTTCTTGAAGAGTGAAATGCTCCTGATACATAGTATATATACCTCATGTAACCATCTCAAACTGGTTCACCTTATAGCCTCTTCCAGCATGTTCATAGGACAACATCTATGAATAACAGGCATCTGGTGTGCAGCTTCACATGGCATAATCTGTTTAATGTGTTATGCCTAACTTCCCTACTTACAATGTAGAGGCCCAGATAATCTGTCTCCAGGTTAAATAAGAGATGATATTATTGATTCATACCCTTACACAGGGGTGCACTGAAGGTAACAACAGTTAACAGGAGAATGCCTGTACAGGAGTCGTTAACTAGAAATCAACATTCTCGTTAATCAGAAATAACCCAGATTCTCATTATTTGTGATAACTATCCCCAATGCTTTCTCTCCTTTTTGTCTTTTTACAAACCTATCACAACAAAAGGGAAATCATTTAAGAATAAACCTAATTAAGCATTACCCTTACTTCTTAGAAAATCTTAAAAAATACTGGTCTAATACTAAAATAAAGACTGGCTTAGCTTTTAGTTCATTAAACAATGGAAATCCATACAAATGAAAAACATGTTTTATAACGGTCAACTGCCATTTCTTCTACAGAATAAATATGTTCTGAGAAAACAGCATCTAAAAAGCTTCAATAGCAGCTATTCCTGTGAAATTTGATGCAGGATTGAACTTTTTTTTTCTTTGAGGCTATAATAATGGTTTTAATTATTTTCAGATATTGCATACTAATTTATATAACAAATAATATGACAATAATGAGTTTTTCCTCACATATTTTCTCAAACTCATGTTATTGTTTTTCATTGCACTCTACTATGAAACATATATTCTGTGTTTATCTCATTACATTTTTTCATTCTTATGTTTTGTAGTGTTACATGATGTTTTGTGATTTAAAATATTTGGAAATTATTTTTCAAAGATTGTGACTGTGGAGTTTTTCTCTCTGGGCCTCCTCTGAAACTAGGCACTGTCTGGCCTAGCTGGACTTTCCAAGTAAACAAATGTCAAATAAATAAAGAAATAAACAAATCAGTCCAATCAATCAATCAATCAATCAATCAATCAATCAATTAATCAATCAATCATTTTCTGAATGTTGCCTCAAAGACGTTGAAGACTAGCCCATATCCTCAAAGACATGACTCAAATTATTGCTCCAAACATGTAGTCTCTTTCAAAGAATTAAAAGTTTTTATGCCAATTGCCATACATGAACATAGCATGTGTACTTTAATACAGTTTTGTTTAAAGCCTCCCTTTGGATGAAAAATTATGTCAAGGTCCCATCTGTCTGAGTTGGTGGTACCAAAGCTGGATGTACAAAATTCCACAGCAGTTACTGATAAAAACACTAGGGGAGTTTCCTGGTACCCTGACCAAATTTCTCCTATTCAATATGAGTAGCAACTCTGGTTTCTGATTAGAAGAGAATATTGGCTTAGAGGGACTGGCCCAATTGTCAAAGTGTAAATAAAATAAATAAAGGTATTAAACAATGACCGATAGAACTTCTCTTTTTCCATAATCTTTGAAAAATGCTCCATTTTAAATCCAAGGAAGTACATTTTAATAAATGTACTTATCTTCCCATTTACTTTGGTTTTGTTTCACACCCACCCACACATTCCTTGTTTTACAATTAAATTACAGGGTTTTGAGCTGCCTGCCAGTACTGTATATCTGGTTTTAGAAACTCCGCCCAGTCTCATCTCATCTGCTCTTCTTATTGGACACTGACAGCACAGCAGCCATGGGATCCAGACTATGCAGAACACTCTGCATTTAAATGATCTCTGAGGTGGTTTTCTGCTCCTCCACATTGAACAGTGGTGGCTCCAATTGGCATTTTTTGATTGTCTCATATACCACAAGTAGAGCCAATCAGCTTTGAGGTATATGAGCCAATCAGAAAATGTTTTTAAGGCAAAGTGAGCCAATGCAGTGAGAAGAAATTGCCCAATCACTACATGACTTTCCCCTAACAACACATCTAATAGTAGCACTACAAAGGTTTTCACTATATTGCGATACCTTGAAAAATGGGTATCGCACAAAGCTTATTCTTCCATTTACTTTTTATTTTTGGAACAGAACAAGCTTAGTTTCCTGGAGGACTTTTGAAGTTTTGCCTTCTACATCTGCTGCCATCATTCTTAGTTCAGGAATGAAGACTGAGAATGCATTGAAGTAAGGAATTTGGATCACATGGACTAGGAGACCAAGACGTAAGCCAGCTGCAGCTTGGAGGAGTGTACACTGCATTGTGCTACCAGTCCAAACCTTTGGTCAGCTCACAGGATGATCTGTAATACCATCCTACCTTTAAGGTCTCTTGTTTATTGGCTATAGTTAGGACATTGGTGGCACTTCTATTGGTCTAGCTGGGAGGTTTTGTGGAGTTTACCTACTTTCCCTTTGTTTCTTTTTATTTTGTGCTATAGTTACTGGAGTTTAGATTTGTCCACCATGCTACTTTTTCTTCTGGAACCCAGTGAAGATTGTGATGGAGCTACTTGATGTACTTGGCCAGAAGAAAGTTCATAGGTTCATAGGTGGGTACTAGGCTATCATCCCAAGGGACTAAGTAAGCCTAGCCAACAAGGTTCTCGCCACCCAAGAAAATTAATTTCCTGTGCCCCTGTCGAGCAGAGCCGCAGAAGTGAACCCCAGGGTGTATTTCCTATTTCCCATCCACTCATCAAGATTTTTCTTGAAAAGTGCTAATGAGGAACTTTGCTTGACATAGATGGGTAGCTTGTCCCAGAGTATAAGAAGTCTCTGGGACAGGACTCTATCCCTCTAGCATGTCCTGTTTATTGTGGTGACAAGGTTTAGTTCCCTAGAGTGTGTAGCTCGAAGGGATTGGGATTTCTTTAGGTGTTGGATGTCCAACAACTCTGGATTTAACATAGCTTTATATGTTAGGCAGAGATCTTCTCGGAGTAGGTGATATGCTATAGAGTAAAGCTTGAGTTTTTTGAGATGGTCAGTGTAGGGCATCTGTTTGAGGCCAGTAATCCTCTTTGTGAGATACTTCTGTGGCCTTTCCAGCTGCTGCAGATGTTTTGTGAGGTACATTCCAAAAGGGGCGTTATACTCTATAATAGGTCTAATGAGTGCCGAGTAGAGGGGAATGATGACTTTTTCTTTTCCTGGATGAGAACCCTTTTGTGATGTGGTGTGCCACATAGAAGGATTTCCTGACTACTGTGGTGATGTGATTATCAAAGGAGAGGCTACTGTCCACCTGAGTTCCAAGGTCTGTTATCACACATTCGGTGTTAAGTAGTCTGCCATTTATGTGGTAGTTCATGGGTACAGAGTTTTTACCAAAGGGGATGACAATGCACTTTTTGACATTGAGCTTGAGGCCATGCCTCTGATACCAGGCATCTGTCTCAGTAAGGCCCTTCTGTAGGATGTCCACATCATTTGGGGACTCAACAATGGCTCCTAGTTTGCAGTTATCTGTGAACTTCATTAGCCAGAGGCCTTCTGTGTTAGCCTGTACTTTAGAGAAGTAGATACCAAACAGGAGAGGTCCCGGGACGGAACCCTGTGGTACTCCACTTGTCACTAGTTTGAATTCAGATTTGGAGTCTGCAACTTTTACAGTGTGGGTTCTGTCAGTGAGCCAATTGGCAACCCATCTTGTGATGTAAAGATTTATACCTAGTTTAGTGAGTTTAGCTATAATTCCAGATAGGGGGATGGTGTCGAAAGCCTTGGCCAGGTCAAGATAGGCTGTGTGAACCACCTTACCCTCATCTACGGCTTTGGTGACTGCCTCAAAGAAGTCGATCAGGTTCAGAAGGCATGATCTGCCTTTCACAAATTCAAACTGGGTGGGGTCGAGAGTCTAGAGGTTACCAACATCTTTGTTTATGAGTTCCATGATGATACGTTCCATGGCCTTGCAGACCAGGCTCATCAGGCAAATAAGGCAATAGTTCCCAGGATCAATGGTGGCTCCCACTTTGTGGAGTGGGATAACTGTTGCTGTGCTACATTCAGTGGGCACAAAGCCTGATGTGAGACTATGATTGAACATGGTGCTTAGGTGGGAGCCAGTTCATTCTGATGTTCATGTAAAATGCAGTCTGGGATGTTGTCCAGTCCCATGGATGCTGTGTTTTGGTTTTTAGAGAGTGCAGCTTTTACCTGCGTAGTTGTGATTACAGGGACTCTGCATTCTTCATAAATACATATATATATATATATATATATATATATATATATATATATATATATATATATATATATATATATATATGGGCCCTTTAAGAGGTGAGGGGGGGGGGGTAAAGTTAGCACTGTACCTATCTGCCAGGATGTTGGCAATATCAGTTGGTTCTGTAATTTTCGTGCCATTGTGCTGAACACAGAGCAGATCTGGGTGTTGCCATTGAGATTCTTGACATAGCTATAGAATGCTTTGTGGTTGCCCTTAGAATCAGTGATGATTTTGTTTTTGTGGCTAGCTTTGGAGGATCTTATAAGGGATCTCAGCTTCTTACTGTGGCTGACCATGGAGGTCCTCCACTCATGGGATTTTACTCTCTTTTGCAACAGTTTCTTCCTTCTGTTGTAGAGTTTGTTTATGGCAGGGGACCATTAGATTGGCTTCCTTTTTTTGGAGGATAGCATCTTGGTTCTGTTTGGGATAGCACGATCCATGCACTCGTATAAGTGCTTGTAGAGTGCATTTGTGTGGGATTCAGCAGTTGTAACTGTATTGTCCATCTGCATGGGTGTCATGAAGTTTACCACGTCTGTCTTTAGAAGCATGAGGTTGGCTTTGGAGACATTTTTTACTGTGGTTTCCATAATGGTTAGTGGGGGCAGGATGCGGATATCTAGGGTGATTAGTTTATGGTCGGATTTGACCAACGCGGAGTTGACTTCAGTTGTGGAACACTGGTCATTCATGTTGGTAATGACTAGGCCTAGGAATGTGGATAAGCTGTTCCAGGGCATTGGAATTTATGAATTCCAGAAAGCTTTGAGTGAAGGATTGGTACATGAGTCGTTTTCCCAGTTAATGGTGGGGTAGTTGAAATCACCCATTATTAGGGTGTTTGGTTGAAACCTAATATTTTCCATTATATCAAGAAAAGAGGAGTCGGAATCCTGGGGCATGGTGGGGGATCTGTAGTAAGCTACAATTTGGATTTCAGTTTTGCCCAGAGTTAGTTGCACTTGGATAACCTCGGAAGTTCCTGACTATATTTGGTTCAGTTAGTCAAGGTTAGGATTAGAAAGAGTTTTTTTTTTTTTTGCTTTATTTTTTGGAAGGGGGTCTGTGCAGAAAAGTAAGCTTTTTCTTGGTGAGTTTGACAGGATTGCAGTGGGTCAGTAATAGCATGTAAAACCATTAATGCTAGATTGGAGGTTTATGTTGGTTAATGTTTCTTCATTTGATTCAGTTAGTCAAGATTAATAATAGAAAGAGGCTTATTTTCTTTTTTTCTGGGGTAGCCACTGCACATAAGGTAGCTTGTCCTTGGTAAGTTGATGCAGATTGTAATGGGTCAGTAAAGGTGGACATCAGTTTAAGTCAATTTTATGCTATGTAATATTGGAAAGAAATGAAATTTAGAAATATGCAAAGTCTGTTCTATTAACATTTTGAATTGGACTACGGTTGTTAATGCCATACTGGAGATTTATGCTGGTTATTGCTAAGATAATTTATAGTGATGCCAAATGAGGTTTGGAACAAGGTAATGAGGATGGGGGTGGGGAGTAGGGATGGATAGAAGGGTTCAGTGTGGTGAGACGGATAGATTAGTTAAGCTGTAGGTGGTAATGGGTTAATGTAGTGGGGACTCATAGTGAGGTAGGTTTAGGGAGGGTGTAGATTTTATATAAGTGTAGTGGGGGAAGTTGTGTCACATTTTGGTGTGAGTTTGGAACTGCAAGAATCAAACCCTGATGACCTGCAGGCAAAAGGGTGCAGGTAGGCCTTGGACTACCTTTAGTCTGGATTTATGTTTTTTGTGTGGATAGTTCATAGGAATCAGTGGTGTTTTTGTTATTCCTGGTTCAGTGATTTCTTTTAGCTGATTAGGAAGGAGTTTTAGGTACTGCTAGTGGGTGTTGTGTGTTCGAGAGTGGTAGCATTTTGGGTAACAGTCTTAGGTGTGAGGGCCAGTCAGCTTTGTGGATTGAGGGTAGGAGTTTGGGCAGGGCAGTAGTTTTCTGGGCTGGGAAGTGGTGTGCTGCAGTTATTCATTCCTGTTCTGGTGCAGTGCCATTGTGCCCCCTTTGCCGTTGTCCCCCCCTTTGCGGCTGTATTAGGCTTCTGCTTTCCTGATTGGCTATCTTTGTGTTAAAATGCAGTTATCTCCCTTTAATGGTGTGTAAACTGGAAGTTCACTGCATAGTATTTATTTATTTTTATTTTCATTGATGGAGTTCAGATGTTTGTGTACCAGCGGTGGGGGTATATACAAGGGAAATTATAGTGATCCGTGGCATGTTTTTTGGTTTTTGGTTCATGAATGTTGAGCGGCTGTCCATTGTAGATGCTCTGTGCTGTTTGCAGGCTTGGGACCAGCCATGATTTAAGTTTTCTGTGAAGCATGTGCAGTGCAGCTGGGAACTGTTAAATAGGTAACAGTCGTGAGACATGCTGCGGTGATACCCGTAAGTCCAGTGAGAGCTATAAGCTGTTTTTTTTATATATACATATAGGATGTGTACATAAAGGAAAAAAAATGAGAATAAAGGAGAGGAGGGAGAGGCAGAGTGGTGAGGGGGGAGTGAGGGGAAAAGTTGCTTTGATCCTGTGGTGCACTGGAGGTACGGTTCCTTGCTTAGACATGTCTTTTCTTGGGGACTCATTGTCCCTTCCCCTGGCTTATAGCATACTTGTTGTTGACAGGTGTGATGTGTATGCACTGCTTTAGTCAGCCCTGGGGCTAGTTTGTGTTGGACTGACCTTGGATTGGCCTTTGACCGGTCATTTCCTCAAAGTTGCACATGGAATTGTGGCAGCTGTATTGCGTGGTTTGTGGTATGAGGCCCATTTGTCTGCCATTGCTTTAAGTTGGTTGTCTACCTGACTGCATGCCTTGGCCAGATAGTTTGGGTGAAGGAGAATTGATTGGATGGCATTGAATAATGTTAGGAAATCATCCCCAACATCATATTCAGGCTTTAAATTCAATGCCAGTTTATGAACCTATGAATATTTATTGCAAATGCAGCGGTGATACTGAACAAAGACATGAAAATTCTTAGACAATTTTCTGCTGTCCGAACTTAAGCATGTTACTATCTGACAAACTGCTGAATGGGGTGGTGCCTTGCTGAGAGGAGTTTATATCATTTTTTTCCCCTTGCATTAACTTGTTGACATTATAAGGGAGGTGGACAACTTGTATAGTTTCATGGGAATTTTGCTTTAGTGTTGGCTCTATTTCCCTCCCTCCTTTGAGTTCTTAACAGATATATGTACTTATGTTATCACTGTCTTAATGAACTTTTCTTTTGTTACAGATGTCGAGCATGCAGAGTCTATGGTGATGGTGGGTGGCCATTGTGGTGGAGGCTGAAGAATTGTTCCAAGAGGTGCCCAATGCTGACTCTGGGATGGTGGACCAGGCAGAGGAAGCCAGCTGAAAGAGACAATGTTTGGGGGTGAGGACCAGGTCAGTGACTCATGCAAAGAGGCAGTGAGTATGAAGAGCGGTGGCTGCAGCTGATTTGTCAGTGGCTGAAGCAACTCCCGATTGAGCAACAGGTAATGATCTGGAATTGGGTGCTCAGTTAAAGCAGACAGATTTGGGGGTGTTGAGGATGATGGTGAGACATTGGAGGGTAGCCTTTGTTATGGGTTGGGGATGTGGGGAGGACTATAGGGATGCACAGCGGAATCATAGACAAGTGGGGATGAAGTTCTGAGGGCTGACACCACTGGGTCAGTTGGCAGTCTTGTTACATTTTCAGAAGTGGGATCTGATTTTGGCATACGTTCAGGTGACTGGTTAGCTATGTAGATATGTGGGAAAAGGGCCAGGGACAGTGTCTCTAACTCCTCCTGTTCTGTCTAGAGTTAAAGAGAAGATTTGGAAAGAGGAGTATGTTGATGTTTTTGAACTGATAGCTGCAGAAGAGGTTCAGCAGTTGGTGGAGTTGGAGTCGGCAAACAGCAAAGAGCTGTTGTCTGCCTTAGCTGCATTAGGGAGGAGGAAGGTAGGTAGACTGTGACCTAGGACATGGGATAACTGGGTAGTAGAATTTGTTTAATATATGGCAGTTTTGTTGGAGAAGGATACATCCTTGGCTTTGGCTCTATTCAGTTACTTTCTTACAAAACAGAATGTCAGCATTTGAGGCCTGGGAATGCCTAGTTGTGGTATGGACAGAGGTTTCAGAAGTAGAAAGGAGTGGATCACTCTCTTCATTGGAAGGTTCATCATCCAGATATTTGGCTGGCTACTATAATGGATAGTTTTACTGGAAAAGCTAGAGGGGTAAAGGAAGGTAGGGTGAGAAGGTGAAGGAGTTTGTTGGGCTTTTAATGCGGGAAGTTGTTCATGGGTAGGGTGTAAGTTTTCGCATGGTTGTTCAAAATGTGGGGGACTCATTCAGCAGTTCAGTGCGGGCAACGAGAGGTTAATCTGATGACTTCAAGCTCATTTTCAGCTGAATGGAGCTTCTTCCCTTCCCATGGGTTTCAGATCTTTAAAGGTAGAAGCAATTTTCGAGGGTTATGGGGGAGGGTGTCCTTTAAGGGAGCTAGAGGAAGTAGTGGTTTCGCATTCTCACATTAAGGTGGAGGTATTGCAGAGTATGCTCCAGTGATTTCCTGATGCTTCTCTTAAAGAAGAAATAATTAAAGGTTTTTCGAAGGGGTTTTCTCTTACACTGAGAGTGGTTGGGGACTAGGTGGTTTTTAAGAATTTGTGATCTGTAAGGGGTAAGGAAGATATTCTGCTGCATTTGGTAGAGAAAGACTGACAGGAGGGTATGCTGTTGGGGCCCTTTGATAGCCCTCCCTTTCAGAGATTTAAGTTCTCCCCACTGTGTTTGGTTCTGAAGATAGTGAATGGTGAACTTAGGCTGATTCACCATTTGTTGTACCCATTTGGGAATTGAGTGAATGATTTCATTTTAGCGAAAGATGCTAAAGTCAGTTATGCATCTTCGGATCATGCTGTACAGGCTATCCAGAGGTTTAAGGATCTGTGGATAGTAAAGGTGGATATTGAATCCACTTTTCACCTGTTGCCAGTAAGAGATGAGGAGTGGCCATTACTAGGCATAGTAGTAGGGAGCAACTTTTATTTCAATAAGGCTATGCCAATTGGTTCCTCAGCAGCTTGTGATATTTTTGAGAAATTTAGTATGATTCTTCATTGGATGTGACAGCAGAGGGTAGGTACACAGAGGGCTGTACATTATTTGGATCATTTTTTTGAAAGTGGGGGAGGGATTTGAGGGAGCGTACAAAGGTTTGCAAGAATTCCTGGGGATGTGTGATGAGTTAGTGGGTCCATTCACCCAGTTTAAGTTGGAAGCCCCATCCAAAGGTTTGGATTATTTGGAACTGTTAGTGGACACAGGAAGTTGACTGTTTTGCTTACCAGTGGACATGATAGACATACTGAAAGAGAAGATTGAGGCAGTGGTGTGTAAGGTTAAGGTGTGCATTCGGATGGTCATGGAACTGTTAGGGATTCTAGGTTCATAGGTTCAGAGGTGTGTACTAGACTAATAGCCCTGGAGCCTTTACAAGCCTAGCCCATAGGATTAATCAGGCATCATGCCACACAACCTTCATTTCCAGTGCCTCTATTGAGTAGAGCCACTGGAGTGATCCCTGGGGTAAACTTTCTATTTCCCATTCACTCATCAAGATGTCTCTTGAAGAAGCCCAGTGAGGTGCTCTGTTTGACATGTATGGGAAGTCTATTCCATAGCAGTGGCAGTCTCTGGGTTATGAACCTGTCCATGCAGCATGTTCTGTTGATTGTGGTAATGAGGTTGAGGTCTTCTGGAGCATGTGGTGCAGAGGAATTGGGATTTCTTTAGATGTAGCATTTCTAACAGAGCTAGGTCAGACATGGCTTTGCAAGTCAAGCAGAGATTACCTCCAAGTTAGCGATATGCGAGAGAGGGAATAGTTGGAGGTTTTTGAGTCTCTCCATATAGGACAAGTATTTAAGGCCTAGGATCCTCTCTGTGAGGTACATTTACGGCCTCTTCAGTTGTTGCAGGTGTCTAGTGAGATTCATGCCAAATGGGGCATTGTACTCGATGGCTGGCCTAATGAGAGAAGAGTAGGGGGAGACAATGACCTCTTTCTTCCTGGATGCAAAACCCTTAATAATGAGATGTGCCACATAGAAGGACTTTCTGACCACAGTGGCAATGTGGTGGTCAAAAGAGAGGTTGCTGTCAACCTGTGTTCCCAGATCTCTTATAACGCCATCTGTGTTCAGTGGACTACTATCGATGTGGTAATTCATGGGAACTGGGTTTTTCCCAAAGGGAATGATGACACATTTTTTGGTATTGAGCTTAAGGCCATGGTTCTTACACCAGTTGTTAGCCTCAGTGAGACCTTTCTGTAGGAAGTCAGCATCACTTGGAGAATTAATAACAGCTCCCAAATTGCAATCGTCTGTGAACTTTTTCAGCCAGAGTCCCTTTGTATTGGCCTGGACTTCAGAGAAGTAGACACCAAGCAGGAGAGGACCCAGGACCGAACCCTGTGGGACTCCACTCATGACTGGCTAGCAGTCTGACTTGGAGTCAGCTACTTTCACACTGTAGGTTCTATCTGTGAGCCAGTTTGCAACCCACCTAGTGATATAGGGGTTGATGCCTAGCTTAGTGAGTTTTCTATGATTCCTGAGTGGGGAATGGTATGGCCTTGGCCAGATCAAGGTAGGCTGTATGAACCACCTTGCCTTCATCCACACCTCTGTTGACTGACTCAAAGAACTCGACCAAGTTGAGCAGGCATAGTCTACCCTTCACAAAACCAAACTGTGTGGGATCCAGAGATTGGAGATTCCCTATATCCTTGTTTATTAGGTCCATGATGATGTGTTCCATAGCTTTGCATATTAGACTCGTCAGGCTAATGGGGCAATATTTCCCAGGGATTGCAGTTGCTCCTCCTTTGTGGTGACTGATGACTGCAACAGTGCACCATTCAGTAGGGACAAAGCCTGAGATGAAGCTGTGATGGAACAGGGCACACAGGCGAGGTGCCAGTTCACTCTGTAGTTCATGTAGAGCACAGCCAGGGATACTGTCAGGTCCCAAAGGAGCTGTATTCGTGGCCTTGGATAGTTCTTTTTTAACCTATGCAGCAGTAATATTGGGTTCCTGGCAATCTACTGGTATTGTTATTGGCCCTTTGCTAGTGGAGAGGGGTAAAGTTAGCACTGAATCTGTCTGCCACTATATTGCAATATCTGTTGGCTCAGTATAGGAGGTACCATTGTGCAGTAGCTCAGAGCAAATCTGGGTATTGCCGTGGAGATTCTTTACATAAATAAAGTAGGCCTTGTGGTTGTCTTTACTATCTGCTGCAATTCTGTTTTCATAGCTAGTTTTAGAAGATTTGATGAGGGATCTCAACTTTTTGTTGAGGCTGATATGGGAGTTTTACCACTCTTAGGACTTCACCTTATTCCACATCAGTTTTCTCCTTCTGTTGTAGAGTTTGTTTATGGCAGGGGACCACCAGATTGACTTCCTTTTTTTGAAGGAGAGCATCTTGGTTCTACTTGGTATGGTGAGATCCATGCATTTGTGTACGTGTTCGTACAGTGCATTGGTGCATGATTCAGCAGTCATGCAATTATTCTCCATTTGCATGGGTGCCGTGAGGTTAGGCACCTCTGCTTTTAGGAGCCCAAAGTTAGCTTTAGAGAAGTTTTTCATAGTGTTTACCTTTGCAGGGAGGGGGGTGGATTTCCAAGGTGATTAGTTTGTGGTCAGATGTAACCAGGGAGGAGTTGACTATTGGTGTAGAGCAATGGTCACCCATGTTAGTAATGACCAAGTAAAGGATGTTGCTACCTCTAGCTGGGGATAAGAATGAGCTGGTCCATGGCATTGGAATTAATTAATTCCAGGAAATGTTGGGCATGAAGTTGAAGTGTTAAAGTTGTGGTTAAGGTTTCCCTGAATATTGGTGATACACCAGGGGGGGGGGGTGTGACTTGGGAATAACTCCTAAGAAGCAGCTGGTAGAGACTATAAAGGAGGATTTGTGTATGTTGCAAGCATTATATCCAGGCATGTATATATTATGGTCAGAGAGAGTGTCACGCTTGTGTTGGAGGAATACTGTTAGTTTTCAAGCTTTGGAGAGGACTCAGTGCTCTGTTAATCATAGGTTGACTCTACAGTTGGGAGCTTTGGGCATGGACATGATAGAACATCAGGATTTTGATGACAGGGATTTGGTGTTGTTTAGAGCTAATGGCGCACATTTGAGTGATATTGGCCTTCATGTATTTAATGTACACTTGAGATTATTTTTAGATGGTATGGTGAAGGTTTTTGGGTAGGAGAAGGGGAACAACCTGCGGTCAGGCTGGTGGATGGAGAAGAGGGATGGGATTGTCCTCTTCTTTCCCCTCTTGGTGATGGTGTTGAAGTTACTGAGCTTTTTGGCTCAAGTGAGCTGTAGGGTGCTACTTGATAAGAATAAGTGAGTGGAGTATGGATGCTGTTTATTCGGACAGGGTGAGTGGGTACGCTGCCCTTATGGATGCTAATAAAAATGTCATGTTTCAGTTATTTTGTTGCAGTTCCTGAATAAAGTTATTGTTTTCTGTTAGAATTTAATGAAGGTCATCAAATGTCTGTTGGTGTCAGTGTGCATTATTAAAGGGGAGGCAGGACAAACCTGTTTTCTGTATTAGCTTTTATAGGATTTATGGTGCAGTTTTTCAGTAAATGCTATACAATATAGACTGATGCAAAATGGTTCTTCTTTGGTGAATCATGGAGGGTTGCAGTATGTTAGTAATGCTGGACATTAAAGTTTCATTCTTTGCAAGTATTTAATAAAATACAGGTCCATGCAAAACCTGTTTTATTATTTACTTACAGTGTAGTTAGTTATGCCAGATGAGAGGTTTATGCTGATTACTCAGATAGTTGGTGGTTAATATGAAGTGAGACCTCTTGGTTGTCTTATTAACTTTTAAATGACTAGTGCAGTTTGTCAGAAGAGGGTCCTACCATTCTAAATGCAGGTTGATGCAAAACATTTTGTATTACTTTTGTACTTTCTCATGGTGACGTCTGCTTAAAATGATTCAAGTGTTCAGACACTGTAGATTGATGCAAAACCTGTTGTGCTTTTAACTTTTTAAGTGAAATAGTGCCGTCTCTCAGTAATGCCTACCTACAGATGTTCATTCATATTATTCAGACAATGTAAGCTGGTGCAAGCCTATTCAATTTAAAAGGGTTGCGATTTGTAATGCCAAAGTAGAATTTCATGCCTATCATTTTTAGAGAATATAGGCTGATGCAAAACATGTGCTATTACCCTTTTAAATGAATCAGACTCTAGTCGGTCAGGGAATGCCTGTGCTATTACCCTTTTAAATAAATCAGACTGTAGTTGGTCAGGGAATGCCTGTACTATTACCCTTTTAAATGAATCAGACTATAGTCGGTCAGGGAATGCCTGTGCTATTACCCTTTTAAATGAATCAGACTGTAGTCGGTGAGGGAATGCCTGTTCTATTACCCTTTTAAATGAATAAGACTGTAGTCAGTCAAGGAATGCCTGTGCTATTACCGCTTTAAATTAATCAGACTGTAGTCGGTCAGGGAATACCTGTGCTATTGCCCTTTTAAATGAATCAGACTATAGTCGGTCAGGGAATGCCTGTGCTATTACCCTTTTAAATGAATCAGACTGTAGTCGGTCAGGGAATGCATGTGCTATTACCCTTTTAAATCAATCAGCCTGTAGTCAGTCAGGAAATGCCTGTGCTATTACCCTTTTAAATGAATCAGACTGTAGTCAGTCAGGGAATGCCTGTGCTATTACCCTTTTAAATGAATCAGAATGTAGTCGGTCAGGGAATGCCTGTGCTATTACCCTTTTAAATGAATCAGACTGTAGTCGGTCAGGGAATGCCTGTGCTATTACCCTTTTAAATGAATCAGATTATAGTCGGTCAGGGAATGCCTGTGCTATTACCCTTTTAAATGAATCAGACTGTAGTCGGTCAGGGAATGCCTGTGCTATTACCCTTTTAAATGAATCAGGCTGTAGTCGGTCAGGGAATGTCTGTGCTATTATCCTTTTAAATTAATCAGACTGTAGTCGGTCAGGGAATGCCTGTGCTATTACCCTTTTAAATGAATCAGACTGTAGTCGGTCAGGGAATGCCTGTGCTATTACCCTTTTAAATGAATCAGACTGTAGCCAGTCAGGGAATGCCTGTGCTATTACCCTTTTATTTGAATCGGACTGTATCCGGTCAGGGAATGCCTGTGCTATTACTGTTTTAAATGAATCAGACTGTAGTCGGTCAGGGAATGCCTGTGCTATTACCCTTTTATATGAATCTGACTGTAGTCAGTTAGGGAACGCCTGTGCTATTACCCTTTTAAATGAATCAGACTGTAGTCGGTCAAGGAATGCCTGTGCTATTACCCTTTTAAATGAATCAGAATGTAGTCAGTGAGAGAATGCCTGTGCTATTACCCTTTTAAATGAATAAGACTGTAGTTGGTCAAGGAATGCCTGTGCTATTACCACTTTAAATGAATCAGACTGTAGTCGGTCAGGGAATATCTGTGCTATTACCCTTTTAAATGAATCAGACTGTAGTCGGTCAGGGAATGCCTATGCTATTACCGTTTTAAATGAATCAGACTGTAGTCGGTCAGGGAATGCATGTGCTATTACCCTTTTAAATGAATCAGCCTGTAGTCAGTCAGGGAATGCCTGTGCTATTACCCTTTTAAATGAATCAGACTGTAGTCAGTCAGGGAATGCCTGTGCTATTACCCTTTTAAATGAATCAGACTGTAGTCGGTCAGGAAATGCCTCTGCTATTACCCTTTTAAATGAATCAGACTGTAGTCGGTCAGGGAATGCCTGTGGTATTAACCTTTTAAATGAATCCGACTGTAGTCGGTCAGGGAATGCCTGTGCTATTACCCTTTTAAATGAATCGTACTGCAGTCGGTCAGGGAATGCCTGTGCTATTACCCTTTTATATGAATCAGACTGTAATCGGTCAGGGAATGCCTGTGCTATTACCCTTTTAAATGAATCAGACTGTAGTCAGTCAGGGAATGCCTGTGCTATTACTCATTTAAATGAATCAGACTGTAGTCAGTCAGGGAATGCCTGTGCTATTACCCTTTCCAATGAATCAGACTGTAGTCGGTCAGAGAATGCCTGTGCTGTTACCCTTTTAAATGAATCAGACTCTAGTCGGTCAGCGAATGCCTGTGCTATTACCCTTTTAAATTAATCAGACTGTAGTCGGTCAGGGAATGCCTGTGCTATTACCCTTTTAAATGAATCAGACTGTAGTCGGTTAGGGAATGCATGTGCTATTACCCTTTTAAATGAATCAGACTGCAGTCAGTCAGGGAATGCCTGTGCTATTACCCTTTTAAATTAATCAGACTATAGTCGGTTAGGGAATGCTTGTGCTATTACCCTTTTAAATGATTCAGACTGTAGAAAACCTGTGCTATTACCATTTTAAAATGAATCAGACTGTAGTCGGTCAGGGAATGCCTTTGCTATTACCCTTTTAAATTAATCAGACTGTAGTCAGTCAGGGAATGCCTGTGCTATTACTCTTTTAAATGAGTCAGACTGTAGTCGGTCAGGGAATGCCTGTACTATTACCCTTTTAAATGAATTAGACTGTAGTCGGTCAAGGAAGGCCTGTGCTCTTACCCTTTTAAATGAATCATACTGTAGTCGGTCAGGGAATGCCTGTGCTATTACCCTTTTAAATGAATCAGACTGTAGTCGGTCAAGGAATGCCTGTGCTATTACCCCTTTAAATGAATCAGACTGTAGTTGGTCAGGGAATGTCTGTGCTATTACCCCTTTAAATGAATCAGACTGTAGTTGGTCAGGAAATGCCTGTGCTATTACCCTTTTAAATGAATCAGACTGTAGTCAGTCAGGGAATTCCTGTGCTATTACCCTTTTAAATGAATCAGAATGTAGTCGGTCAGGGAATGGCTGTGCTATTACCCTTTTAAATGAATCCCACTGTAGTTGGTTAGGGAATGCATGTGCTCTTACCCTTTTAAATGAATCAGACTGTAGTCGGTCAGGGAATGCCTGTGCTTTTACCCTTTTAAATGAATCAGACTGTAGTCTGTTAGGGAATGCCTGTGCTATTACCCTTTTAAATGAATCAGACTGTACAAAACCTGTGCTATTATTTATTTATTTTATTTTACATTGTTGACCAGGATGGTCCGACTGGATACATGTCCATTTTCAGCGGAGGCCCGGGGAGAAAAGCTCCACAGAGGAAAAGGGTACACATTCATTTACATATAGATAAATACACTTACTAATACAAATACACAGAAATACTTCGCATTGTTTTAGATACAATTGGCTACAACATGAATAGATTACAGTTCAAAATACAGTATAGTTATTGTCTAGGTTACTATTTCCCGTCCCTTGTAGAGTCAAGCCAAGCAATGGGGAGCTTGACTTCATTTGTACCAGTGGAGGTGGAATTTAGTGGGTGTGAGTTTACAAATTCTTTAGACTAAGAAAAAAAGAAAAACCACCTAGTAATACAGGTGGAGAAAGCTACTTGTTGAGTGTCAGAGAGAACTAGTCTGGATTAATACATGGGCACAGCCAATGTTTTTTAAAAAATTGTTTAAGATTATTTTTGAATTGACAAAGGGACGTAGTAAGTCTTAAGTTATTGGGGAGGGAATTCCAGACTTTTCCTATAGAGTTGGCAAAAAGGGCTTCGCCACCCGAGTTGTTGGATTTGATGGTTTGGACCAGGAATCTATGTGAGGAGCGAAGACAGCTAAGATTGGAGTATGGAATCAGAAGATTATGCAGGGAGGGGGGTTTATCTGGTTGCTTTATAATTTTAAACGCTTCAGTGAGTTGGTTTAGTTTGAGAAGATTGGGTAGTTCTAGCCAGTCAAGATTCCTTAGGTTAAGGCAGTGATGAGTTCTGTAAGGACCTCCTACTACAAATCTGGCGATGTGATTGTAGGCAGCAGAGAGTTTATTGATCTCACTATTGTTAAGGAATGAAAGCACAGGAGAGGCATACAATAAAGTGGAGAGTAAATGCGTACGAGAGATAGTTTGGCAGTAGGGGTTAGAAAGTTTTTAATTCTATACAAGGATCCAAGTTTCTTATTAACAGTCTTTATGGTTTGACTGATATGCATATCAAATCTAAGCCGACTATCAATAGTGACCCCTAATAGTTTAGTGTTGGTAACAGGCTCAATCATGGCACCATTAATAGATTGAACAAGGAAGGGACTATTGTTGGATTGGGGTGTAAGTTGGACTGATGGACTAACTGAGCTGGGAAAAAATACTAGTAACTTGTTTTTTTTGGATTTAGAATGAGTTTCCGTTCCGAGAGCCACTTTTCTACTATAGCAAAGCAGTTTTGGGTTATTACTTGTAGGTCGGGGGGAGAGACATCAGAGCAGATCAAAGTGGTGTCATCTGCATATTGGATGCAGGTGGCCTTAGGGATGACTGAGTGAAGATCATTTATGAATACGGAAAAGAGAAGAGGACCAAGTATGGAGCCCTGGGGGACCCCTATGGTATTCGGTAGCAGTTGAGAGAGCTTATTTTCCCATCGAACTGCCTGTTGTCTTCCAGAGAGGTAAGCTTTGAACCAGCTAAGGGCCGGATAATCAAGGTGTAAGGTTTCAAGAGTGTGGAGCAGTAGTTGGTGATTGACCATGTCAAAGGCTTTTGACAAGTCAAGAAAGAGGGCTGAAGATATTTTTTTGTTATTGCGGTTCTTATTGACTGAGTCAGTAAAAGAGAGGAGGGTGGTGGTCATACTATGGTGGGGTCTGAAACCGTGCTGAGATTTGGACAGTAGATTGTTTAGGGTGAGATGGTGAAGGAGTTGTTTATGAACACATCTTTCCAAGATTTTGGCTATTGGAGACAGTATTGCTATAGGTCTATAATTCGATGGGCCAGTGGAGGAGCCACCCTTATGAAGTGGGATGACATGGGCTATCTTCCAAATGGAGGGGATAGTGGCCTCAGTTATGGTTCGGTTAATTAGAATTGAGATGGGATAGGCTATGGCATATGCTGCTATTTGTAGGTATTAAATGAATCAGACCATAGTCGGTCAGGGAATGCCTGTGCTATTACCCTTTTAAATGAATCAGACTGTAGTCGGTCAGGGAATGCCTGTGCTATTATCCTTTTAAATGAATCAGACTGTAGTCGGTCAGGGAATGCATGTGCTATTACCCTTTTAAATGAAACAGCCGGTAGTCAGTCAGGGAATGCCTGTGCTATTACCCTTTTAAATGAATCAGACTGTAGTCGGTCAGGGAATGCCTGTGCTATTACCCTTTTAAATGAATCAGACTGTATTCGGTCAGGGAATGCCTGTGCTATTACCCTTTTAAATGAATCAGACTGTAGTCAGTCAGGGAATGCCTGTACTATTACCCTTTTAAATGAATCAGACTGTAGTCAATCAAGGAATGCCTGTGCTCTTACCCTTTTAAATGAATCAGACTGTAGTCGGTCAGGGAATGCCTGTGCTATTACCCCTTTAAATGAATCAGACTGTAGTCGGTCAGGGAATGCCTGTGCTATTACCCTTTTAAATGAATCAGACTGTAGGCGGTCAGGGAATGCCTGTGCTATTACCCTTTTAAATGAATCAGACTGTAGTCGGTCAGGGAATGCCTGTGCTCTTACCCTTTTAAATGAATCAGACTGTAGTCGGTCAGGGAATGCCTGTGCTATTACCCCTTTAAATGAATCAGACTGTAGTCGGTCAGGGAATGCCTGTGCTATTACCCTTTTAAATGAATCAGACTGTAGGCGGTCAGGGAATGCCTGTGCTATTACCCTTTTAAATGAATCAGACTGTAGTCGGTCAGGGAATGCCTGTGCTCTTACCCTTTTAAATGAATCAGACTGTAGTTGGTCAGGGAATGCCTGTGCTATTACCCTTTTAAATGAATCAGACTGTAGTCGGTCAGGGAATGCCTGTGCTATTACCCTTTTAAATGAATCAGACTGTAGTCGGTCAGGGAATGCCTATGCTATTACCCTTTTAAATGAATCAGACTGTAGTCGGTCAGGGAATGCTACTGTTGCAATTCATACTTCATTGATCAGGAAATGAAGGCAGATTCTTGTTCATTTAACTTTATGAATGAATTACAGTAGCAAGTTGCTGTCGCATTTTGGGTTAAATTTACTGTTCTGTTCCAAGTACTGTCCTGTTGCTACTTCTCCTAATGCTGCATTTTCTACTCTTTGCACTGACATCATCACTGCTGTTACTTGTGGTTGTGGACTTGTGCAGTTATAGGTGCCGTAGTACAATATTGCAGGTATTGTGGTAGACAGTGTTGCAGCAACCTGACTGCTTTAGTCTTATAGAACTTCACTTTAGTTTATAAATATAGAGTAACGGTTTCTACCTTGATGCACAGGTAGTTTATAAATATAGAGTAACGGTTACTACCTTGATGCACAGGTAGTTTATAAATATAGAGTAACGGTTTCTACCTTGATGCACAGGTGGAGACTTTTGGAGAAGTTTTAGGGGTGCTATGCACAACGTTTTGTGAAACATTCCTGATCAATTTACATACAGATATTTACAGTAGGGAATCTGCATCTAAACTATTCTGTTGATGTTGCAGAAGAGGTTTAGATCCTTAGCGCGAGTGTTTCAGGTGTCATTTTACTTGCTGATGTAAGCATATCCTTGTATCTGTAAATATGGTTTTCTAATTTTTATGTGGTCCTATTCACTCAGGCTATGGTTGCAAATGTGCAATTGGGATCAGTGCACTACCCCAGTAAACAAATATACATAACTAAATCAATAAACAAATATCTCACAGAGGATACCTCTGCTCTGGAATAGACTCCCCATGCCCATAAAAAAAAAAAAACTCATCCCTGTCCATATTCAGGCACACCTTGGATCTATGGATGGGTAATAGAAACTTTACCTCAGGACTGACCCCCTGTACTACTAAATGGACAGAGACGTGTTTTAAATGCTTTTTCCCATGTATATATATATATATATATATATATATATATATATATATATATATATATGTGTGTGTGTGTGTGTGTGTGTGTGTACATATTTATGTTTGTGTAAATAGATATAGATGTATATTTGTATTCCTATGTTATATATGGGTCATGATAACCCATAAAATACACTTTTTTCGAACTGTTTTAAATGAAAGAACGACAAAATATGGAGTCACAAAAAGTGCAAAATCTCCATTCAAGTGTTTTTTGCAGGGGAACCCCGCTCTGTACCATCCACATATGGAACTGTTGGTGTCCTATACTCTCATTGATTTAAATGAACAAACTCTGAGATTGCAGAATAGCTGGTAAACGTCAAATTACCTTCCTCTGTATTGCTCACGCTCATGGCTGGTCCCCACTCTGCTAACATGCTTTTCTATTAATGTGCTTATTACATAATCACTTTGATTCAAGTAACGTATACTAAAAAAGTAGGCTTTGCTGATATTGCAGTGACACACGGACATTCACTCACACCACACACACACACACACACATGCATGCGTTTAAGAAAGCAATTGCAGACAAAAATAAAATCACATTTAAAAATGCAGTGTTGCAACTGAGGGTTACTGGTTTGCATACTTTTATTGTTTTTTTTTCTTCATGATGATGCTGAGGAGAACAGAAGCAGCAAATTGGGACTGCACATGCATGGATGTATGAGATGCATTTAAGAATCATCAAGGGTACCTCAAGAAATCAAATAAAAGGAAATAAACACATCTCATGCAAGAAATGCTGCAACTGACCTGGACATCTGAAGCCATTGTCTCCTCAGTGACTGTCCTGGGCATCTGGAGCTATTGTGTCCTCATTCCATGTGATCCATTCATTGGTTTTACATCTGTTTACTGCAGCTGCTGGTGGTAAATAGAGAAAGTGAAGGTTCTCAATTCTATTTTCCTTTTGCATTTAACATTCAAGTTCTCCTTCACTTTTTGCCAGTATTTATTGCTTATAGGAGGTAAACTGTATCAGATAAAAATGTAAGTAGCAAGAAAGAAGGCATGTTTTACATTGGGATAGGGAAAAAATCACAGCTTTTTTATATTTTATTCTCTTCTTTTAAAGAAGTAAACATGAACTAGCCATGCATGCCGCAATGAGGTTCCGTGTTTTCATAGTGCAGTGCATCCTGGAGGACCTGTTCAACACTGCACCACGAAAGCGTTCTGACTCCTGAATCTCTTCTTATAGTAATGGCCCTGCTGATTATTCCAAATGAAAGATTAACAAATTTTTCTTTAGAAAAGGCTCAGGCAGTCCAGCAGCCAGGATTGTAGTATCCTACTCTGGAAGAAGAACATGATGCTAGTAATTCAAATGAGGAGCAGAGATCAATGAAAAAATTTATGATGGTTCCATTTCTGGTCACTAGTTATCACTGATTTATATCTGTAATTAATTGATGTGTACAGCAGACACAAAACTTGTGGTGTTTTGTGTCTCATTTGCTATCAGCAACTTGGGTTTCTCCATGGCTGACAGAGAAGTGAAACATCCTGCACTGGAGTGGTGTAACTGCATTTTCAATGTCTCAAAGAGTTTGCGAACTCATGTCACCCGGCTCTTTCATTTCTTCTGCAAGCAAATATATTAACAATAATAATAAAATGATTTGGTTTAATTATGATAATCTTTTTTTTTCAAAACAGGTTTATTGTTTCAACATATAAGAGAAATATAACAATTTTATACAAGTAATTAAAAATAGGTATTATTATAATATTCAACAAAACAACTAAAGTACTTACAAAGACATCCACTACAATCAGATCAATTAATTAAACTAAAATACCGTGCTATTGAAATTAGAATTTTTTTAACAAATTTTGTAAATTATCCCATACAATATAATAAGATGTTTTTCTAGTTGTTCTTGTCCTAATTGTGTTTATTTCCATATGGCACACTATATTCATAACATTTTTAAATTCATTGAACGAAGGATATCTACATAAATCTATCTACTCATAGGGCACCTTAATATCCGTAGTGTCAATAACAAAATCACCCATCTCCACTCCCTTCTTGAATACCACTCCTTTGATATTCTCTGTTTGACTGAAACCTGGTTAAAACCCTACACTCAAGATAATGAAACCATTCCTCCAGGTTACAATATCTTGAGACTCGACCGCAAAACTAAAAAAGGCGGGGGAGTGGCACTACTATTTAAAACTGAGCTAAATTTAACATTAGTACCCTATGATAAACTGGACATTACCAATACTGAACTTCTTATCTCAAAGCTACAACTAAACCCTAAAAAAGCAATCTATATTATCTGTATATATCTACCTTCTGGAAATAACTCTACCTCCATAGAAAATATCCTCAGTTGCATCACTTCCACCTACCCACAAGAAACTATAATACTTGGAGACCTCAACCTTGACTGGTCCTCAATAAACACTAATAACCCAACTTCTCATATTAATCTCCATGGCTTTACTCAGATAATAAACACCCCACTAGGATTAACAAACCTAACAACAAAGAAAGTATTCTAGATTGGATTCTCATTAACAAACCTCAACTAAACTATCAGTCCGGAACGCTACCTGATGACTTTAGTGACCACAATCTAACCTATATTATAAGACAAAAAAATGCCTCTAACAATTCTCCAATGTATAAGACCCTACGTGATCTCAAATGCTTCAACCCTATTCAATTTAAAACTGAACTAAGTGCCTGCAACTGGAACCCACTTAAGACACTTCCTCTTGAAGAAGCTGTTCTATACTTTAACACCACATTCCTAACAATTCTAGATAATCACGCACCAAAACGTTCCATCCGAATTAAATCTAAACCTGCCCCATGGCTATCTAAAGATACAAGACAAAAAATGTTACTTAGGAACAAATCCTGGAAAAAATGGCGAACCAGCAAATCTCCCATAGACCAACAGACCTTTAGGCACCTAAGAAACAGTACCAAAAGAGCTATCTTCTCTGATAAAAAGAATTATTATAGTAATCTCCAGCAAGCAAAACACAATAACCCTCAAAAATTCTGGTCAACCCTAAACAGACTCCTTCACCCTGGACAGACTACCACCCCATCCCCTTCCGGGTCTGAAAAGAATTCCTCCCTTGATACTGACAATACTTTCAACTCTTTCTTTATTGATACTATTAATTCCTTAGCCTCCCATCTCTCTAGTGACAACACTAGTATCCCTGACCTTACATCCCTCAATCTACTTACTTTTAGGCTTCAACCCATCTCCATTACCTTTATACAGAAATGTATCCACAAACTCAAACCATGTACCCCCTCGGCAGACCAGCTTCCATCTGAATTCCTTCAAAAAGCAGCCTCTGAAATAGCCTATCCCATATCCATCCTTATTAATAGAACTGTAAATGAAGCAACCATACCTGACATATGGAAAATTTCTCACATCATACCCTTATATAAAGGAGGTAACTCCTATGAATATTCTAATTATAGGCCCATAGCTCTCTTGTCCCCACTTGCAAAAATCATGGAAAAATGTGTGCACCATCAGTTAATGAACCACTTAATAACAAATAACATTCTCTAACTGTCAACATGGCTTTAGGCCTTTTCATAGCACAACTACCGCTCTCCTCTCCTTTACAGACTTTATTAACAAGAATCGCAATAATAACATCCTGTCTTCATCTCTTTTCATTGACCTGTCCAAAGCCTTTGACATGGTCAACCACTCTCTCCTCTTAAATATTCTTGAATCTCTATCCTTAGAATCTAAGGTTATCCACTGGTTTAGATCCTATCTCACTAACAGGAAACAGGCCGTCCTCTGGGATAACAAACTCTCATCTCTTCTCCCAATTTCACTCGGGGTACCCCAAGGCTCTATTCTCGGACCCCTTCTTTTCTCCCTCTTTATAAATGACTTACAAGTAGCTATTCCCCAAGCTACATGCATACAATATGCTGATGACTCCACACTAATTTGCTCTGCTAAATCCATTTCTGAACTTCAAACTAATACTCAAACTGTATTTTCCAATGTTGAAACCTGGTTCTTAAAATGTTGCCTCCTCCTAAACGCAAAAAAAACCAAACTCTTACTTTTTAGGCCTACTACCAGATCCCCTACATTAGACTTCACTATGTTATCTAACAATGGAACCCTTATATCTCCTGACTCTACTACTAAACTGCTAGGAGTCACGATTGACAACAATCTTTCCTTTGACTGTCATATCAACAATACCATTAAATCTGTAAACAGGAAACTTGGCTCTCTCTATAGAATTAAAACTTTCTTAACCTCCCCAGCCAAAGTTACTCTTGCTCACTCTCACCTTATTTCCACTCTTCTCTATGCCTCACCAATCTATACTAACCTCAAGAAAAACAATCTCTCCAAACTGTCTACCACGTACAATAGTATAGCTAGATTTGTTACTGGTAAGCCTTTCAGAACTCACCACTGTCTGAATCTGCAGCAACTTAACTGGCTTGAACTGACAAACATGCTGCTTCTTTCCCAACTCACGTTTGTCCAAAGAGCTTTCTACCAACCTCATAACACACCTGTACTTTCTAACCTCTTAACCCCTTACTCTAATCTGAACTCACTTCGCTCTTCAAGCAAACTGCTACTTACCTTAACCAAATCTAATAACCTAGCTGGTGATTCCCTCTTCTCTAATTCCATTGGTAAACACTGGAATCAACTTCCTACCGAACTTACTTCCATTGCATCTACTGTTCTGTTTAAACAAAAACTCAGAATCTACCTTAAAAGCCACTGGATGTGCCCCTGCTCTAATCCTGATTGAAAGTTAATTTCCTTAGTTAACCCTCTTTTTTCTCTCCCTATTCTTTGTGCCTCCTGCTTTCTCCCTTAGTTCTCTTCCTCTACCATTTATGGACCTCTCCCCCATATCTTTCCTCTATATGGCTATGACTCTATTCCAGAAACTATATATCTTTCTAAATCTGCTCTCTCTATCTATCGTTGTTTCCTCTTCCTTGGTCTTGCACTTTCTCTTCTTGGTTTTACAAGATGTAATAAGCCTTAACATGTTGCTATTTACATTGTCTAGGAATTTAAAGTCCTATTCTTTTGTAATTATGTTCATTGTCAAACGTCCTATCTGAGTGTAATCTGTTATATATTTTTTGCTCATGTTATACCTCTTTTGTCTATATGTGGAGCTTTTCTCCCCGGGCCTCTGCTGAAAATGGAAATATATCCAGTTAGACTAGCCCGGTTAACAAATGTAAAATAAAATAAATAAATAAATAAATAAAGGAGGTGTATCTGAAATCCAATTTCTAGTTATTATTTTCCTAGCCACTGCTAGAATAGACCATAACAAGGGAAGCTTAATATTTTTAACACTTTGAGGTACAGGTGTGTTGAATAATATAAGAGATTTAGAAATAATGAAATTATCTGTAAAAAGAGCCTGCAAAAATTCATTAATTGACTTCCAGTATTCTTTCAATTTTATACAGTCATAAAACATATGAGCCCAGTCAGCATTAATTTCTACATTACATCTCTTACATAAATTATCTTTATTATTTATTTTATTCATCATCAAAGGTGTATAAAAAGATCTATGTAAAAATTTCCATGTATAAAGTCTCCAGACAATGGAAGACGTAGTTCTATAAGCAGATTCCAATATATATTGTTTATCTTGTTGATTTGGTGGGTCCCCATTAATAGAAGTGAAATAATTCCAGTATGAATCTACACTGTAAAAAGTTTCTTGTCTGATAATTTTATGTATGTATGAAAGTTTACCTTTATCAGAAACTTTATGTTGTAAATTTAATATCAAGTAATTAATCAGTGTTGGAATAGATTCTTTAACTGTTATAGACATTAAATCTATTTTATTAATGAGATGTTGTCTAAAGGTCTGAACCTCTAACCAGCAAGTTTCTCTTAGATCAAATTCTTGTTTTAAGAAATCTAGATTTTTAACTTTATTATCAGATATCAACTGATACCAGTACTTTAGATCACTATCTATAGCTAAATGAGTTCCTTCAGAAGTAGATGACAAAAGCATACCCTGAGTATACATTATAGGAAATACAATAAAATTCCATTCCCTATACTTAGGGTGCATGAATATAAAGTTACGATAGCTAATAATAATATTTAATGGGTAACAAACCATATGTTTAGGTGTAATAGGTGAAGTACAAAATTCCTTTAGTAACCATAACATGGAGTTATTTACAATCATATTTTTATGTGTTAAGGAGATTTTCATGAAGTGCATACTAATTAGCTCCCAATAATCTTTCCATTTTGCGACATATGATTGATCTATTAATTAATTATGATAATCTGAAGACCATTTGCTTTAGAGCCAAATGTCAACATGCATGTAGAGCAAGGGTTTGAGCTTGTTTGTTTTCAGAGATTATATGCTCTATGCAGAGCCCAAGGAAAACAAAATAAACAAACAAAAAAGATTTAGTTAAATATACCCATTGGCATTTTCTATTATTCTAATAAGCCTTCAGCAAGTCTGTGAGTTACAGGAGAACCGGTTTTAACTGGTAAATGATTGAGCTGAGAAATCTTTAATGTTCCTTAATGGTTTCTATCATCAATGAGTCCAGCTTATAAATGCCTTTTAAGATGACCGGGTCAGAAGGAGTAGCTAGCCAGTTACCAGTTGTACTGTTTGACCAGATTGTCAACATCACAACTTTTCTATAAATATTAATTTCTCTGCCACTCTGAGCATCTTGTAAGCAGATATTATCAAAGAATGATTGCTTTTAGGACAACAGAAAAGGTTTTGAATATTCTGAGTGAGTATGCATGCTGTAGTCCTGTCTTCATTGCAGCTGAAAGGTGATGCTGGGTGGCTGATGTTCATAGGTTCAAAGGAGGTTACTAGGATAATGGCACTAGGGCCTTTGCAAGCCTAGCCATGTAATACCCATGTTCCCTAACTGACCATGGTTAGATGGTTCTCTAAATGACCATTGTTAGATAGTTTTATTGTTTGCAGAGTGAATCTATGATCATCACTGGCTGTTGCTGTCCATGAGGGACATAGATGCTACCCCAGGGATGAATTTACAACCTCCTATCCAGTTTTCCAGGCTGAGCTTAAATAGGGTCATTGAGGAGCTCTGCTTAATGTAAATTGGGAGTTTAATCCAGAGTAGAGGCAGTCTCTGGGAGAGATATCTGTCTCACCAGCATGTTTTGTTTAAGTCGCAGGTTAGATTGAGATCTCTGGAATGAGTAACTCTTTTCTCATTTGATTTGATGATGTGCAGCATTTCCATTAGGACAGGGTCAGAGACTATTCTGTAGGCCAGACATAGGTTGTCTCTCAGCAGCTTGTAAGACACAGTGTACAGACACAGGGCTATCAGTCTTTCCATGTAGGTCATGTTTCAGAGTTCTGTTGGTCAGGAACATCTGTGGTTTCTCTAGCTGCTGCAGGTGTCTTCTGAGGTACATATAAAAGGGAGCATTGTGTTCTGTTAGTGGTCTGATGAAGGTGGAGTACAGAGGAGTTATAACATCCTTGATCTTGGATGCGATGCCCTTACTTATGAAGTGTGCAATGTAAAAGGCTTTCCTTACCACAGTGGATGCATGGTGATTGAAGTTTAAACTACTATCAACTTGTGTTCCCAAGTCATGTACCACTGGGTTCAAGCTTAGAGGGGTGCTGTTATATTGGAATTTTCAAGGGCTACCTCTTTGCCAAAGGGGATAGCAATGCACTTTTTTGCATTTAGTTTTAGAACGTGGCTTTGGTATCAGTCATTTGTCTGTTAACTACTCCTGTAATATGCTAATACCTTTAGGGGACTCAATGATCGCTCCCAGTTTGCAGTCATCTGTGAACTTGGTGAGCATCTACTTTTGCCTGAACTTCCGAGAAATAAATTCTAAACAGTAGAGGGCCCAGCACAGAACTTTGTGGTACCCCATTGGTAACTGTTCTACTGGTGGAGGTGGAATCCTCAACTTTGACAGTATGAGTTCTGTTGGCGAGCGAGTTGGCTACCCATCTAGTGACATAATGGTTAATCCCCAGCTGGGAGAGTTTCTTGATGGCACCTAAGTGGGAGATTGTGTCAAAAGCCTTGGCTAAGTCAAGATAGGTGGCATGTAGTGCTTTGCCTTTATTCAGGACTTTGGTGACATTCTCAAAGAAGTCCATCAGGTTTAGTAAGCATGCGCTACCATTAATGAAGCCCAACTGGGTCAGATCAAGAGTTTGAAGTTTACCTATGTCTTTATTGATAAGGTCCATGATGATTCTTTTCATGGCCTTGCAGATAAGGCTGATTAGGCTTATGGGTCTGTAGTTCCCAGGGTCACTTGTTGGGCCCACTTTGTGCAGGGAGATTACTGCTGCTGTTCTCCACTCTGCTGGAACAAAGCCAGTGCTTAGGCTGAGGTTAAAGACAGTGCCAAGTGGTTCTTCTAGGTCTTGTTTTAGATAGTTTCGTAAGCATCCTAGGATGTTATCTGGTCCCATAGGGGCCATCTTTTTGGTCTTGGAAAGTGCAGATATGACCTGATCATTGGCAATACTGTGGAGAGGACAGGTGTCAGATAGGTTTACCTTCATTTAGTCGGGTGCCCATTGTACAATGCACCAAAGTGCGAAAGTACAATAGCAAGATTTGGGAATGTCGAATTCCATTGTTGTGAGTTCAAGTGAATGAATGCCAGAGTGCATTCGCTCATTTGAAGTCAGCATGCCGGGTGCAGATCACACTATAGAGAGGATCGGGACATGTACCCTTTCCTTCACTGTAGTGCAATCTCAGAGTTAGTATAATAAAGCTGCAGGGGGTGTGGTGCAGGGGGCTTGTCCACCTACATAAGTATGTTTGGAGACATTAGGAAATGTCTTTTAAGTGTTAATGTTGTGCTCCAGTTTGAAAATGGTTGAATTGGATCTTCCACTATACCATTTTCGACATTTTAATTTGTACACATTCTCAAATTCTCTAAAATAAGTCACATAATAGTGCAATAGCATATTAAATTTTCAACTAAATGAAGGTAAACCATCAGGTATGCTTTGGGGTATGGCTGGTGGGGACAGGGATAAAGTTTCAACCAAATCTGTCAGAAAACAGTTTGGCAATTTTCTCAGGGTCATTGTGAGTGGTACTGTCTATTATGAGTTCGGCACATAGCAAGGTATTCCCTTTTAAATTTTGGGCATAGCTAAAGAATGCCTTATGATTGTCTTTAACTAGAAAAGTTAATTCAGGCTCACAACTATCTTTAGAGGGCTTTTCCAGATATCTGATTTGCTTGTTCAAGCTGTGGAAAGTGTTCTTTCTCTGCTAAGCTCCCTCTTGTTCTTAGATACCAGTTTCTTCCTTTTGTTATATAATGTGTTTATACTTGAGGTCCACCATGGTGGCTGTTTTTTACAGGAGGACTTGGTGTTGATCCTGTCAGGTACAGCAGCGTCAATGCAGTTGTTTAAGTAGTTATACGGGGAGTTTCCATACTATGCTGCATAGGAGTAATTGTTGGCTGTGTTAGCAGTGAGTTTGAAACTTTTCAAACCATTGTTTAGTAGGCTATAGTTTGTTTTGGAGAAGTTTCTCTAATTTTTATTGCTCCTGAGGAGGTGTCAGGCTTGACCATTACTTCGAACAAGACAGATTTGTGCAGAATAACTGTTGCAGATTGTTTGTATTTATGAAGCCCAGGAACCTCAGGGTGTTTGTGTATGTCACCCACTCAGTAGAAGGATAGCTGAAATCTTCCATGATCAAGATGTTTGGCTGTATAGTGAGAAACTAAAACAAGTCCAGGTAGGCAGTGTGCTTCTTGTGGTTCATGGTGGGGGACCTGTAGCTAGCAACAATTTGGTAGGTTCTTTTACCTATAGTTATTTGGATCTGGAGTAGCTCATGAAACTCATACTGTTTAACCAGTCTCAGAATGTATTTGGATTTAATGAAGATGGATGCACCTCCACCTTTGGTTCTTTCATGCTCATTTTGAGGTCTGAACATGTGGAAGGTATTGTAGCCTTGCATGGATGGGGTGCTGTTTACGACCTTGAACCAAGTCTCAGCAAACATCAGCATCTTCCAATGCAAGGAGAGGTTTCAGGCAGTGCAGTTTCCTGTTCAGACTCCTAGCATTAAGCAGCATAACCTTGATTTTGTCTGTAGTGGTTTTTGTTTTGCATGGGAAGTTTTGTTGTTTTGGTATTGCTTACAAAAGCACTATGGAAAGGCAAGCTTCTTTTCCAGTATATAAAAGCCTAGAGGAGACAGGTGAAGATCATCTCTGGCAAAACAGAGTGGTCTGTCAACCATGTCTTCCCAGGCTGACAGATATTGGATTCCCATGGATTGATACCAGAAGTTAAACCAATTGTTGAAGTCAATCATATTTTGTTTATAGTGTGGCATCATCCTGGGTGAATGCTACTCAAGTCTAGGGGTAGACCGGCCTGGGACACATACTCTGAGAGTTCAGTCATGTTTCATTAATTATTCTGTAAATTCTCAAGTGCTTGACACGCATTTAGAGTGTACACCTTACCGCCTATCTGTAGTTTAGGTTTCTGACATGATTTAATGTTTATCGTTATAGAGCATGGCCAACTGAGATGTGCAACCATGAGCATTAGTTCTGTCTTTCTTGCTGTCACTACTGACTCACAATTAGCTTTTATACTAGGCAGTGGTTTCTGGCTGTATTTTAGCTGAAACTGTACACACTACTAAAGGTATTAGATTTCCTGCTGTAATGTGTTTGTTGCAGTGGTAGAAGGTGGCATTATGTACCTTGAGACCATTGGTTACTCAGCAGGGGTATAAATAGGGATTTGTAACAGTGAACTGTGATTTAAAGTAGTGCATGGCATTGGTGATGTAATTAGTGCCAATTAATCATTATATAACTGTAAATAAGATGTCCTACATACAAATTTACAGTTAACAAATATCAGTCACTAATATTACAACTGTTTAACTTTTTGACCTTGGCCAAAAAAGCAGAAATAATGGCACATTTCATGTATCACCTGTGACTGCCTGTTGTCATTTCAGTGTTCGATGTTCAGTGTTCTAGTATCAGACTATTAGCGTAAAAAGGTCTTTAAAGAGTTGGTGCCTTGTGTACCTAGAATCAACAACTCCCCATGGAGGACTGGATGGGTGCTCACACATTTTCAACAGAAGTATCTGGAGAAAGTCTACTTAATGGGGGAATGGGAGAGTCACCGCTATCTTCTCACCAGGACTGGGTGATGGGGCTGAACATTTTGACGTTATCTTTAGCTGTAAGATTAGTAAAAACCTATGAACCCAGAAACCATTTGTCCAAACAACTTTTAAATGAATCAACATTGCAGTGATGTGGAGGCTTAGTTGCCAACTCTTTGAATTATTTGTACTTAGCATTTTCATAAATATTGTTTACTGCTGCTGGTATTTATGATTGTGGATGTAGAAAGTGCAGTTTTCTGTTGATGAACTAAATTATTTCTGCATGCAGTTTTCAATGCAAGGTTTGTAGAGTATAAGAAGCCGATTTTCATTGCTGTTCTTTTGAAGACACTAACAAGTACAGGCAAAGAATGTTCTACAAATTGAAATTACGTTGTGTGGACTGTACCGGCACCAAGACTTCTTAGGTAATAGTTAAAAGGTAAGTAATCTTTTGATTAGAGGCATAACAGGAAATCATCTGGTGTGTGAATGTGCTCATTTATTTACTTACTAGGCCTAGAAAAGCATGTTTCCTGACTAAGTAAATTAAAATAAATCCAAAATCAGTTTATGTATCTTTCTGTCTCCTTTTATATGTTGCAATGTCCAAGGAGACATTGTGGCACAAACACGTGTTTATTGCTCCATTTGGAACAAAAGAATGTAAAGTGACACATCATGTCTTCCCAGAACTATATACAATAATTTTTCTGAGTACCTTTTCAGCCTCGCGCAGCCTTTGAATCAGTGTACTCATTACTAGATAGCCAATACAGAGTGTTGCCTAGTTACCTGTGAAAATGTTTCTACAATATATACTGTGACATGTTTTTCAAAGATACATTACCCCTTTTTCTAATACCAACATGCTGCAATTAACCCCTTCCCAGCACAGCACCAGTGTTTTGGAAATATAACGATGGGATGTTGCCCCTTGAACATAATGATAGGATGTTGCCCCTTGAACATAATGATAGGATGTTGCCCCTTAAACATGATGGAATGTTGCCCCTTGAAACCCATCAGTCTGTAAGTCACTGTATACTGAAAGTACTGCAGTATAGGCTCACTGCCACAGCTTCTTATTACCAGCAGCCTACCTATTAACATTGCAATGGAGCTTAATCCATTACAACACTGAAATGGCTGCTAATAAATAGCACTTCAAGGTATAGAAGACCCACTATAAAGCTAACCATTCTCTTTCAATGGTGGAACAGTTTCCTTCTGCTTTGCTCAGCTTTCTGCTGCTATAGCACCCCATACGCTCCACACATTGAATGACTTGTGATAGTACTTTCCTATGAACCACCTCTGATGTGTCAGTATACAGGGTAAATTGTGTGGCAAGGTCAGAAGTTACTAACTTAGGTTCAGAACACGGCATCCATTTTAATTCATGGAATACCCTGTTTTCCTAAAGAGACCCTCACACTGTAACAGGAGCATTCTCTCTTATGAGATCTGTTAAAGAACAGCTATATGGTCAAATAATTAGCCACAAACTTTCTGTAATGCCCAGGTGGTCCATGAAACACCTTCATCTGTCTTTTAGTGTAGGGTACCAGCAGGTGTTCATTTGTGTTCTCTGTTTCTTCTGTTTCTTCAACTTGAGTCTTGCCATCTCTCTTCCTAAAAGGTAGGCCAAATACTTCCTGCATCTTCAGTTTGCTTTTCTTATCATTCACCATCTTGTCTACATGTCTTATTGATTCTAGCACAGTCTGAACATTTGGTAAGTGAGGCTTCTTGTCCTCTGAGTGAGTAATCAAATCCTCCAGGCATGCAGCACCATATAATGACTGGGCTTTCAATATCTTAACTATCACCCTCTGAAAAGTGGCTGGGGATCCCAGTGGGCCAAATGATAGCACTGTGTACAGAAGTAGATTGTCCTGATTTACAAAGACTTTTTTTTTTTTTTTTAACTTTAGCAGGCAAGGCTAGTGATATCTGCCACTATCCCTTCATCACATTTAGTGTTGTTATGTATTTGTCATTCCCTCAGTTCTCTGACAAATCATCAATTCTGGGCATGTGATAGTTAGCAAATGTTCAAATGCTCTCCGTGTCATAATGTTGCAGAATGTATTGCTTGCATCAAGTTTAGTAACTAACATTACCAGGCTGCTTCTTTCTCTTCATGTATGTTTTATCATGCCTAGTTTGGGCATTTTTGCAATTTCTTATACTGTTTCTGTGTCTCTGGTACTCTCAAAGGTCTTAACCTAACCTTTGCTGCAGGTGTCTCTGTGTTATGTTCTGTTTAGTTCAGTTGTTGCAGGCATTATTGAAAACACTACTTTATTTCATTAAGAGCAATTAACTAACTTCATAATCTTTACTCTTGATAAGGATTAAAAATTAAAATAAGACAAGAAGTGGTTAACAAGAGAAACATTGGACATTTTAGACCTATCCTGTTTAATGGATACCATGATTTTGTTCATCAGTTGAATGGTGATAGAAATTGTTATGCACAAACAAATTCCCATACTAAAGGCATATTAGACATGGGTGGTCCCACACTTATCACAACTTTTTCAAAGGATGCAAAAATTGTTTCAAATATTATCTATAAGAATTGGGTACTGCTGGCAGAAGATACACACATCAACAAAAAGTTTGAAAAATTGCCACACATTATTTATCGGCGTGGCCAAAATTTAAAGGACATCTTAGAACTTCCAAGCAGAATTACAAAAAAGAACATGGGTATGTACAAATGTGGCCACTGCCATTAGTGTCAGCATATTCATGTGGGAAGTAAAATAACCATTAGAAATGTTGAATACAACATATTAGGTAAATTTAATTGTGAGTCAAAGGGCATTGTTTATGCTGCTATATGCCAGTAATGCCTATCCTTTTATATAGGAAAGACAGAAAGGACAGTGCACCAATGCATATATGAGCATACGTATCATATAAATAAAGGTACCACCACAAATGCTTTGGCTAGGCACACATTGCAACATCCCACTCACAAATTGTTGTTTGCCATTGTGCACCAGGAACTATTTAACAAAAGAGGAGGTACATGGGCATTAAGGTCAGAAGAAAAGGAATTGTTGTGGCAAATTAGAACTTTTGCACACACACACCCTGGCCTTAATGAATATGCTTCCATTAAACGAATTTTGAAACTTAAACAGCAGGATAGGTAGAGTGTGTGTGTGTGTGGGGGGCTTAACACAAAAAACATAGCCCCAGGTATTCCATTTATTCAATTATACCACAAATATTTATATATATATATATATATATATATATATATATATATATATATATATATATATATATATATATATATATATTTCTACTTAATGCATTTGTATTTTATATTAATTCAAGTCACTAATTTAGTGTCTAGGCATTTAGTAATAAAATCATGAATTATATATGGAAATACAAAGTAAATAGTTTTCCATAGGAGGAAAGGAATTGAGTTGTTTATTTAATTATTCATTTTTTTATATAATTGTTTTATTGTTTTATTTATTAATTGTGTAAGTATATAAGTCATTGACTGCTTGTGTAACTTTGTCTGAGGAAGTTTGGATACTAGTCACACACAGAAAAGGGAGGTTTTCCAGTCTTGTGACTTCACTTTTTTCTGCAACAATTTCTTCCTACAGTTGTAGAGTTTATTGATGGCTGGGAACTACAAGATTGGCTTCCTTTTTGGAGGAGAGTATCTTAGTTCTATTTGGTATGGCAAGGTCCATGCATTTGTGTACATGCTTGTACAGTGCATTGTTGCATTATCCAGCAGTCATGCAGCGATTTTCCATTGACATGGGTGCCGAGAAGTTTGCCACCTCTGTTTTTAGAAGCCAAAAGTCAGCTTTAGAGAAGTTTTTCAGGGTGATCACCTTAGCAGAGGGTGTAGGTGAGATGGAGATTTCCATGGCAATCAGTTTGTGGTCAGATTTAACCCAGGAGGAATTGATTATAGGTGTGGTGCAATGGTCTCTCATGTTGGTGATAACCAGGTCTAGGATGTTGCTTCCTCTAGTAGGGGTCAGAACGAGCTGGTCCAGGGCATTGGAATTGATATATTCCAGAAAGCATTGAGCCTGTACATTGGGACTTGATTTCCCAGGTGATGAAAGGGTAGTTAAAGTCACCCAGAATAAGAGTACTGGGTTGGACCTTGATAGATTCCAGGGTGCTCAGGAACTTGTTGTGAGAGTCTAGGGACATGTTTGTGGTTCTGTAGCAGGCTATGACTTGTATCGCCATTTTACTCAGTGTTATTTGTACCTGAAGTATCTCGGATGCATTATGTTGGGCTACCAGTCTAGAGGTGTGTGTATCCTTTAAGAATATGGAGACACCACCGCCTTTGGAGCTTCTAGCCATATTCTGGGGCCAAAAGGTATGTAATAAGTTGTAGCCTGGGAGTGCAGGGGTGCTTTCTGCCTCTTTAAAACAGGTCTCTGTTACAGCACAGATGTCGAGATTCTCCATTTTGAGGAGAGTTTCAAGCGAGTGCATCTTGAAATTTAGACTTCTAGCATTGAGCAGCATGACCCTCAAATTGCATTTGTTTGTAGCTGTTACAGTGGAATTTTGGTCTTTGGAACACTGCCTATAAAAAGCACTATAGGGGTGGCAAGAGCCTTAGCCAGTACCCGGAATGCCAGGGGTGAGAGATGCAGGCCATCTCTGGCAAAGCATCAAGGTCTGTGTTGATGTGTGTTTGTGTTGATGTGTCTGTCTGTGTATAATGATATTTCTGGGAATGCCTTATGTGTGCTGATGTGACTGCTGATATCTGCACCATGGTGTCTTGTGTGTGTTTTTGTTTATGTGACTGATTGTGTATAATGAAATCTTTGGGTTTACATTGGGTATGCTGAGGAGACTGCTGCTATCTTTTCCATGGCATCTGGTGAGTGTGTATGTGTGTGAGGTTGTTTGTGTCTCAGTGTGCCTACATTTTTGTGTGTGTGTGTGTGTGTGTGTGTGTGTGTGTGTGTGTGTGTGTGTGTGTGTGTGTGTGTGTGTGTGTGTGTGTGTGTGTGTGTGTGTGTGTGTGTGTGTGTGTGTGTGTGTGTGTGTGTGTGTGTGTGTGTGTGTGTGTGTGTGTGTGTGTGTGTGTGTGTGTATGTGTGTTTGTTTCTGATGGTATATAATAAAGTTCACAACCTCCATGCACTAATAGACTTTAACTCCCCTGACAGGGCCATTTTGACTGAAACCTGGCTTAAGTCACATATCCAAAACAATGAAATCCTCTCCCCAAGATTTAACCTATACAGCCAAAATAAATGAGAAGGTGGAGTAGCAATAATGTTCAAACAAAAAAAAATCTAGCACTAGAACTCATTACCACCAAACTTCCCATGTTTAGCAAGGCCGAAATACTCCTCTCTAATTTGAAAATCAACAGCAACAAAACCTTAATCATTGTGGCCATCTACATCGCTCCAGGTAAAATGTCGAACACAATTGAAGACATTCTTCACTGGCTATCTATAACCTTCTACAGAAAGAGTCAGTATGGGGGACCTCAGTACCAATTGGTCTACCTAAAACTCCTATAATCCCACCAATTTTATAAACTGACACGGATTCTCCCAACATATACAGGGCCCCACCAGAATAGACAAAACTTCAAACAGACACTCCATTCTAGACTGTACTTCATCAATAAACATCAACATCCAGTCAAACAGTTTGCCTCCCCAATAGCATCAGTGACCACCAGCCCACCTACCTACTCAGGCACAATCTCAGTCCTCCTAGACAATCAGTCTACTAGCTAGTCCATAACAAAAAATTATAATACCCAGACATTTCATTCTTTACTTCAACATATTGAGTGGTCCCCTCTAAAAATCTTACCACTAGATGCTGCAGTGCAACACTTTAATACCACCTTTTTAATGTACTGAACAGCTTAACCCCCTGCAGATTAGCTAGAATAAAAAAATCACAGCTCACCTTGGCTATCAAACAATACCAAAGACCTCCTAAAACAAAGGGATAAGGCATGGAAACATGGGTTAACTAATCAAAGCAATGACAATCTACTACTGTGCAAACAACTTAGGTAAATCCCAAATAAAAGCTGACAAAAAACTATTGTATCACTGCACAACAAAAACACCAAAACAACCCCAAAAAATTCTGGACCACTATAAATAAGCTCCTGTTGCCTGGAAATACATCCGCCCCTAAACCCACCACACCTCCCTCATATAATAGCATTGCATCACAGTTCAAGTCTTTCTTCATAAACTCAGTGCACTTTCTTATTAAAAACATCCAAAACACCCACTCCTATTATTGCAGCTAACAATATCTAGGCCAGAAATACCTTCTCCTTTAAACCTGTTCCAACCCACACCATAAAAAAACTACTCAATAAACTAAAAGCCACCAGCCTAGCTGCAGACAACTTCCCTTCAGAATTCCTCAAACCTGTCTCAGACGTCATAGTCTACCAAATTTCTATCCTAATTAACTGCTCTATCACTGAAAACTACATCCGTCTAACCTGGAAAATCTCTTACATCACTCCTATACACAAAGGAAGCAACTCTACTGATCTCACAAACTACAGACCCATAGCCATTCTTTCACCCCTCTCCAAAATATTAGAAAAATGCATCCATTCCCAGCTCCTAAACCACCTTCTGTCCAGCAACCTCCTCTCACTCGCACAACATGGTTTATGCTCCATCACAGCACCGCAACCATGTATATAGCCAAACTGGAAGCAAAACTCTCTTCACCCAAGACTGGACTAGACGGTCAAGATGAGAATGCAAACACTTGCACCACACCACACCATCACATAGTCCCTCAAAACCAACACCACAAAGCACACACATAGAAAAACAAAAATCACACCTACATTCACGGATGCTCTCAATAAAAATCTGCTCAAACAACAGAGACCTCCAAAGCAGAAACACAAGCGACCTCCACCCCCAACAAAACCCAAATGACACATACCCCACAAACTCAGTCTGCCACTCAACTGCAGCCCATAAGGCATAATGTACCCAAAACTCTAGGCATAGGTGACTGTAGTCAGGCACACTGATGTTCCACTCACCAGGCTAAACATGGAGAAAGTTACTGTCAGCTGCCTGTCGGGTGCCAGGATCCACCACATAATGCACACACTCAGTTCACTCCACAACAACTACAAATATGACTCTGTCATTGTCCATGTTGGTGTGAATGACCTGAGAAGTACCTCCCTGGACTACATGAAAAGAGACATGGAGGAGCTGTCTGATATTGTAGCCCAGGCAGGTATGACCCTAGCCCTGAGTAACATCCTGTCATCACCCAGAATGATACCACAGTACAAGGACAAAATGATTGACTTCAACAATTGGCTAAGCTTCTGGTGTCATTCTAAGGGGATCCAGTATCTGTCTGCCTGGGATGACATGATCGACAGACCACGATGCTTAGCCAGAGTTGGCCTGCACCTGTCACCATTGGGATTTCGGATACTGGCTAAGGCTCCTGACACCCTATAGTGCCTTTTTTAGGCAAGGCTCAAATGACAAATTCACCACCGCAAAAGGCACAAGCAAGCAAAATCTGAGGGTAATGCTACTCAATGGTAGAAGTCTAAACCTCAAAATGCACTCACTTGAGGCACTCCTTAAAATGGAGAGCATCGACATCTGTGCAGTGACAGAGACCTGATTCAATGCTCCAGAGAGCACCCCTGCATTACCAGGCTATAATTCATACCACACCTTTGGGCCACCTAACCTGGACTGAAACACTAAAGGCTGAGGCGTGTCCATATTCATTAAGGATATCCACACCTCCAGGCTGCTTGATCAGCATAATGCATCAGAGATTATCCAAGTGCAACTAACTCTGGGCAAGACCACAATCCAAATTGTAGCTTGCTACAGATCTCCCACCATGCTCCAGGATTCCCACTCCTCATTTTTTGATACACTGGAAAATATTAGGGTGCAACCCAACACCCTAATAATGGGCAATTTCAACTATCCCACCATTATCTGGGGAAACTACTCATGTACCAACTCATTCGCTCAATGTTTTCTTGAATTCATAAATTCCAATGCCTTCGATCAGCTTATCCACACCCTCACCAGGGGCAGCAATATCCTAGACCTGGTTATTACCAACATGGGTGGCCAGTGTAACACACCAGTGTTCAATTCCTCATTGGTCAGATCGGACCACAAGCTAATCACCTTAGACATCCACATCCCTCCCCCACCCCCCATTAGGGAAAGCACCATAAGAAATGCCTCCAAAGCCAACTTTACACTTCTTAAGACAGAAGTGGCAATCGTCACGACACCCATGCTGATGGACAATAGAGATATGACCACTGAATCCTACAAAAATGCACTTTATAAGCACTTACACAAGTGCATGGATCATGCAATCTCTAACAGAACCAAGATGCTATCCTCCAAAAAAAGAAAGCCAATCTGGTGGTCTACTGCCATAAACAAATTCTACAACAGAAGAAAGAAACTGTTGCAAAATAGAGCAAAATCCCATGATTGGAGGAACTCACTGGTCAGCCTCAGTAAAAAGCTGAAATCCCTTATAAAATCCTCCAAAGCTAGTTATGAAAACAAAATGACCACTAATTCTAAAGATAACCACAAAGCATTGTATATCTATGTCAAGAATCTCAATGGCAACACTCAGATCTGCCAATGGCACTAAATATACAGAACCAACTGATATTGCCAACATCCTGGCAGATAGGTTCAGTTCTAACTTTACCTCCCTCTCACCCCCTAAAGGGCCTATCTCTATACAGAAAGAATGCAAAATTCCTTTAATCACAGCTGCACAGGTAAAAAGCACACTCTCCAAAGGCAAGAACACAGCATCCATGGGACTTGACAACATCCCAGACTGCGTTCTACACAAACTACAAAAGGAACTGGCACCCCACCTAAGTACCATGTTCAGTCATAGCCTCACCTCAGGCTTTGTGCCCACTGAATGGTGCACAGTGATGATTATCCCACTCCAAAAAAGGGGAATCACCATGGACCCTGGGAACTACCACCTCATTAGCCTGACAAGCCTGGTTTGCAAGGACATGGAACGTATCATCATGGAACTTATAAACAAAGACATTGGTATTCTCCAAACTCTGGACCCCATCCAGTTTGGGTTTGTAAAAGGCAGATCATGTCTCATAAACCTGATAGACTTCTTTGAAGCAGTCACCAAGCCGTAGACGAGGGTAAGATGGTTCACACAGCGTATCTATATCTCGCCAAGGGTTTCAACACCATCCCCCACTCTGGAATTATAGATAAACTCACTAAATTAGGTATAAATCCCTATGTCACAAGATGGGTTGCCAAATGGCTCACTGACAGAACCCACACTGTGAAAATAGCAGACTCCAAATTCAATTTCAGACCAGTGACAAATGGAGTACTACAGGGTTCAGTCCTGAGTCCTCTCCTGCTTGGTATCTACTTCTCTGAAATACAGGCTAACACAGAAGGTCTTTGGCTAATGAAGTTTGCAGATGACTGAAAACTAGGAGCCATAATCGAAACTCCTAATTATATGGATATCCTACAAAAGGGCCTCACTGAGACTGATGCTTGGTGTCAAAGTCATGGCCTCAAGCTCAATGCCAAGAAGAGCATTGTCATCCCCTTTGGGAGAAACACTGTACCCATGAACTGCCACATAGGCGGTAGTCTACTTAACACTGAAAGTATGATAAGAGACCTTGGGACACAGGTGGACAGTAGTCTCTCCTTTGATAATCACATCGCCACAGTAGTCAGGAAATTCTTCTACATGGCACACCTCATCACAAAAGGTTTCTCATCCAGGATAAAAGAGGTCATTGTTCCCCTCTACTCATCACTCATTAGACCCATTATAGAGTACAATGCCCCTTTTGGGATGTACCTCGCAAGACATCTACAACAACTGGAAAGGCTGGTGAAATACCTTACAAAGAGGATTACCAGCCTCAAACAGATGATCTATGCAGACCGTCTCAAGAAACTCCAGCTTTACTCCATTGCATAAAGCCTACTCAGAGGTGATCTCTGCCTAACATACAAAGCTATTTCAAACTCAGAGCTGTTGGACATGCTCCATTTAAAGAAATCCCAATCCCTCTGAGCTACATGCTCTAGGGACCTAAACATTGTCACCACAATAAACAGAACATGTTGGAGGGATAGATTCCTGTCCCAGAGACTTCCCATACTCTGGAACAAACTACCTATCTATGACAAACAAAGCTCCTCATTAGCACTCCAAGAAGAATCTTGATTGGATGGGAAATAGGAAATTCACCCCGGGGATCATTTCTGTGGCTCTGCTCGAAAGGGGCACAGGAAAATAATTTTCTTGGGTGGCAAAAGCCAGGGTACCTTTTGGCTAGGCTTAGGGCCAATGGCCTAGTACCTACCTATGAACTTAAAATAACTGTGACTGTTAGTTTACTTTCATTCCAAGCTCCACGGCATCCTGATGTGCTGCCGTGAAGTGTCAGACTCATTTTTCAGCGGACATTACCTGTACATTATCTCCTGTTGGAGAATGTATAACACTTACCACCACCTCACTTACAGTGCTACAATCAGTACCTGGCATACATCTGAAGGTACAGGCAGCCATAGGTAGAGGTATAAATCCTTCTTTATTTATTTATCCTTTGTATAAGCAGTTCATAGGTAGAGCTATACATCATTCTTTATTTATTTATCCTTTCTTGACTGCATTAGTCTCACTAGGCTAGTGGACTTTTTTTCAGGGGAGACCAGAGGTGGTATTTATACTACTAGGGGAAAATTAGTCAAGGCATTAGGTTTAGACATCATGTGATCTTTTACAACCAGCTGAGCTACTACTAACTTGAGTAGATAGGACTATGGTTTAACACATCATCTGATGGATGACACACTCAGGAGTGCAGCACCACCCTTGTGTTGTACTACACTGTCAGCTATCCATTGATCTAGTATGGGACTTGAACACATAGCCTTCTTTACCAAACACTAGCATGCTACCTTTTACACCACTGACACTCTTGGACTGTGCAAAAAAATGAGAAGACAGTGCTCTGAAATTATTCATAATGACTACTCCTATTCAGACACAACAGATATTGCCAATACCCTTGCAAACACGTTTACTGCTGTTTTCACTCCCCAAACCCCTGCAACATCTGAATCCCTTACTCACCCATTATCTCTAAAGGTCATTTAATGATTGAGCTAACCAAGACCAAAAAGTCTTCCTTCATGGGACCTGAAAATATACCCAGTTACTTAATTCATAGTGTTAAAAATTGGTCTTGCAGACACACTCCTCACACTGTTTAACTTAATTTAGCTACTGGTTTTGTCCCTGACAAGTGGCAATCTGCAGTGGTGATGCCCTCTCATAAGTGAGGCCTTACAATCAAGCTGGGTAGTTACTGACCTACCAACATTATAAGGCTCATCTGTAAGGCCATGAAATGTATTATAATTTACTGCATAAATAGCAGTCGCAATATCAAGAATCTTATTAGAGTTCACCGCCAACAGTTTGGCTTTTTATTGTCTATTGAATCTGGTAAACTTATTCAAAAAGGTTTACAAACACTGTGGATGGTGACCGTGCAGTACATATAGTGCATGTTATTTGCCCAAGGCTTTCTACACCATTCCTCATGCTTATAACACTCAAAAACTAAATGTTTTAAAATCAACCCATATGTAGTAAGCCGGATCGGAAATGAATTGATTGACAGAATCCACACAGCATGAGTTACGACTACATCATTAAAAAGTATGAAAATGACCAGACACATCGCACAGGGCTCGGCGATGGTACAGCTCATTCTCTGCTACTTACTTCTTAGTTCTACGAACATAGAATTTGTAGATGACTAAATTGGGGATATTGTTAGGTCATCCTCTGACACTCAGTCCCTAGACAATGAAATCTCCCTAGTAAATTCTTCTACTAAAACTGTTTGTTGTTGTATCATCACTTGTATGAGACAACCTCGTCCATAATCATATAGTATAGACAATACACCACTACAAAATGAAAATGTAGTCATAGACCATGAATTTTGACTGATAACGCCCTCTCTTTTGACAATCATGTGATAGTGGTTGTCAGTAAATCCTTTTATTTAACATACCTAGTTATGAAAAGAATGTCATAAAGGTATAAGGAGGTAATCGCTTCCTTATAGTCAGACTTGATCAGACTAATTATCAGGTACAACACCTCATCAGGATGCATCTCATAAACATATAAAACAACTAGAAACCCCCCAAATGTTCCTAACTAAACAGATCAGGTAGCCAAAGTCTCTGAGATACTGACAGAGTCTGGAAGCTCTATTCCTTTATTCTGTGTCTTACATATTTTTGAAGGGGAATTTCTTGTCTTATTTATTGTGTCATTAGAGATCTGGTTTTCCTAGATCTCCTCAATCTCCACTTCTAATATGTCCAGTAATACTGGAACCAGGAACATAAATATTCACCAACAGATAAAAAAAAAAAAAGCAAAGTGACGGGTTTGTAATCCAGCATCTCCAAACTCCAAGAATAAACTTCTGCACATTAAGCAGTGCAAGTCACTATCTTCCCTTAAACATACACAAGATGGCTGGATGTGTGGCCACAAATTTACTTTTGGATTGACTGGAATGGCCTCCACTGAGAAAGTAGGTGTGGCATGAAGGAGGGCACTCGCAAGGTATGACTGATCATAATATTTAGTGGCCTTGGAATATGTATAAATCTAGGAATTAGAGGGCAGAAGTTTTGGCTGCAAGAGGTTTGTACAGGGAGTGGAACATGACTTTATGACTGCTAGGACTGCATTCAATACAAACATTTTATTTTTAAATGTTTATGCTGTTGATTTTCTTGATTATGATACTTCAGTGCATGACAGCCTGTTTTATAATTCTGTGTGTTTTTTCACAGTCATTCATGGCTCACATATCTGTGATTGTAAATACCTGATCATATATATTTGCTTACATTCAGTGTGTATTCCTACTATGATATACTCCACATATGACATACCATCTTCCTTCTAGCACAAATAGCTGATGTGTTGTACATAGTCAGTGCTGAACACAAATATGTTTGCACACATGATACATAGAGGCTGACCATGCACTTTAAGTATATCTTATCTTTTCGGAATTAATCGGATATACATACTTTCTTGAGAGCCCTGACACTGGCTACCTGTTACTTGTAAAGCTTCATTATTTATATGGCATATTTATCAGATACCACCTGTGTGTCGAGAAATATGTCTCTATAGCTGTCAAGGTTTAATAACCTGTGACAATAGCATGTCCAAAAGTGTGTGAAATTACAAATGCATAAAAAATACAGTCACCTAGCTGCAGTGAATGATCCGTTAACTTCCTGACAAGTCATGTGTATTAGATGCTGACCATGGTTATATGGTATGTAAAGGGCAGTGGGCATACGTAAGTCAATAATGAATTAATGCATTTTTTTGTAAAGTGTCTGACCATAACAGAAACAGGACAACATCAGGAGCTCCATTAAATACTCTGCAGCTGAGGAAAGCTGAGGAAAGTTAAAGGTTTTGACTGCTGTTATAGAGGAATGGGGATCTACAAGACACCTGTTCATTGAATTGCAGACTCAATAGATATTTGTTCTTTTTTTTGCATAGACTATATATAATGATATCAGGTTTTTGGTCACATGGCTTTCTTGTACAAAAAACAATACAAAACAAACTTTCTTCTCCAATTTTTCCTTTTATGTAAATATTTGACAGCACTGAGGTGATTGAAACTAATTTTGTTGCATGCAATATTAGATTTCTCTTGATTTATGTATAGTTAATCTTGCAGAATGAGAGGCACCTCAGCTCATGTTATAATACCTTTGTAAACATTTTTTTCTTTTAAGCACTACTTTTTATAAGGCTGTTTGAAAGCTTGAAGAATCTAAACATCTGGGTGAGCTAATTTCACAGATACATTTTGTGAAACATGTTTACTTGGCTGTTTCATCTTTCACACAGCATGCAGTTCCAGGACTTGACCATTAAGTAGTAGAACAGATGGTGGTACAGAGTGTTTTCACTGTAGCTGATAAATGGCTGTACTGAGCACCAATCCCCCTGAGGCTATTTACATTAAGCATTTGTGCAGAATCAGTTTTACCAAGAAACAACTTACTGCACCTTTATCATGTGCCGTTAACAAGTGAGAATATGCTGACAAGATTAGAATAGAGTCACTGTGAAATAAATGCAGGCTTACAAAATAGAAACTTAAATATTATTTTAGACACAAATAAAGAACATGGTCAGGATTCCCAGACAAGTGCTATGAATTTCTGGGGAGATCAGTGCTTAAAAATCTGCAGAGCCTATAAAACATGGATTAGGGACTGGTGAGTGCTCATAGATTGAACAAAGGACGGTATGGTAAAGTCCCATGTAGTGGTAAAAGGTTAAGCAGCACTAGGATGCACTAAGGCTGAAGGAGCACATTTCTGATATGATGGACATCACAGTGAATGTGGGCTAGCATGGCCAAATCAGTGGTCACTCACATGATATTACCATGTTTGCATTACACTGCACTGTAGTACTACAGAAATGCACGTGCTGGATACATCAGTGTACACTCATCAGGCTGTCTCTGTGATGTGCACCAGCATGCTTGCTATGACATTACATAATTGCAATGATTCACAAATTGTGGGGTTATTTAGCTTCATTACCATTGCCATCTCACTTTTTTGGCTGTTATTAGTACAATATAAAGCATATGCACCATTTTGGGCAATGCTATTCATTACTATTCAATTGTGGAATTGAGTAAGTTAAGTAAAGATTCTGCATGAGGGAAGCAACAAACCCTCTCTGGCAAAGTAACACAGTAAAAACAAAGAAAAAAAACTCATGGAGGCTGTGAGGGACAATGAAGCATATGTAGTGGTGAGTGCATAATAAGGAGCCCATGACACTGGCATATCACTGCATCATTTGTCTGTATAACTTGGAGCCCAAAACACTGGCATTTCACTGTATTATTTGTCTGTGTCACTTACAGCCCATGACACTGGCGTGTCTCTGCATCATATGTCTGTATAACTTGGAACCATGACACTGGCATGTCACTGTATCATTTGTCTGTATCACTTACAACCCATGACACTAGCATGTCACTGTATCAGTTGTCTGTATAATGAGGAGCCCATGATACTGGCATTTCACTGTATCAGTTGTCTGTATAATGAGGAGCCCATGATACTGGCATTTCACTGTATCATTTGTCTGTAAAACTTGGAAACCATGACACTGGCATGTCACTGTATCATTTGTCAGTATAACTTGGAGCCCATGACACTGGCATTTCACTGTATCATTTGTCGGTATAACGAGGAGCCCATGATACTGGCATTTCACTGTATCATTTGTCGGTATAACGAGGAGCCCATGATGCTGGCATTTCACTGTATCATTTGTCGGTATAACAAGGAGCCCATGATACTGGCGTGTCACTGTATCATTCGCCTGTATAATTTGGAACCCATGACACTGGCATGTCACTATCAGCTGTTTGTATAAAGAGGAGCTCATGACACTGCCATGTCAATATATGATTTGTCTGTATAACTTGGAGCCTATGACACTGGCATTTCACTGTATCATTTGTCGGTATAACTTGGAACCCATGACACTGGCATGTCACTGTGTCATTTGTCTGTATTACTTACAGCCCATGACACTGGCATGTCACTGTATCATTTGTCAGTATAACTTGTAGCCCATGACACTGGCATTTCACTGTATCATTTGTCGGTATAACTTTGAGCCCATGACATTGGCATTTCACTGTATCATTTGTTGGTATAACTTGGAACCCATGACACTGGTATGTCACTGTATCATTTGTCAGTATAACTTGGAGCCCATGACACTGGCATTTCACTGTATCATTTGTCAGTATAACTTGAAGCCCATGACACTGGCATTTCACTGTATCATATGCCGGTATACCTTGGAGTCCATGACACTAGAATTTCACTGTATCATTTGTCGGTATAACTTGGAACCTATGCCACTGGCATGTAACTGTATCATTTGTCTGTATCACTTACAGCCCAATGACACTGGCGTGCCACTGTATCATTTGTCAGTATAACTTGCAGCCCATGACACTGGCATGTCACTACATCATTTGTCTGTATAAAGAGGAGTGCATGACAGTGGCATGTCACAATATAATTTGTCTGTAGAACTTGGAGCCTGGACACTGGCATGTTACTGCACCATTTGTCTGTATAACTTAGAGCCCATGAGACTGGCATGTCACTATATCATTTGTTCGTATAAATTGGAGCCCATGAAACAAGCATGTCACTGCATCATTTGTCTGTATAACTTAGATGCTATGACTCTGGCATGTCACTGTATCAGTTGCTGATATAACTTGGAGACCATGACACTGACATTTCGCTGCATCATTTGTCTGTATAATAAGGAGCCCATGACACTGACATGTCACTGTATCATTGCTCTGTATAACTTGAAGCTCATGACACTGGCATGTCACTGTATAAGTTGTCTGTATAATAAAAAGCCCATGACACTGGCATGTCACTGTACCATTTGTCTGTATAAATTGGAGCCCATGGCACTGGCATGCCACTGTATCAGTTGTGTGTATAACTTGGAGAGCATGACACTTGCATGTCACTGTATCATTTGTTGGTATAACTTGGAGACCATGACACTGGCATTTCACTGTATCATTTGTCGGTAAAACATGGAACCCATGACACTGGCATTTCACTGTATCATTTGTCGGTATAACCTGGAGCCCATGACACTGGCATTTCACTGTATCATTTGTTGGTATAACTTGGAACCCATGGCATTGGCATGTCACTGTATTATTTGTCTGTATCACTTACAGCCCATGACACTGGCATGTCACTGTATCATTTGTCAGTATAACTTGCAGCCCATGACACTGGCATGCCACTGTATCAGTTGTCTGTATAACGAGGAGCCCATGACACTGGAATGTCACTACATCATTTGCCTCTATAAAGAGGAGCCCATGACAGTAGCATGTCACTATATAAATTTGCCTGTATATGTTGGAGCCTGTGACACTGGCATATTACTGCACCATTTGTCTGTATAACTTAGAGCCCATGAGACTGGCATGTCACTATATCATTTGTTCGTATAAATTGGAGCCCATGACACAGGCATGTCACTGCATCATTTGTCTGTGTAACTTAGATGCTATGACTCTGGGATGTCACTGTATCAGTTGCCTGTATAACTTGGAGCCCATGACATAGGCATGTTACTGCATCATTTGCCTGTATAAAGAGGATTCCATCACAGTCGCATGTCACTATATAATTTGTCTGTATAACTTGAAGCTCATAACACTGGCATGTCACTGTATCAGTTGTCTGTATAATAAAGAGCCAATGACACTGGCACTGTATCAGTTGTCTGTATAATAAAGAGCCCATGACACTGGCATGCCACTGTATCAGTTGTGTGTATAACTTGGAGCCCATGACACTTGCATGTCACTGTATTATTTGCCTGTATAACTTGGAACATATGACACTGGCATGTCACTGTATCATTTGTCTGTATAACATGGTGCCCATGACACTGGCATGTCACTTTATCATTTGTCTGTGTATAACTTGGAGTCTGTGACAGTGGCATGTTACTCCATCATTTGTCTGTAGAACTGCAGCCCATAACACTGGCATGTCACTATATAATTTGTCTGTATCACGAGGAGCCCATGGCACTGGCATGTCACTGTATCATTTGTCTGTATAACGTGAAGCCCATGACACTGTTATGTCACTGTATCAGACATCTGTATAATGAGGAGCCCATGGCACTGGCATGTCACTGTATCATTTGTCTGTATAACTTGAAGCACATGACACTGGCATTACACAGTATCATTTGTCTGTATAATGTGGTGCACATGACACTGGCATGTCAGTTTATCATTTGTCTGTATAACTTGGAGCCCATGAGAATGGCATATCACTGTATCATTTGCCTGTATAACTTGGAGCCAGCATGTTACTGCATCATTTGTCTGTATAACTTGGAGCCCATAAGACTGGCATGTCACTTTATCATTTCTCCATATAACTTGGAGCCCATGACACTGGCATGTCGCTGTATCATTTGTCTGTATAACAAGGGGCCCATGACACTGACATGTCACTGTATCATTTGTCTGTATAATGAGGGGCCCATGAAACAGGCATGTCACTGTATCATGTGTCTGTATAATGAGGAGCCCATGACACTGTCATGTCACTGTATCATTTGTCTGTATAAATTGTAGCCCGTGACCCTGGCATGTCACTGTATCATTTGTCTGTTTAGCTTGTAGCCCATGACACTGGCTTGTCACTGTATCATTTGTCTGTTTAACTTGTAGCCCATGAGACTGGCATGTCACTGTATCATCTGTCTGTATAACAAGGGGCCCATGAAACTGGCATGTCACTGTATCATTTGTCTGTATAATGAGGAGCCCATGACACTGTCATGTTACTGTATCATTTGTCTGTATAAACTGGATCCCCTGACCCCGGAATGTCATTGTATCATTTGTCTGTTAACTTGTAGCCCATGATACTGGCTTGTCACTGTGTCAGTTGTCTGTATAACTTGGAGCCCTCAACACTGGCATGTCACTGTATCATTTGCCTATATAACTTGGAGCCGGTGGCACTGGCATGTTACAGCATGTTACAGCATTATTTCACTTAACTTGTAGCCCATGACACTGGCATGCCAGTGTATCATTTGTCTGTATAACTTGCAGCCCATAAGACTGGCATGTCACAGTGTCATTTCTCCATATAACATGGAGCCCATGACACTGGCATGTCACTGTATCATTTGTCTGTATAATGAGGGGCCCATGAAACAGGCATGTCACTCTATCATTTGTCTGTATAAATTGGTGCCCATGACCCTGGCATGTCACTGTATCATTTGTCTTTTTAACTTGTAGCCCATGACACTGCTTGTCACTTTGTCAGTTGTCTGTATAACTTGGAGCCCACAACACTGGCATGTCACTGCATCATTTGCCTGCATAACTTGGATCCTGTGATTCTGGCATGTTACTGCATTATTTGGCTATATAACTTGGAGCCCATGACATTGGCATGCCAGTGTATCATTTGTCTGTATAACATGGAGCTTATAAGACTGGCATGTCACAGTATCATTTGTCTGTATAAATTTGAGTCCATAACACTGGCATGTCACTGTATCATTTGTCTGTATAACGAAGGGCCATGACACTGACGTGTCACAGTACAATTTGTCTGTATAACAAGGGGCCTATGAAACTGGCATGTCACTGTATCATTTGCTTGTATAATGAGGAACCCATGACACTGTCATGTCACTGTATCATTTGTTTGTATAAACTGGAGCCCATGACCCCGGCATGTCACTGTATCATTTGTCTGTTTAACTTGTAGCCCATGATACTGGCTTGTCATTGTGTCAGTTTTCTTTATAACTTGGAGCCCTCAACACTGGCATGTCACTGTATCATTTGCCTGTATAACTTGGAGTCTGTGACACTGGCATGTTACTGCATTATTTGCCTGTATAAATTGGAGCCCATGACACTGGCATGCCAGTGTATCATTTGTCTGTATAACTTGGAGCCCATAAAACTGGCATGTCACAGTGTCATTTGTCTGTATAACTTGGAGGCCATGACACTGGCATGTCACTGTATCATTTGTCTGGATAATGCAGGGCCCATGACACTGATGTGTCACCGTATCATTTGTCTGTATAACAAGGGGCCCATGAAACTGGCATGTCACTGTATCATTTGTCAGTATAAACTGGAGCCCATGACACTGTCATGTCACTATATCATTTGTCTATATAAATTGGAGCCCATGACACCGGCATGTCACTGTGACATTTGTCTGTGCAACTTGTAGCCCATAACACTGGTTTGTCATTGTGTCAATTGTCTGTATAACTTGGAGCCCATGACACTGGCATGTTACTGTATCATTTGTCTGTATAACAAGGGGCCCATGACACTGTCATGTCACTGTATCATTTGTCTGTACAAATTAGAGCCCATGACACTGGCATGTCACTGTATCATTTGTCTGTATAATGCAGGGCTCATGACACTGATGTGTCACCGTATCATTTATCTGTATAACAAGGGGCCCATGAAACTGGCATGTCACTGTATCATTTGTCAGTATAAACTGGAGCCCATGACACTGTCATGTCACTGTATCATTTGTCTGTATAAATTGGAGCCCATGACACTGGCATGTCACTGCATCATTTGTCTGTGTAACTTGGAGTCCATGTCACTGCATATGTTGCTGTGGTTGTGGGAGGCAAACTGTGTACATTGGAAATGATGGGAATGAAAAGCAGCTGGGGGGGTATGGGAATTATGGCTAGAAGTATTTAATTAGGGGACACCTCCATGGCACCAACCTTAGGTCATAACCAGCTGCATAAAATTGTGGGAGATGATAACCGTGGCTGCAGTGCATACATGTGGAGAGGATTCAGTGCAGCTGCTAACCAATAGTGCAAGCAAGTATTAATGAAATGTCAATAAATAAATAATGGGAGGGAGGCTATGGCCATGTGTGCCCATCCATTCCATAGTATTACAGTATATTAAGTACATTTGTACTCTGTTGGGAGGGAGGCTATGGCCATGTGTGCCCATCCATTCCATAGTATTACAGTATATTAAGTACATTTGTACTCTGTTGGGAGGGAGGCTATGGCCATGTGTGCCCATCCATTCCATAGTATTACAGTATATTAAGTACATTTGTACTCTGTTGGGAGGGAGGCTATGGCCATGTGTGCCCATCCATTCCATAGTATTACAGTATATTAAGTACATTTGTACTCTGTTGGGAGGGAGGCTATGGCCATGTGTGCCCATCCATTCCATAGTATTACAGTATATTAAGTACATTTGTACTCTGTATTCTGTTTTTTGTGGCACCACACAGCTACAAGTTGAGTGTGTTGCAAAGCGGTGTTTACTATAGTGACCCTGCTTATACCTTGGAAGTTCAGATATTATCTGCGGTGCTTCCTGCAACCTTTTGTCTGTTATAGTGTCTCTATTATTTTGGTAGGTTATTAGCTGAGCTAGTCTCCCCAAGTCTGAGCTATTCCCTGCAAGTCTATTAACTAACCCTAGTTCTACCTTTATTGTCCATAAATGGCAAATCCACAGGCCAGATAGTCCACAAAGCATCTTTATTACACAAACCCTTCATTGTTTTCCTTGGAGAGACCCCAGTGTCAGTTTATATCATCTAACTGGTTTATTTTTGTTTGGTTAATATCTTTTTTGAGATTAATGGTAAATTATGTCAGCAAGTGCAGGATACTGGCATGGGGACACATTTTGTCCTCTTGTATGCTAATTTGTGTATGGGTTTATTTCAGATGGAATATATTTTTGTTTCTAAATTTTTTAGGAAGTATGTTATAAGGTATTTTAGATTTACAGATCATCTTATATTTGTCAAGGGGGATGGGAACTTGTTAATGATTTTATTCAATATTTGCATAGTAATAGGTTTAATGTGAATTTTAATGGCCTAAAATAGGACAGAAAGTATAGTTTTAGATGTGATGTTGGAGGGGGTTGTCGGGGTTGGCTTTTATACAAGGACTTTTAGAAAATTTGATGATGGTAATCAATCACTGAATGGATGGAGAGGTTGTATAATAATTACGCATTGTAGATTTTTTGACCTGTGGATTTGTCATGTATGGACTTTATTTTTTCTGTGGTTGTTGTATCGTGTCTATCTTTATTGTCACTCCCACTTCCTGCCTTATCTACTACAACTTATACCTATTACTTCTCACTTAAGTAGGCATCATTGTTGCTTATTCTAGTAGAGGCTAACAGTGTGACCAATAGCACTTTTCCCCACTTCCTTAAGTTTTCAGTCAACAACTTCATACCTCACACGTATGCATACAGATATAGACACACCTCTCAGCAATGGTTGACCATCAATCTGTTCTCCCTTCTAATACCAGCCTCATATCACTTGGAATTTTAAGCCAAATTAAAAAAGGCTTAATGTCAATAGATGATGTACTCCAACTCAGCACACATAATACAATACACAAAATGGATGACATCCTGTCACCAAAAACTATGGTCTGTAAGCAGTGTACACTAACACCCAAATGTCTGCACATTCTTACTAAACCAATATATGCCGATGTTGTCAAAGACTGACTAGCCAAAGCGTCTGTGAACGAAGTAGATGAAGCCTCAGCAGACATTGGTGAATGCTGCATCATCGTCACACATTCAGACAGAAATCACCAGGTGTTGCCACTGAAACCTTAGCTGTGTGAAGACATTTATTAGTGATTAGTGACTCCTTTGTTTAAGCACATGAACTCCATGCTCAAGAGTTTGGACCAAGACAGAATGACAGTTAGTTGTTTCTCTGTTGCTAGGATTGATAACATTACAGGTTCAGTTCCACACTCTGGGTATATATGATTACAACCTCATGGTGGATCACACAGATGTGAATGAGTGGGTGTTGTGTACTCTAATGAATGTGTATAAAGTCAAGCTGGAATTCATTATATATGTGTGAAATGCCAGTAGGATTCTGGTGCTGAGCAGTATACTACCTGCACACACAATTATAAATGGTACCTAAATACAAAGATAAAGCAATTAGCTTCAATAATTGCCTAAGTAGTTGGTGTTATTTCATGGAAGTACAGTGTGTGTCATCATGGGATGAGATAGTTAACAGGTTTAAATAATCACATTTCTGATTTTTCTTTTTTACTGAGGATTGCTTGTCTGTGAAAAAAATATTTCTGATATTTTTGTTACTGAGGATCACTTGTCTGTGAAAAATAAAGGCTTGTTGCTTGGAAGACTCAATGGGTTTCATGATTTTTGGAAATTATTGTGACTGAGCTCATTAATGAAGTTTCAATACCACTAGTTTCTCTGTTTTTTATTTTTTCTCTAACACTTGTGGTGGTGAGGTTGGAACTAGACAGATTCCTGTGCTCATTCATTTTTTTCATTACTGTACAGAAATAAGGGGCGGCCACGGTGGTGCAGCAGTTAGCGTTGCCGCCTCACAGCAAGAGGTTCTCTGGTTTGATTTTCGGCTGGGGTACCTTCTGTGTGGAGTCTGCATGTCCTCCCTGTGGTCGCATGGGTTTCCTCCAGGTGCTTCGGTTTCCTCCCACATCCCAAAGACATGCAGTAGGTGGATTGGATACTCTAAATTGGCCCTAGGTGTGAGTGTGTGTGTGTGTGTGTGTGTGTGTGTGTGTGTGTGTGTGTGTGTGTGTGTGTGTGTGTGTGTGTGTGTGTGCCTTCTGTGGAAGGTTGGGTGCCGGGCTGGCAACTCGACACTGTAAAACTGCACTGCCAATAATGAGCGGACAGATGATCCGCTGTGGCGACCCCTAACTGGGAAAAGCCGAAAGAAGAAGAAGATTGTACATAAATAAGACATTCAGATAGGAAAGCTGACTCCAGTGACCAATATAATTGTTAAGGTCAAAACCAGATAATATAATATTCATTACTGTGTTAACAGCATTGGGCACTCCTTTAATTAATTCCTGTTAAAAATAATGGAATACATCTTACAGGATGCTATTTTATTTTGTGCTTTGCTATTTTTAATGCTAGTTTTGATAATGTACTTTAATGATGAATTTTTACATCTGTTAATATGTTTTAGGAAGATTTGCTTGTTATTTAAGGGAGGAAATTATGTCGATTTTATTCTGATGAAGTCCGATTGTTAAAAAGGAACTAAATGCTTAATCTGTTCTAATAAAGGTGAGTAATTCATGGGAAACGTTTTTTTATACACGGTGCTGTACATATATTTTGCTGTTCTCTGTTTATATATCGCCTTTTCATTCTTACTTCCTAGTATTTTCTAAGCTCTTCTGATTAATTCTTTTTGTGTCGTAATAATTATCCCCATTTAAATCCACAGCTTTGGTTCTAAACACCGCTATAAATTAACTAGACTTTGTCTAAAATTTAACACTTATTTATACCTTTCTGTTTGCCGATACTTTATCAGTCACTGGAAGAAGAGAAGGAAAGGCAGGCTCCAACCCTGATCTGTAACAATCAGTAAAAACAAGCAGTGGTCCAGCAGGAATGTCCAGCAATGTCTTTATTAAATCCCCCAACTACTACTTTAATCCCAACATTCAACAGTGACTTCCTCAGAGTTTAAAAGTATTTCTAATAATCTTACATTTAAGTAAAATATGCACACTAATCAATAATCAATAACAATCAATGTCAAAACTCACGTCCATTAATAGCAATGGTAAAGCAAAATAAATAAATGAATAAATGTATAAATAAATTTACATTAAAAAATCTCATACACAAAACTTAACTTTTACTATAAAACATTTTTTTATAAACCAATTAATTCTCTGCATTTTAAAATACTTGATATAGAAATGTAATCATTAACACCTGGAGTAATACTAGCATTTCATTTCAACAGCCAAATCAATTCTTTCCATTCTAATAAACTGTCAATGTCACCTCCCCTACCATTTATATATACCTTTTCAATGAAAAAATAAACTTCTTAAAAGTAAGGCAGGTGCCACATGTCTATTCAAAGCGTTAATGTGTTTCTTTTCCTGTCATTTACATGTTCATTTATCCTGTTCTTCAGCCTCTTGGTGGTTTTCCTACACAGAACACTGGACAGAAAATACAGGTTCCCAAGTATACAATTCCTGAAGTTTCACAGCTGAAATTACCAGAACAAGCTATACTCCCCTCATATTGTACAACACTGACATAAGGACCATCATTAATGAATCTACATTATTTACATACACTGCTTTTTGACTTTCTTCCATATCGTACCTGTGTTAGGAAATGGTGTCCTTTCCAATTTTATTTTATATTATTTCCTTCTCAACTTTAACTCTTTACTTCCTTGTACTTGCCTCATAGATCTTTATACCCCCTCTCCCCTCACTTCCATAGCATAAATATTCATATAAATCTTTATTTAAAAAAAAACTTGATTGAATGGTTTATCTATTTCTATGTACATCATGTGTGATATTCTCTCTATGTACAGATATTCTCTTGTTGATTTTCTTATAATGTTTCATGATGGTTTTAATGTTTTATTCTTATTTTTATTTTTGATTTTATTTTTTATTGTAAAAATATGTATTACTTCTGGAGCTTTTTTCCTCGTGTCTCCACTGAAAATGGGCCCCTAGCTCAGTTGGACTAACCCGGTTAATAAATGTCAATAAATAAATAAATAAACTATCACTGGTGATTTCCCCAATTTTTCTTTCAATGCAGGGGTAAAAATTATATTCCAAGTCCTTCTGAATGTCTTAATATATTCAGGTGTATTGATGCTAAAGGATAAAAATCAAAGTTGAACTCATATCTTTTGTAAACTGTCTTGAATTTGTGCTCTGTATACTTTGCCCCTGCAATAATAGTGCAAATGAATCCATCATGCCTGTAATGACCACATCTTTTACTCTGTCCAACAGGTTCTGTGGGTAACTCCTACCAGAGTCCAAATAAGTATTAGAAAAATTTGTTTCCAAAATAGGTTTGGCATAAATAGTTTAGTTATCACATGTTTTCCTGTTGTAATATCCAAATAATTTATTTTATCCCAATTAACCTGGTCATTAAATTTCAAATATTCAGTAGTATTCCCAAATAGGACATAGAAAATATAATTTATTCCTCATTATCTCTCAAAAAAATTTACATATCATCCAAGAATCTATAATATGCATGGATGTTACTAAAAGCAGTTGGCATACATGGGAGATCATGCTGCTGCCATGGCTACTCCTGATGTTTGATGAAAATATCCGCCTTCAAAATATATAAAACTAATTTTAACACCAGCTCTAAGAACAAATATACCACATTAATATAGGAATTGGACAGCTGTTCACATTTAACTGGCGTATAGTAAAAATTATCTAAAACCAGCTGTGCACAGTGGTTCCCCTTCAAACCATCGAACGTTTAAAACATCAAAGTTCAGATCATCAAGACCAGAACATCGAGTTTTAAAACATCGAAAGATTGAAGGGGAAGAAAAAGGTAAGTGTAGGTGGGAGAATGTTTGTGTTTATGCAGGGCTCTGTGTGTCTATGTGCCATCTGCGTGATGGCACTACAGATAGGGTACGGAAAATCCCACGTTTAGCGCTTCTGCATATAGCGCTAAACTGGAGATTTCCATTTACTCCACTGTAGTGTGGTCTCGAAGTTGGAATATTAAACTAGGGGGTGGGGGGTGCAGGGGGTATACAATTGTTAAAATGAATTTTTCTTATTTTTTTTTTTTTTTTGATTACACTTGTAATCTTTGATGTTTCAAAATTCGATGTTCTGGTCTCGATAATCAGAATTTCAATGTTTTGAAATTTCGATGGTTAGAAGTGGAACCATGCACAGTATATATGTCAAAAAATTTCGCAGACACAAACTAGCACAATAAATGCCATTAATCTCTCAAAATATAAGACTTTACTGCCAATATATTTTTACTGATCTTGTAAAAAGTCTCAGTTTTTAGGTATTTGTACCTGTATCCAAAGACACCCCAACCTTACTCTCCCTCAAAACCATCCAAATAGGCAAAATGAAGAAATTACTAAGCAAGCTAAAACCTACAATTCTTGCTACCAGCACAATACCAAATGATTTCCTCAAATTAGCAGCCAATACCATCGTTTACCTATTATCACTTCTGATTAATACATCCATGTCAGAACAGTATGCACCTATAATTTGGAAAACCTCCTACATAATTCCTTTCCACAAAGGAAACTCTCCAACTATAGACCGATATCCATTCTATCCCCTTTCAAAGATTTTAGAAAAATGTATCCACTCAGAGCTAATGGACCATCTGTTAACTAACAAGCTCCTTGTCAACTCACAATATGAATTAAGGCCAGGCCACAGCACCACCACTGCCCTGCTAAATTTCACCAATAATGTAAATCAACTAAAAAACAATGGCCAAATGGTCTCCTTGATAGTTCTAGATATGTCAAAGGCAGTTGACACAGTGTCGCACAAACAGCTCATACAAGAGCTGACATCCCTTGCCATTTTTAAAAATACCCTTGCATGGTTCCAAAATTACCACTCAGCTCACCAAGAAGCAGTCAAGTGGCAAAATGATTTCTCTTCTCTGCTTCCTGTAATAGTAGGTGTTCCACAAGGGTCAATACTTGGCCCACTGCTCTTCACAGTCCTCATCAATAACCTCCACACTGCAAGTAACCTTGCTACCATCATACAATATGCTGACGACTTCACAGTAATCTGCTCTGCACCCTCCTTGCCACAGCTACAAGACATTACGCAAAGATCCTTCATGCCATTGAATCCTTCCTAAATAAATATCAGCTCATCCTAAACCCCAGCAAAACCAAGCTAATGCTATTCCCCAACAACAATCACAAAAAAACCTCAAACAGGACTTTAAAATCATCTCATCAACTCATACACTAATTGAACCAATCGCTGAAACCAAACTACTAGGTTTCACTATTGATAAATTTAAATTTGACAAGCACATATCACTTGCAATTAAAAGGCCCACATTAAATTAGATTCTATGTACAGGACTAAGGCTTATCTAAACAACTATTCCAGACAAGCAACCACCAGGGCCCACTTTCTAACCATCCTATTCTATGCCTCCCCTATACTCACAAGCCTAAGGAAAACTGACCAAGCAAACTTGAAACATGCTACCACAAAATCGCCAGATTTACCACCAACCTAACCTATAGAACCCATCATCGCCTCGCTCTAAAACAACTCAAATGGCTAGAGCTACCAATTGTCTTATCCATAAACTGGCTTACCCTTACCCACTCCATAGTACACCAACCTGACAGATGTAGAGCCATATGTAACCTAATACAAATCCATCTCAACAACAGAACCCTAAGATTGTCCGACAAACAACTGTTAAAAGTTAGAAAACCCACCAAAGGCTTCAGAGAGTCTCTTTATTCAAATCACATCTCCAAAGTATGGAACTGCCTCCCTCAGAATATTCGAAAGACCAGCGACCATGTGCAGTTCAAACCTGCTAAAGATGCATCTGAAGGACAACGACTGATTCTCCCGCTCCTTGGCGGGCTGAACATACTCGTTATTTCCACACATCAGCCCACCCTCAAGCTCTTCCTCCAACCTTCCATTCTGATGTATATCTAACTTTTAACAAAACATTTGTGTGTTACATAGCGGACGTTATTGTATAGTTTGCTTTTTTGATCTATATCATTGTAGTAATGTTATACTGTGTACTTGCATGTATGCAAAGCTTTTCTCCCTGGGCCTCCATTGAAAATGGCCAACTAGCCCATTCAGACTTCCCCAGTAAACAAATGTTAAATAAAATAAATAAATGTTAAACAAATATTTAGTAACCGTGATAGCTCTTAGACCTAAGGGGATCCAGTATCTGCCTGCCTGGGATGACATGATCGACAGACCACGATGCTTTGCCAGAGATGACCTGCACCTGTCACCCTTGGGATTCCAGATACTGGCTAAGGCTCTTGCCACCCTTATAGTGACTTTTTAAGAAAGGTTCAAATGACAAATTCACCACCGTAATAGGTACAAGCAAGCAAAATCTGAGGGTAATGCTACTCAATGCTAGAAGTCTAAACCTCAGAATGCATTCACTCGAGGCACTCCTTAAAATGGACAACATCGATTCCCACTCCTCATTTCTTAATACACTGGAAAATATTAGGGTACAACCCAAGACCCTAATAATGGGCGATTTAAACTACCCCACCATTAACTGGGAAAACTACTCATGTACCAACTCTTTTGCTCAACGTTTTCTGGAATTCATAAATTCCAACGCCTTGGATAAACGTATCCACATCCCCACCAGGGGCAGCAATATCCTAGACCTGGTCATTACCAACATGGACGACCAGTGTTCCACACCAGAGGTCAATTCCTCATTGGTCAGATCCGACCACAAGCTAATCAGCCTAGACATCCACATCCTGCCCACACCCCCCATTAGGGAAACCACTGTAAAAAATTTCCCCAAAGCCAACTTCGTGCTTCTTAAGACAGAAGTGGCAAACTTCACGACACCCATGCAGATGGACAATAGAGGTACGACTGCTGAATTCTACACAAATGCACTTTATAAGCACTTACACGAGTGCATGGATTGTGCTATCCCTAACAGAACCAAGATGCTATCCTCCAAAAAAACGAAAGCCAATCTGGTGGTCCACTGCCATAAACAAACTCTACAACAGAAGAAAGAAACTGTTGCAAAAAAGCGTAAAATCCCATGATTGGAGAAACTCCCTGGTCAGCCTCAGTAGGAAGCTGAGATCCCTCATAAAATCCTCCAAAGCTAGTTATGAAAACAAAATTGCCACTGATTCTAAAGACAACCACAAAGTATTCTATTGCTATGTCAAGATTCTCAATGGCAAAAATCAGCTCTGCTCTAAGTTACAGCACAATGGCATTAAATATACAGAACCAACTGATATTGCCAACATCCTGGAAGACAGGTTCAGTGTTAACTTTACCCCCTCTCACCCCCTAAATGGCCCATCTCTATACCTTAAGAATGTAAAGTTCCTGTAATCATGGCTGCACAGGTAAAAAACACACTCTCCAAACCCAAGAATACAGCATCCATGGGACCTGACAATATCCCAGGCTGCATTCTACATGAACTACAGAATGAACTGGCACCCCATCTAAGCACCATATTCAATCATAGCCTCACCTCAGGCTTTGTGCCCACTGAATGGCACACAGCGATGGTTATAACACTCCACAAAGGGGGAGCCACCATGGACCCCGGGAACTACTGCCCCATTAGCCTAATGAGCCCAGTCTGCAAGCCATGGAATGTATCATCATGGAACTTATAAACAAAGACATTGGTAATCTCCAAACTCTGGACCCCACCCAGTTCAGATTTTTAAAAGGCAGATCATATCTCCTAAACCTGCTTGACTTCTTTGAAGCAGTCATCAAAGCTGTAGACGAGGGTAAGGTGGTTCACACAGCCTATCTAGAGCTTGCCAAGGCTTTTGACACCATCCCCCACTCTGGAATTATACATAAACTCACTAAATTAGGTATAAATCCTTATGTCACAAGATGGGTTGCCAACTGGCTCACTGACAGAACCCACGCTGTGAAAGTAGCAGACTCCTAATCTGACTTAAGATCAGTGACAATTGGAGCACCACAAGGTTCAGTCCTGGGTCCTCTCCTGTTTGGTATCTACTTTTCTGAACTACAGGCTAACACAGAAGGTCTTTGGCTAACAAAGTTCGCAGATGACTGCAAACTAGGAGCCATAATTGAAAGTTCTAATGATGTGCACATCCTACAAAAGGGCCTCACTGAGACAGATGCCTGGTGTCAAAGCCATGGCCTCAAGCTCAATGCCAAAAAGTGCATTGTCATCCCCTTTGGTAAAAACTTTGCACCCATGAGCTACCACAGAGATGGTAGTCTACTTATCACCGAAAGTGTGATAAGAGACCTTGGGACACAGGTGGACAGTAGTCTCTCCTTTGTTAATCACATTGCCACAGTAGTCAGGAAATCCTACTACATGGCACACCTCATCACAAAAGGTTTCTCATCCAGGAAAAAAGAGGTCATTGTTCCCCTCTACTCATCACTCATCAGACCCATTATAGAGCACAACACCCGTTTTGGTATGTACCTCACAAGACATTTACAACAATTGGAAAGGCTGCAGAAATACCACACAAAGAGGATTACCAGCCTCGTACAGATGCCCTATGCAGACCGTCTCAAAACACTCCAGCTTTACTCCATCACATATCGCCTACTCAGAGGCGATCTCTGCCTAACATACAAAGCTATGTCAAACCCAGAGCTGTTGGACATGCTCCACTTAAAGAAATCCCAACCCCTCCAGGCTACACGCTCTTGGGACCTAAACCTTGTCACCACAATAAATAGAACATGCTGGAGAGATAGATTCCTGTCCCGGAGACTTCCCATACTATGGAACAAACTACTTGTCTATAGCAAACAAAGCTCCTCATTAGCAGGAAATTCACCCTGGGAATCACCTCTGTCACTCTAATCGACTGACACAAGAAAATAATTTTCTTGGGTGACGAAAGCCAGCGTACCTTTTTGGCTAGGCTTATATAGGCCCTATGGCCGATAGCCTAGTACCTATCTATGATCCTATGAACCTATGTACCTAATGCATTTTTATGATTCTTTGGGATACCAAATATCGCTGGAACAATGGGATTCTTTACTGACACAAAATCAAGAACCCCCTGATCTATAACACCTTGAAAAAAGAAATCATGTTACCAGCGATCACTTTTACTGTAAGCAAAGTTAATTTCATTCTTCTACATCCTTACATAAGTGGTGTCACCTGCTAACAAAGTAATAACCAAAAGGCAACACTCAGTCCAAACGTCTGCTTGGCCTCATTTCACTCTAAGAGTTTTACTCTGCTTCTTTATTTGCTCACAATATCTTGGTTTCTTTGCTAGTTTTCTCCAGAAGTTCTACCCCCATTTTGCCCATCTTAGCTCCTACTTGCAGTCATTCTTATTGGTAAAAATTTATTTTCTCAATTCCCATGTTTGCTTAGTTCTGAAATTACCAGACATGAGCTGGATTTTAAGCTTAATAGGGCACAATAGCTTAACTTTTATGTTCTTTAACTTAAGGGTTTTGATTAAGGATTAGAAAACAGTTATTTTCTCCTAAAGACAAGAATAAGTAATTGTATGATGATCTAAGTAAATTATTTACATTTTTAGCTATGTAAAGGACTTACTAACACAGTTTCTTCATGAAATATTAAATAAAGCATACAGTAAGGGGCATGAGAAGCTGAGAAGTTGGTTCTGCCCTAGGAGCTCTAAGAGCTGTAGCAATGTTGTATGAGGTGGTTTGAGATGCTGACTTTCCTAACATTGTCTGTTCTCCAGACATTGACCGTACTTCTGTCTTTAATTTCCTTAGCTAGATCATGAATATGATGGCTATATTGCCTTACTCTGTCCTCCTCTGATCTAAGTACTTCATTAAATCTAGTTTATGATTCATCCAGAAAGAAGTTTTCACCTCTGTTTACTGTAGTCTGGGATTCCCGTCTGTGACATAATATTTCATTATTATCTTGCTATGGATTTTTGCTATCAAAATTTATATCTGATTATAACAAAAGAACAGCAAAGGAGTGCTAAAAAAATCCCAGTTCTTTATTGTAAGCACTTTTGTTCATCCACACTATACAATGAACTTCTTCACCAAAACTCCACCCAACATTCAATGCCTTATACAAGGCTCTTAATTAGTTAATACATTAATAAAACAATTAACAAGCTTCCTCAAATTGATCAGACTAAGTGACATAAGAAATGCCATTACAAATGGAATTTAAAATGCTAAAAAGCACAAAGAAATTTAAACATTATAATTCCTTATATAACACAGACAAAATAAGACAAATATAAACCATACTAAAATGTATGTAGTATCACGTTGTGTCTGTAGACAATGAATGATAAATAAACAGCCTACACTTCCTATCTAGATGTTAAGCTAAAAAAGTGAATCAGCTTTGACTCCCTTTTTTAAAAATAATATCATATATTATATATTATATAGAAAATTGCTAATTAAATTGAGTGGTATCATCATAGTAAAATGTATTTGAATAAATGCCTACGCATTTCATACTACATATTACCTATCCAATGAATTTCACTTTAGAATGCATTTAATTGAACTAAATTCATTCAGCCCTGGTGGAATATGAGCATTGGTTCTTAACTGCCATAATAGTTCACATTCTTCCAACTTCAGTTCCCACAGACCACCTCTAATATTTTTACTTATTTGATCCATGATAACAAAATGGAATTTATGTGTGGAATTGTCTATAACATGCCTTGCCAAAGCATTGGTAGTTAACATCTTGCCAATCTGCTACTGGTGTTCGTAAATCCTATGTAGAAACCATGGCACTGCTGGCATTGGGCAAGGTAAACTACCCGTGTTGTCTCACAATTAAATCTTCCTTTTACACTGTAGATTTTGGTGTGTATAGTAAAACAGTTCATAACCTTTATAAATTGGCATTGGTGGCATCTACCACATTTTTTCATACCCTAATTGATTTTAGGTATTGTGGTCTGACATTCTAGTATGTTCTTCAAATTTGGGCCTCTTCTATATGTTATGTTGGGCTTTCCACCCACATTTCTGTACACAATACTATCTTCCATAATAAGGGCCCAATTTTTAATGATAATATCCTTGATATTTTTTGCATCCATAGAATAGGTAGTTAAAAAGCAAAGTCTGGGATTGAACTGTATGGGAAGATTATCGGAATGTCTACCTTGTGTAGTTAAATCATGTACTACTTCGCTATAGCCTTTCCATAAGATGGGCGTAAAATTCCTATTGTTCCTTTTCTATGTACTTCATTACACAGTTTTTCAAAGATGTATATCGGATATCCTCTTTTTGTGACCATAATTTTTAGAAGCTCACATTCAACTTGGGAATCATCATCAGATGAAACCATTCTGGTTGCTCATACCAATTGTCCTTTTATGACAGCTCTTTTTTGATGAAAAGGATGGTTGCTGCTGAAATGGAGAAAAGCATTAGAGTAAGTAGACTTTCTATAAATGATAGCCTTATATCTCCTATTCATTGTATCTTTAGACAATTGTACATCTAAGAAATTAATGCTTTCTATTTCTAACTGGTAGGTAAATTCTAGAAAGTTAGTAAACTTTGTAATGGTATTTAGGATTTCCTCTACTGTTTCAAGTGACCCTTTCCATATAAAAAACATGTCATCTTGATAACGAGTGTACCAAACAGTGTTTTCCTTGAACATGGCATTGTTAAATAGGAATTCCCTTTCCCAATAGGCCATCATGCAGTTTGCGAAGCTTCCCCCACAGGTGAGCCCATGGCTACCCCTGATTTTTGCAGGAAAAATTGGTTATTGAATAAGATGTAGTTATTTTGTAATACCAGTTTGAGTAGTACTTCTAGCAAATCAATTTCATTGCTATCTATACCTTTAATTATTAAAAACTCACATACACACTGCAAACATAGTTCCTGCGGTATGATAATTTATAAATCTTTTAAGTTTAGTGTCAAAAAGGTGTGACACGCATTACATTTTAAATAGTTTATACCTTCCAAGAAACTGCAGGGATCATGGCAAATTTGCTGTTCTGTATGTATGAGTGGTTTTAATTTACTATCTACATACTTGTCAGAGGCATACATGATGGATTTATGCCCATCTACTATGGGTCGAAAAGGTGGATTGGAGAGGTCCTTATGGATCTTGGGAGATCCAAAAATAGGTGTTATGGGTGCAGGCATTGTCAGGTAATGATATGTGTCAATATTCACACAATTCTCCAGAAACAAATCATTGATAATACAATTTACCTGTCTGTACGCACTATTGATCTCATTCAGAACACCAATACCAGATTGGCAAGATGTCATCTACCAATGCTTTGGCAAGGCATGTTATAGACAATCCCACACATAAATTCCATTTTGTTATCATGGATCAAATAAGTAAAAATATTGGAGTATCGGAGGTGGGTTCAAATTGTTTTATCATGGTGTGGATGGGAGGAGAAATGGCGTAGGAGTTATCCTGAAGGAAAAGTATGCCAAAAGTGTTTTGGAGGTGAAAAGAGTGTCGGATTGTCCCACTGTACTCATCCCTCATTACACCCATTATAGAGTATAATGCCCCATTTGGTATGTACCTCACAAGACATCTGCAACAGCTGGAAAGGCCACTGAAATACCTCACTAAAAGAATCACAGGCCTAAAGCAGATGCCATATGCTGACCGTCTAAAAAAACTCCAGCTATACTCTGTGGCATATCGTCTACTCAGAGGCGATCTCTGCTTAACATACAAGGCCATGTCAAACCCTGAGCTGTTGGACATGCTCCACTTAAAGAAATCCCAATCCTTCAGAGCCACATGGTCCAGGGATCTAAACCTTATCATCACATTGAACAAAACATGCTGGAGGGATAGGTTCCTGACCCAGAGACTCCCCATACTCTGGAATAGACTGCCCATACATGTCAAGCAGAGCACCTCATTGGCCCTCTTCAAAAGGAACCTTGATGATTGGATGGGAGATGGAAAATTCACCCTGGGGATCATGTCAGTCACCCTGCTAGACAGGGGCCCAGAGAAGTAAATATCGTGGGAAAAAATTTCCAGGGAATTGTTATGGCTAGGCTTGCATAGGCTTTAGGGCCGATAGCCTAGTACAAACCTATGAACCTATGAACCTATGGATAGACTGATGTTTATGAAGCTGGAAATTGATGGTGTAATGATGAATGTTCTTAGTGCATATGCTCCACAAGTTGAGTGTGCGATGAATGAGAAAGAAACATTTTGGAGTGAGTTGGATGAAGTGGTGATGACTGTACCTAATGGTGAGAGAGTGGTGATTGCAGCAGATTTCAATGGGCATGTTGATGAAGGGAACAGAGGGGATGAGGAAATGATGGGTAGGTATGGTGTTAAACAAAGGAATGCAGAAGGTCAGATGGTAGTGTATTTTGCGAAAAGGATGGACATGGCTGTGGTGAATACATATTTTAACAAGAGGAAGGAGCATAGGGTGGCATACAAGAGTTGAGGAAGATGCACACAAGTGGATTATATCTTATGTAGAAGGGCCAGTCTGAAGGAGATTAGAGACTGTAAAGTAGTGACTGGGGAAAGTGTAATTAGGTAGCATAGGATGGTGGTTTGTAGGATGACATTGGTGATCAAGAAGAGGAGGAGGAGTGTGAGGGCAGAACCATGGATCAAATGGTGGAAATTGAAAAAGGTAATTGTGTGGTGGAGTTCAGGGATGAGTTAAGACAGGCACTGGGTGGCAGTGAAGAGTTACCAAACAGCTGGGTAACTACAGCAGAGCTAGTAAGGGAGACGGCTAGAAAGGTGCTTGGTATGACATCTGGAGAGAGGAAGGATGACAAGGAGACATGGTAGTGGAATGAGGAAGTACAGGAGAGTATACAGAGAAAGAGGTTGGCAAAGAAGAAGTGGGATTGTCAGAGAGATGAAGAAAGTAGACAGGAGTATAAGGAGATGATGTGCATGGCAAAGAAAGAGGTGGTGAAGGCTGGGAATAAGGCATATGAAGAGTTGTATGAAAGGTTGGACACTAAGGAGGGAGAAAAGGACCTGTACCGATTGGCTAGACAGAGGGACCGAGCTAGGAAAGATGTGCAGCAGGTAAAGGTAATAAAGGATAATGAGGGAAAAGTACTCACAAGTGAGGAGAGTGTGTTGAGCAGATGGAAAGAGTACTTTGAGAGGTTGATGAATGAAGAGAATGAGAGGGATAGAAGGTTGGATGATGTCGGGATAGTGAATCATGATATACAATGGATTAGCAAGGAGGAAGTAAAGATAGCTGTGAAGAGAGTGAAGAATGGAAAGGCTTTTGGTCCAGATGACATACCTGTGGAAGCATGGAGGTGTTTAGGTGAAATGTCAGTGGAGTTTTTAACCAGTGTGTTTAATGAAATCTTGGAAAGTGAGAGGATGCCTGAGGAATGGAGAAAAAGTGTTTTGGTACCGATTTTATAGAATAAGGGTGATGTGCAGAGCTGTAGTAACTACAGGGGGATTAAACTGATCAGTCACAACATGAAGATATGGGAAATAGTAGTGGAAGCTAGGTTAAGAAGGGACATGATGATTAGTGATCAGCGGTTTGGTTTCATGCCGGGAAAGAGCACTACAGATGCGATGTTTGCTCTGAGAGTGTTGATGGAAAAGTACAGAGAAGGTCAGAAGGAGTTGCGTTGTGTTTTTGTAGACTTAGAGAAAGCATATGGCAGGGTGCCTAGAGAGGAGTTATGGTATTGTATGAGGAAGTCAGGAGTGTCAGAGAAGCATGTAAGAGTGGTACAGGATATGTATGAGAGTAGTGTGACAGCGGTGAGGTCTGCGGTGGGAGTGATGGATGCGTTTAAGGTGGAGGTGGGATTACTTCAAGGATCAGCTTTGAGCCCTTTGTTATTTGCAATGGTAATGGACAGGTTGACAGACAAGATCAGACAGGAGTCCCCGTGGACTATGATGTTTGCAGATGACATTGTGATCTGTAGTGAGAATAGGGAACAGGTGGAGGAGACCCTGGAGAGATGGAGATATGTTCTAGAGAGAAGAGGAATGAAGGTCAGCAGGACTTAGACAGAATATATGTGTGTGAATGAGAGGGAGGATAGAGGAATAGTGAGGATGCAAGGAGTAGAGGTGGTGAAGGTAGATGAGTTTAAATACTTGGGATCAATAGTTCAGAGTAACGGTGAGTGTGGATGAGAAGTGAAGAAGAGAGTACAGGCAGGATGGAGTGGGTGGAGAAGAGTGTCAGGAGTGATTTGTGACAGACGAGTACCAGTAAGAGTGAAAGGGAAGGTCTACAAGAAGGTAGTGAGACCAGCTATGTTATATGGGTTGGAGAGAGTGGCATTGACAAAAAGGCAGGAGTTTGAGCTGGATGTGGCAGAGTTAAAGATGTTAAGATTTGTACTGGGTGTGATGAGGGTGGACAGGATTAGGAATAATTATATTACAGGGTCAGCCCAGGTTGGAAGATTTGGAGACAAAGCCAGAGAGTCAAGATTACATTGGTTTGGACATGTGCTAAGGAGGGATGCTGAGTATACTGGGAAAAAGATGCTAAGTATGAAGCTACCAGGTAACATGAAAAGAGAAAGGCCTAAGATAAGGTTTATCGATGTGGTGAGAGAGGACATGCAGGTGGTTGGTGTGACAGAGCAAGATGCAGAGGACAGGAAGAAATGGAAACAGGTGATCCACTGTGGCGACCCCTAATGGAAACAACCAAAAGAAGATGATGATTGGAGGTGGTCCATGGGAACTGAAGTTGGAAGAATATGAACTACTATGGCAGTTAAGAACCAATACCCATGTTCCACCAGGGCTGAATGAATTTAGATCAATTAAATGCATTCTAAAGTTAAAATCACTGGATAGGTAATATGTAGTATGAAATGTTCTTAGATTCATAGGTTCATAGGTAGGTACTAGGCTATCTGCCCAAGGACATTTATAAGCCTAGCCAGAATGTGCTGGCTTTCGCCTCCCTTTTAGATTAGTTTCCTGAACCTCTGTCCAGCAGGGCCACTGAAGTGATCCCAGGGGTAAATTTACGATTTCCCATCCACTCGTCAAGATTTCTCTTGAAGAGAGTAAGTGAGGGGCTTTGCCTAACATAGATTGGGATTCTATTCCAGAGCAAGGGAAGTCTCTGGGACAGGAATCTGTCCCTCCAGCATGTCCTATTTATTGTTGTGCTGAGGTTTAAATCCCTAGAGCGTGTGGCTCTAAGAGATTTGGTTTTCCTGAGGTGGAGCATGTCCATTAACTCCTGGTTGGACATGGCCTTGTATGTCAGGCAGAGAGCACCTCAGAGTAGGCGGTAAGCAACCAAGTAGAGCTGGAGTTTCTTTAGTCCAGCTGCATAGGGCATCAGTTTGAGGCTCACAATCCTCTTGGTGAGGTACTTCTGTGGTCTCTCCAGCTGTTGCAGGTGTCGAGTAAGGTACATCCCAAATGGGGCATTGTACTCGATTATGGGCCTGATGAGCGATGAGTAGAGGGGCACAATAACCTCTCTTGATCTAGATGTGAACCCTTTCATGATTAGGTGGGCTACATAGAAGGATTTTCTAACCACTTTGGCAATGTGATTATCAAAGGAGAGGTTGCTATCTACTTGGGTGCCCAGATCTCTAATTACATCTTCCGTACTTAGTGGATTACCACCTATATGGTAGTTCGTGGGCACTTTGTTTTTCCCAAAGGGGATGACTATGCACTTTTTGGGATTTAGCTTCAGGCCATGGTTCTGACACCAGGTATTCGTTTCTGTGAGACCCTTCTGGAGGATGTCTGTGCCAGCCGGAGTGTCAATTATGGCCCCCAATTTGCAAACATCTGCGAGCTTGGTCACCCATAGTCCTCCCATGCTTGCCTGTACCTCAGAGAAGTATATACTGAACAGGAGGGGTCCCAGGACTGAACCCTATGGGATGCCACTTGTAACCACTTTAGAGTCTGACATTGCATCTGCAACTCTGACCATGTGAGTTCTATCCATGAGCCAGTTGGCAACCCATCTCATGACATAGGGGTTGATGTTCAAGATGGTAAGCTTATCTATAATGCCAGAGTGGGGAATGATGTCAAAGGCCTTTGTGAGGTCCAGGTAGGCTGTGTGGACTACCTTTCCCTCATCTATGGCCTTGGTAACTGTTTCAAAGAAGTCAACTAGGTTTAGGAGGCAAGATCTGCCTTTAACAAAGCCTACTTGGGTAGGGTCCAGTGTCTGGAGGTTCCCAATGTCTCTGTTAATGAGTTCCATGATGATGTACTCCATAGCTTTGCAGACTAGGCTAGTCAGGCTTATAGGGCGATAGTTCCCAGGATCCATTGTGGCACCACCTTTGTGGAGTGGGATAACTGTTGCTGTATGCCATTCTTTGGGTACATAGCTTGTGGTAAGGCTAAGTTTGAACAGTGAATTTAGGTGAGGGGTTAGTTCATTTTGGAGCTCGTGTAAGACGCAGCCTGGGATATCATCCAGTCCCATTGATGCTGTGTTTCTGGTTTTGGAAAGGGCTGTTTTCACCTGTGTGTCTGTGATGTCTGGGGCTCTACATTCGTCTGGGATGGGCATGGGCCCTTTTGGTGGTGCGGGGGGGGGGGGTAAAGTTTGCACTGAACCTGTCAGTCAGGATGTTGGCAATGTCAGTTGGATCAGTGTATTTTTTGCTATTTTGCACTAGCTTAGAGAAGATCTGAGAGTTGCCACCTAGATTCTTGACATAGCTAAAGAAGGCTTTGTGATTATCTTTAGAGTCTTTGGCAATTTTTCTTTCGAAGCTGGCCTTGGATAATTTTATGAGGGATCGTAGTTTCTTGCTAATACTGATCAGGGATGCCTTCCCTTTTTGGGATTTTGCTCTGTCATTTAATAGTTTCCTCCTTCTGTCGTATAGCTTATTTATGGCCGGGGTCCACCAGATTGGTTTCCTCTTTTTGGAGGAGCGAGTCTTGGTTTTGCTTGGGATGGCTCGATCCATGCATTCCTGTAGGTGCTCATAGAATGCATTTGTAAAGGATTCTGCAGTTTGGGTAGCATTATCCTTTAGCAAGGGGGCTTTGAAACTTTCCACCTCAGTCTTGAGAAGTGTGAAATTTGTTTAGAAAAGTTTTTCATGGTAGTTTCCTTGACTGGGGGTGGGGTTGGGATGTGGATGTCCAATGTGATTAGTTTATGGTCTGATCTTACCAGCGATGGGTTTACCTCTGGTGTGGAACATTGATTCCCCCATGTTGGTGATCATCAGGTCCAATATGTTGTCACCTCTTCTGGGAGTGGTGACCAGTTGTTCCAGGGTGTTTGAGTTTATAAACTCTAGAAAACGTTGGGCAAGGGAGTTAGTACTTGAGTAGTTTTCCCAGTCAATGTTTGGGTAATTGAAATCACCCAATATCATGGTGTTAGGTAGGACCTTCATATTTTCTAATGTTCTCAGGAATGCCGAGTGGGGGTCATGAGACAAGGTGGGTGATCTGTAGCAAGCTACAATCTGAAAAGCAGCTTTGCCCACTGTTAGTTGCACATGGATGGTCTCCAAGGCCTCGTGCTGTGCCTCTAACCTGGAGGTGTGGGTATCCTTGATGAAAATGGATACACCCCCGCCTTTTGTATTTTGGTCTGGGTTCTGAGGCCGAAAGGTATGTTATGAGTTATAGCCTGGTAGTGCTGGGGTGCTCTCTGGAGCCTTGAACCAGGTTTCTGTTACTGCACAGACATCGATTCTCTCCATACTGAGGAGTGCCTCGGATGTGGGCATTTTGAGGTTTAGACTTCTGGCATTGAGTAGCATTACCCTCAGTTTTTGGTTTCTTGTGTTGTTTCCAGAGGTGGGTTTGTCTTTTGAGCCTTGCCTAAAAAAGGCACTATGGGGTGGCAAGAGCCTTGGCCAGTATTCGAAAGCCTAAGGGCGACAGGTGCAAGCCATCTCTGGTGAAGCAATGTGGCTTGTCGAGCATGTCATCCCAGGCTGACAAACACTGGATCCCCTTTGAATGACATCAAAAGCTTAGCCAATTGTTAAAATTGGTCATTTTATCTTTATACTGTGGCATCATTCTTGGTGAGGGCAGGATGCTACTCAGGGTCAGGGTCATACCAGCCTGGGCTACATGATCAGAGAGCTCCTCTAGGTCTTTTTTCATGTATTCCAGGGAGGTACATCTCAGGTCATTCACACCAACCTGGTCAATGGCAGAGTCATATTTGTACCTGTTCTGGAGTGACCTGAGTGTTTGTGTTATGAGGCGGATGCTGGCACCCGACATTCAGCTTACGGTAACCTTCTCCTTGTTCAGTCTAGTGAGTGGGACGTCAGTGTGCCTGATAATAGAGTCACCTATTACTAGTGAATTGGATGTGTTATTTAGCCTTAAGGGCTGTGACTGCGTGGCACACTGACTTTGTGAAGTATGTGATACGTGGTTGTTGTTAGGGGGTGGAGGTTACTTGGATGTCTGCTTTGAAGGTCTCTGCTGCATCGGCAGATGTTTATTTAGAGCCTCCGAGTATCTGCATTGGCAGATGTTTATTTAGAGCCTCCGAGTATGTTTTTGTGTATTTATGTGTGTTGCTTGCTGGTGCAGATATGACTGGTCTATGTGAGACTCTTGGTGTGGTGCAAGTGTTTCCCTTCTCCTCATGACTGACTGTTCCAGTCTTGGGTTGTCAGAGCTTGGCCTCCAGTTTGGCTGTAAAGTTGCATCTCTCGCCTACATTTGTGTTTGTTGGAAGGAGGAGAGGGTCGTCTGTGTACATGAGGCAATTGTAACATTACCTCAAGATGCCCAGATTCACCAGCTGAACTGGAGAGTACACCTGAAACTGTCCTTTGGATATGCCTGAACAGATAAAGTTTACTGTTTTACTGATTGTCCGGTAGGGACGAATGGAGAGCCTTGTACTTCTGTATAGTATAGGGGGGTGTAGTGCTAGCATTTATTAGTGCTTACTAAGAGATTAGAGCAAGTGCTGGACTGTAAAAGGAATGGTTTGAGTGCTTAAGTTGAGAGTTTGACTAGTTCTAAGGGAAAAATTGAAGAGCAGACTTTCTGGAGCCGGAAATAGTTTAACCCTAGCTAAATCCTAGCTAACAGGCACTGCACGGTGCTGCCCGGCATGCAAATCCACACAAAACCACATAAATGCAGGTTTTATAGCAGGGAGATGCAAGAGATAGAAATTACCCCAAAATAGCCAATAAACTACTAGTTGCTGGGCTGAAACGACTTCTGCAGGGAGAGATAGGCTGCTCAAAGCTCCCCACTGTCACTGGTGAACTGAGAAACTTCCTTCTATCCAAGTAATGTATGGGCAACACAGGAACTTGTACCACAGCCCTGAATTCAGCAGAACCTGAAAACTGGACTAGACTAGCTTAGAAAAGGTGGGAAACAAGAATATTTTTTTTCTTTTTTTTTCACAAAAATACAGTAACTTTACTCTAAAACACTTTAAATGCTCAGAAAAGGCTAGCGCACTTGAGTGTGTAGCCTACAACAGTTAAACAGATGATTTGAAGACAAAAACTACTTTAGCAAGTGCAATCAGAAAAATCAGTACAATTTGCAGCAAAAAGAAACTTTTTAGAACACAAAAACACTAGAAAAATTGTGTTTTAGGCGAAATTCGCAAACAACAGCAAAAAATGCAGAGAAATGATACTTAATCGATCCAACGTGCCTCTTTTGTCACTCTGCTGCTGTAGAACTCTGCAGGACACCATGAGGAGCTTGCTGAGCTGTATACGAGCGCAAAACCACGCAAATGCGGGTTTTATAGCAGGGAGATTAAATAGATTGAAATTAGCCCAAATCTGCATGCATTTATTCAGATACATTTTACTATGATGGTACCACTCGAATTAATTATAGTTTTCTATATAATGTATAATATATGATATTATTTTTTAAAAAAGGGAGTCAAAGCTGATTCACTTTTTTAGCTTAGATAGGAAGTGGAGGCTGTTTATCATTACATTGTCTACAGACACAACGTGATACTACATACATTTTAGTATGGTTTATATTTCTCTTATTTTGTTTGTGTTATATAAAGTATTATAATGTTTAAATTTCTTTGTGCTTTTTAGCATCCCATTTGTAATGGCATTTCTTATAGCACTTAAAAGTCTGATCAATTTGAGGAAGCTTGTTAATTGTTTTATTAACGTATTAACTAATTAAGAGCCTTATATAAGACATTGAATGTTGGATAGAGTTTTGTCTGAAGAAGATCATTGTATAGTGTGGATGAACGAAAGCACTTACAATAAAGAACTGGGATTTTGTTTAGCACTCCTTGGCTGTTCTTTTGTTACTTTCAATGTTTTTTCGCAAGTGTCCTTTATATCTGATTATGTTATAAAACTGTTGTGTTTTGTGCAACCATTTTTGGTAATTGTATTTATTTATTTATTTATTGACATTTGTTAACCAGGTTAGTTCTGATGGGCCAGGAGCCCATTTTCAGTGGAGATCCGCAGAGAAAAGCTCCAATTACAGACGGATTAAGTATACATAACAGTTTAGTGTACAATTAAAAACAATCATTAATTGGAAAACACTACAAGTACGCATACATTCTTATTAGCGCTTATTTCACTCTCTTCTGCTAAATACATTATGTTATATTGCAATTATCTGTGCACTGTTACCAATTAAAATCCTTCAGCAGTTTTACAGTAACTGCCAACAACAGTTTCTGAAGAATGTCTACTGAAAGTAGCAGTCGTTTTTTTTAGGCACTTTAGGACCATTTTTCTTCTTCATGTTGACTGAATTTGAGTCTCATAACTCCCCATTTATTCATTTTTTCTACAAGGTTGGTATGGAAACTGCATTAGTTACATCCTTCAGGGGATTGTTCACTTTTTCACCTTATGTCTGCAGCCCTGCTTATATATATTCATAAATATATATATATATATATATATATATATATATATATATATATATATATATATATATATTTAAGGACCTGCTATGCCCTCCCTCTGCATGTGCACCTCCAAAGATTCCCTTATGAATGAAGTTTGGCAAAGCCAATCACACTTACTGCTAACCTATTCACGCTGAGCACCTTATTTTGTATGCATATGTAATTTATAAGTATGTATTACAGAGTTTGTAGTATGTGGACTAATTAAATTAGATATTCTGTATCTCACATGGAAAAAGTTTTACCAAGAGACATCATCTGCAATAGAAATCTCGTGAAATCATTCCTAATGTCTCTGTTACTTAATAAGTTCAGACATGACTTGGTATCAGTTTTGTAAAAACATCTGCGCCATTTAAATATGTATACTTGCAGAGATGAAGAATATAATTATTTTCAACAGTATCTATCTTTGAAGCTGCATGGAGAAGGAGTAATGCACATTCTCAGGTTCCATGTTATTGTAGTTGAATCCATGTGCCTCCAAAAGAGTGATGGCTACGGGAGGAGGTAGGCTGCCCTGAAGGGTTATGCCATTTGAGAAAGTGTGTGACACTCTCACTGTCACCCCTTGCATGTTAAATCCTTGGCATGTTACTGAACATGTGACATGAGTATAGCGCCATATAGTACAAAACAATGAACCACCACTAATGGTTGCATAAGTGACAGCCACTCTCAGTCACCTTTGACCACTGTGAAGATGAATAAATGGACCAGTAGACTTAAATATAGACTGTCCAACTGTCAGCAGACAGCATGGCAAAAAGACAAATTAAAAAAATAGACTTTATTGACCTAGAAATTTGATATTTTTTTCACTGCATGTAGATTTGATATAAAGTTTGAAGAGGTACAGTGTGCCTAGAAGGAAATTTGCTTGAAAACTCTAGGTTATAACAGCTCCACTGGCTAAACAGATAAAGCTCTGGTGACAAAAATGGAAATCAAAATTTAAATCAACTTTGATTGAAGTACTGAATATTAAAAAAAATAAAAAATTCTGAACCACATGTTAAAACAAACCTTTACATCCAGTTTATTGAAGTTTAAGCACTTTCATTCCCTGTTTGGTCGAACTTCATCAGAAACATGGCAGCCATCTTGTTATAGGGTTTAAACAGCCTTTGGTAGGCAAGAAATGTGGAAAATGCATAAATTTAGTTCCAAGTATAGAAAACTCCTGGAACAATCTCATGTTGATCAGGATCAAATGCAGGAATGGTTAAGAACAGGAGAATTCAAACCAAAAGATGACAGGTTAATATTGGTGGTCTAAGATAGTGGAATACGTACACATTGGTTTACAATGTCCATTGAACACGTGGGAGAAACAGACAAAATTAGGTTTTGTAAAACAGAATTGGAGACAGTTGCACACCTTGTTGCTGTTTGGGACATACTAATGGAAGAAGGACTGTATACTGAAAGCATAATAATGTGGCAAGACTGTTGCACTGGGAATTGTGCAAACATTATAATGCTGAAGTAGCTGAAAAACACTGGAAACATGCGCCACAAAGCATCATAGAAAATGATGAAGTCTATATCACATGGGATCACCCATTAGTAACAGTTCAAAAGATAAATGTGAGAAAACCAGATGTAGTGGTCCATGAAAAGAAGACAAAAGTAGCATGGATCATTGAAATCACTAAACCCAGTGACTACAGTGTCTTTTATGCAGAGAAACACAAAGTCATAAAATATCAGGATCTGCAGGCAGAAATGACAGCAATGTGGAAGAAAGATACCCATACAGTTCCAGTAGTAGTAGGAGCAATAGGTCTTATAAAAAATAATCTACAGTCCTATTTTGATATGTTACCGATGCATTTAACTCCATACGAATTGCAGAAGGAGTCATTACTGGGCACATTGTGGGTGCTGCGAAGAACACTTCTGGCTAACATCAAATATTGAAACAATACTAATTTCATGAACTTTAATCATACTTTGACATAGGAATGGGGTCCATTCCTGTCATGGTATTAGGAACCCAACAGACTTGGAGAAATTAAAAAACAATATTCTATAGGACTGAGAAGTGTACTATTTGAGTCTCTGACAGAGTAGCTGATGCATGGAACAGACTACCAAATTACATTAAAGCAAGTACTAGTTCAGATGTTTTAAGAACAGCCTGGACACTTATTATGGGAACAAGTGTTTTGGTATATTGGCAGGCTAGAAGGGCATTAATGCCTATGCTTAAAATATTTGTATGTATATATGTATATACGTATATATGTATGTATGGGACATCTGGTATTAAGATTAACAGATCTGACCTTATCACATGATGTGAATGAAGATACAATGGAAGTTACTGGTGTACCATTCAAAGCAATGGCTGATAAAAAATGTGGGTAAAATAAAATGTTATCCATATAAAAAGGAAACATGAACACTAAAGAGAGTATTTTATTGTAAAGGCAATGACAATAAAAATGAGGACAGTGAATGGCTGAAAGAGACAAGACTGATCACATCAGTTTAATTAAAGTTTGTAGGAAGTGTGTGTATAAGCAAGCCTGTAAATATTGTTTATTCAGTCTTGAAGAATCTGTGCCAGAAAAGGACATTTGTAAATAGTTTCAAAATTAAAAATGTGTGTTTTAAAGAAATAGCATGTTTTTGAACAGAAATATAAAAAAGACCTAATCATTTTCAATAATGGACAGCATAGTAGTGCAGTGGTTAGTGTTGTCACCTCAGAGCGAGAGGTTCTCTAGTTCGATTCTTGGCTGGGGTGCCTTCTGTGTGGAGTCTGCATGTCCTCCCTACATTCATGTGGGTTTTTTCTGTGTGCTCTAGTTTCCTCCCACATTCCAAAGACATGCATCTGGAGCATTTCTTCCCAGGCCTCCACTAAAAATGGACTGTTTCCCAGTCGGACTTTCCTGGTAAACAAATGTTAAAAAATATAAAAACATGATAAAGTTTGAAAATGTATCAGAGACAGGGAGATGAGTTCAGGTCAGACTGTTGGCAAGAACATTTGAGAAATAATAATGAAAAGTGACATTTCAAGTATTTATAGCTACATAATATAATATTTATAGCTACAGAATATAATATTTTAGCTACAGAATACAATATTATAGCTACAGAATATAATATTATAGCTACAGAATATAATATTTTAGCTGCAGAATATAATATTTTACTACAGAATATAATATTTTAGCTGCAGAATATATTCATAGCTACAGAATATAATAGTTTAGCTACAGAATATAATAGTTTACCTACAGAATATAATATTTATAGCTACAGAATATAATATTTTAGCTGTAGAATATAATATTTATAGCTACAGAATATAATATTTTAGCTGCAGAATATAATATTTTAGCTACAGAATATAATATTATAGCTACAGAATATAATATTTTAGCTGCAGAATATAATATTTATAGCTACAGAATATATTTTAGCTACAGAATATAATATTTTAGCTACAGAATATAATATTTATAGCTACAGAATATAATATTTTAGCTACAGAATATAATAGTTTAGCTACAGAATATAATATTTTAGCTGCAGAATATAATATTTATAGCTACATAATATAATATTTTAGCTGCAGAATATAATATTTATAGCTACAGAATATAATATTTTAGCTACAGAATATAATATTTTAGCTGCAGAATATAGTATTTATAGCTACAGAATATAATATTTTAGCTACAGAATATAATATTTTAGCTACAGAATATAATAGTTTAGCTACAGAATATAATATTTTAGCTACAGAATATAATATTTATAGCTACAGAATATAATATTTTAGCTACAGAATATAATATTTTAGCTGCAGAATATAATAGTTTAGCTGCAGAATATAATATTTTAGCTACAGAATATAATAGTTTAGCTACAGAATATAATATTTTAGCTGCAGAATATAATATTTATAGCTACAGAATATAATATTTTAGCTGCAGAATATAATATTTATAGCTACAGAATATAATATTTTAGCTGCAGAATATAATATTTATAGCTACAGAATATAATATTTTAGCTACAGAATATAATATTTTAGCTGCAGAACATAATAGTTTAGCTACAGAACAAAATATTTTTCTTGAAGGTAGAAACAAACAGGAAAATACTTAAGAAGGAGCTTAATGTACAGTGTTAACCTATTCTGGCTGTGAGATAGTAGTATGAAATAAAACAAAACTGCTTACATGTAATACAAAATGTAAAGTACTCATTGTAAATAATTATACATACAAAAGGAAATGCTACTTATATTATAACTTCTTTGCTTTGTGAGATATTAGGAATGGTAAAACAATTTAGTGTGAAAAAAAGACTGCATGTATACAGGGATCCTTAGTCACAGAGATATCTCAGACACTGCAAAGCTACAGGAATTATGTTTTGCATGTCTGCGTTGATTTATTCAAAAGTTTAGAAAGTTTTCTTTCACAAGAATATCACATAGAAATAAGATTTAATGTTGTCCTACTGAATCATTCTCTCACAAAAGTATACGTAGTTATACAGAGGAAAGTTGAAAAGGAAATTATGAGAAATGAAATACAATCCTTAAGAAGAAGTAGCAGCCACAGGAATGGGTGAATGGTATTGTCATTATTGTGACGAAAGCTGAGATACACATATGCGCTTTTTGTGTGAAAAGAGGATTTAACTGACTCCCTCCTCTTAAAGACTCTGTAGCCAATATGAGTTCATTTGTAATGAGTTTCTGTTATTACCCATATCCATTCATCCGCAACTTCTATTTTGCACAATTGGTCAGGGTAAAACATCAATAATGACAATCATCTAAAGCAGAGGTGTCCAACAGGTAGCCCTAGAGCCACAATCTGGCCCACCAAAGCATTTTATCTGTCTCTCAGTACATCCTATAGAAATCTGTTTAAACAGACAGATACTTATTTGACCTCGTAATGTGGCCATCTGTTTAAACAGACAGATACTTATTTGACCTCGTAATGTGGCCACCAAACCTTGTCAATTATGGTAAGTGGCCCCTGAAATGTATGGTACATGGCCCCTGAAATGTACAGTAAGTGGCCCCTGAACTGTATGATAAGTGGCCCCTGAAATGTATGGTAAGTGGCCCCTAAACTGTATGGTAAGTGGCCAAAAAAAGTTGGACAGACGCAATTTAGAGCCATTTATTCGCAAAAGTTTAGACCTTATATTGCACAAATTTGGCATCAAATTTAGAAAAAAAAACCTATTTTAAAAATGTAATACAAGCAAGCTATACAACAAGAAAAAACCCTCAAGACAATCAGAAATAAACTAAAAACTCCATACTCCAAATAAAAGTCAAGACATTCAACAAAAATCATTGAAATGAAATCAAATATATCGAGGTTAAATATGAACTGAAAACAGCTACCCATGTCAAGGACAATCGTGAGCATGTTTCCATCTATGTTTGATGGTATAGAAGCAACAACCAACATTATACTGAGCTGATGCGTAACAATAACAACCATACAGCCCTCAAGTGACATAGCCAGTGTATTAGCCAATAAATACAGCCTTTGATACTATTCCACCACCTGGTGATATAGAAAAATCTAATAATTTAAACTAAATTCCAATCCATTCATAACCTGCTGGATAGCTAACTAGCTCACAGACAGAACCCAACAAGTAAGGAGTGTGGGTGCACCATCCTGGAAAATAATATTTTATAGTGGTATCCTCCAAGGATGATACCACAGCCACTCCTGGTTTGGTATTTACTTCTCCAATATCCCAAATGATTTCAGAGGTCTTTGGTTAACCAAGTTTGCAGATGGTTGAACATGTGAAATCATCACAAGCTCTCTGGATAATGCAGGAGCTTTTAAGACAGAATACACAAATAGTGCCATGACTGTCACCTAAAACTAATGCTAAAAAATAGGATAAGGGGGTCCTTTAGAAAACATTAACATTCATGCAACTGCTAAAAAAATAAATAAAAACGAAAGGGTGTACGAGTGGTAAAAACACCAATAATAAAAACCAACCACTCTGAAACCAAAATCTAAACCCAAAGTCTCAGTTTATTCAGTACAATGTTCAAAACAATGCAAATTAGTACTCCAAAGGACCTGACCTTGTGTCCTTTGGAGTAGACCTGACCTTGTGACCTTGCTTCAGAGTGGTTGTTTTTTATTATTCATGCAACTGCCACATAAATTATATTCCCCTCAAACATTTATACTAGACCCTGTACACATTTGTAGCCAATGAACTATCCTTCAACCAACTTGCATCAACAACAGCTAGAAATTCCTTATACTATGGCCCCATGATTACCCATACCAGAATATAATACTCCCTTTAGCATGCATCTTTCCAGACACAGAATCCAATGTGAAAGACCTCATTGCTCCCTCACTAAGAAAATCAAAGGTCTGAGTTTCATGACCTATGCAGAACACCCAAAATTTCTATCTTCCTTTTTCGTTTAGCACACTGTCCTGTCGGATAACCTCTGAATAGCTTCCAAGGCCTATAACAACCCTGCCACATGTGACCTCCTACATGTTCACAAAACTGCTAATGCCACAAGCACCTATATGTGAGGCCTAAATCAGATAAAGGAAACCTGTTGGATTGAAATATGCCTCTGTTAAAGAGTTGTTCTCCTCTGCAATAAACTTACCTATATAATTAATGAAGTATCTCTCCAACCCTCTTCAGAAACATTCTAGATTACTGGATCCGAAACAGTAAATACATGACTGAGATTTGCTCACAATCATTTATGGATACTAGAAGCATGTACTGGGAACTGAGCTGACAAGACTCCAAATGACCTACCTGGCCAACTGCCTAGGCATGACCTATGTCTGTAAACTTTGAAGTATGAAGACTGGAGGAGTTTAGTTTGGAACTATGGGAAACTGTAGGTGTTTGGGTTGGACCTACAGAATACTGAAGGGGTTAAGGGTTGGACTGATACTCATAAACTGTGTTTACCACATGGTTGAATGGTAGGATGAAGATGGTTCTATTAAAAGGGACAGTGGTAGGATATATGAAAGTGACCAATGGAGTAACACTAATGTCTTTCCTGGGTTCAGTACTCTTGAGATTGTTTGTCTCAGAAATATCTGAAAGCAGAGAGAACAGGATCAACATCATTGGGTAGAAAAGGATGGAGAGAGACTATTAAAGGATTTGGATTGCTAACTGACTGGACAGAATGATGCTAGCAGAGACTGAGTGCATACAAATGCAATGGGTTTTATTTGTTCCTTAAAAACCCTGATGCATAGTAATGGCTGAGATTAGTACAATGATGGCAAAAGAGCAAGAAGATCAGGGAGATGGCTCTCACCTGAAGTGGACTACTGGAAGCAAAGTGAAAGGGCAGGGCAGTGGCAGTAGCACACAGGAAACATAGGCATATCCCTAGAGCAGTATTCTCTACAGACAGACATAATATTTGCACTCTGGACCATCCTGAGAAAACCTCACATTAAATAGTATGTCAGGTTCTGCAGGTTATATCAGGAAAACAGCATCCAGCAGCTGGAAGAAATCCAGAGATAAGCTACCATAAAGATATGTGAAATGGATGGAAGGAACAAAGTAAGGAATGAAGGGATATGATTGGAAATTAGAGGAGATAAAGATCTTCTTAGTAGGGTCAGAACATTTTTATTTTTATTTTTTATTTTACATTTGTTGACCGGGCTAGTCTAACTGGACATATATCCGTTTACAGCAGGGGCCCGGGGAGAAAAGCTCCAGTACAGGTAAAATAACAATGATATTTAACAAAAAAAATTATTATTCATAAAAATATACAAGGTACAAGAGAGAATTGCAAAAAAGATTTAAATACTTATAAGTCAAGTTACACAAATTAAAAATAAAATGAAAATACTGAAGTTAAAATAATAGAAGGTGTAATTTTGAGATGCAACTCTCAGCACTAGGAAGTGTCAGATAGGAGCTCAGAAATGGGACGGGAAGACAAATAAGGTGTATTGAGACTTACTTTCAGTCGGGATTAGTACAAGGACATAGCCATTGAGTTTTAAGATGTTCTTTGATATGTCTTTTGAATAGAGAGGTAGACTCTTGAGTAGCTATTTCTTGAGGGAGTAGATTCCAGTGTTTACCTATGGAATTTGAAAATAACGCATCCCCAGCTTTATTGTATGATTTAGTTGTATATACTAGGAATTTATTGGCAGAGCGAAGTGTGGCTAGGTTTTTATAAGGAGAAATCAAACATATAAGGGGGATGTGTTTTTCATATAAGAGATTAAGTCAGGGAGATGTCTAGAAGTGATCATAAATGTGAAGGATATGGGGGGCAGGCAGGATTGTAAAGAATGAACTACTCCTGGATTTCTGAAAGCACTTCAAAGTGAAGGCTGTAGCCTTGAAGACTGCACTATTGTAAACTGTAGTGGTAATGGAATGCGGATATTCTAGAGGGCACTGGATAAGCAGAGAAGAAGAAGAAAAGGGAAAGCCAAAAATAGGTAAGGAGGTGAGATAAGATACTGAATGGCCTTAAAAAGAATGACAGATTGTCTTACTGTCTCCTCCCTTCATGCAAATGTAATTTAATGTAATAAGGCATCAATGTGATGTGTAATGTGTTATGCATGATATGTGACATGTGATATGATGTGTGATGTGTGTTGTGCATCTTGTGATGTGACTTGCAAAATGCGGTGTGTGTTGTATCATGCAATGTATGTGTGAAGTATGTTGTGTGGTGCATAAGTGATGTTTGATATATTGTGTGTTGCATGATGTGTGATGTATGATGAGTGATATTTGATGTATTGTGTATGTTGTGTGTTGTATGATGTATGATGAGTGATGTTTGATGTATTGTGTGTGTGATGTGTGATGCATGAGTGATGTTTGATGTATTGTGTATGTAGTATGTTGTGTGATGTATGATGAGTGATGTTTGATGTATTGTATGTGTTGTGTGATGTGTGTTGCATGATGACTGATGTTTGTATGATATAGTGTGTGGGTTGTGTGATGTATGATGAGTATATGATGTCTGATGTACTGTGTGTATTCTGTGATGTTTGATGTATGATGAGTGATGTATGATGAGTGATGCTTGATGTGTGATGTATGATGAGTGATGCTTAATGTATTGTGTGTGGGTTATGTGATGTTTGTTCGATGTATTGAGTATGTTGTATGATGTGTGATGCATGATGAGTGATGTTTGATGCATGGTGTGTGTTGTTTGATGTGTGATGTATGATGAGTGATGTTTGATGTATTGTGTGTGATGTGTGATGTATGATGAGTGATGTTTGATGTTTTATATATGGTGTGTTTTGTGTGATGTGTGATGTATGATGAGTGGTGTATCTTACCTGTTGTATTATGTATGATGATTGAAGTTTGATGTATTGTGTGTGTTGTGTGATGTATGATGAATGATGTTTGATGTATCGTGTATGTTGTGTGATGTGTGATGTATGATGAGTGATGTTTGATCCATTGTGTGTTGTGTGATGCATGATGAATGATGTTTGATGTATGGTGTGTCTTGTGTGATGTGTGATGTATGATGAGTGATGTTTGATGTATTGTGTGTGTTGTGTGATGAGTCATGTATGATGAGTGATGTTTGATGTATTGTTTGTGTTGTTTCATGTGTGCTGTATGATGAGTGATTGATCTTTGATATATTGTATGTGTTGTGTGATGTGTGATGTATGATGAGTGGTGTTTGATGTAATTTATGTGTAGTGTTGTGTGATGCATGATGAGTGATGTTTGATGTATTGTGTGTGCCGTGTGATGTGTGCTGTATGATGAGTGATGTTTGATGTTTTATGTATGGTGTGTTTTGTGTGATGTGTGATGTATGATGAGTGGTGTATCTTACATGTTGTGTTATGTATGACGAGTGAAGTTTGATGTATTGTTTGCATTGTGTGATGTATGATGAGTGATGTTTGATATCTGATGTGTGTGTTGTATGATGTGTGATGTATGATGAGTAATGTTTGATGTATTGTGTGTGTTGTGTGATGTATGATGCTTGATGTTTGATGTCTGATTTACTGTGTGTGTTGTGTGATGTATGATGAGTGAAGTTTGATGTGTGATGAGTGAGTTTTGATGTATTGTGTGCGATGTGTGATGTATAATGACTGATGTTTGATGTATTGTGTATGTGTTGTGTGATGTATTATGAGTGATGTCTGTTGTCTGATGTGTGTGTTGTGTGATGTATGATGAGTGATGTTTGATGTCTGATGTACTGTGTGTGTTGTGTGATGTATGATGAATGAAGTTTGATGTGTGATGTGCGATGAGTGTTGTCTGATGTTTTGTCTGTGCTGTGTGATGCATGATAAATGATGTTTAATTTCTGAAGTGTGTGTTGTGTGATGCATGATGAGTGATGTTTAACATCTGATGTGTGTGTTGTGTGATGTATGATGAGTGACGTTTGATGTGTGATGCGTGATAAGTAATGTTTGATGTGTTGATGTATTGTGTGTGTTGTGTGATGAGTCATGTATGATGAGTGATGTTTGATGTATTGTTTGTGTTGTTTCATGTGTGCTGTATATAATGACTGATGTTTGATGTATTGTGTATGTGTTGTGTGATGTATTATGAGTGATGTCTGTTGTCTGATGTGTGTGTTGTGTGATGTATGATGAGTGTGAGCCAGAGGAAACCACAACCCAAGCTGCGGAAGCCCTTACTAATGCCTTCTATGAACACCTCCAGGACTGCATGGATCAGGCAATCCCAAATAAAACCAAGACTCTTTCCACAAAGGGCAAACGTCCAGTCTGGTGGACCCCAGCCATTAACAAACTTTACAATAAGAGGAGAAAGCTATTACATGATAGAACAAAATCCATAAAAGGGAAGACACCCCTGATCATTATTAGTAAAAAAATACGAGCACTCATAAAATCAACTAAGGCCAATTTTGAGAGAAAAATTGCCATGGATTCAAAGGACAATCATAAGGCCTTTTCAGCTATGTTAGGAACCTGGGTGGAAACTCCCAGATATGCTCAGAATTAGTCCAAAATGATACAAAAATCACTGAACCCACAGACATTGCCAACATACTGGCAGACAGGTTCAGTGCAAACTTCACCCCCTTCTCCCCCCCTAAAGGAGAGATAACTATCCCAGCCAAGTGTAGCCTCCTGGACATCTCAAATGCGCAGGTGAAAGCTGCTCTCTCTAAAGCTAAAAACACAGCATCAATGGGTACGGATGTTGTTCCCGCCTGTGTGCTACCCGAGCTAAATGAGGAATTAAACTGCACATAAGGCAGCTGTTTAATCTCAGCCTTACCACAGGATACGTGCCCAAGGAGTGGCGTACGGCAACTGTGGTCCCACTCCACAAAGGCGGTGCCTCTACGGACCCTGGTAATTACCGCCCCATAAGCTTAACAAGTCTAGTCTGCAAAGCTATGGAGAGGATCATAATGGAGCTCATAAAAAGATATAGGGGACTTGCAGACATTGGACCCGACCCAGTTTGGCTTTGTCAAGGGAAGATCATGCCTTTTGAACTTGGTTGACTTCTTGAAACAGTCACCAAGGCCATTGATGAGGAAAGGCAGTCCATACAGCCTACCTTGACCTTGCAAAGGCTTTGACACAATACCCACTGGGTATTGTAGAAAAACTTACCAGCTTAAATGAAAACCCATATGTCACAAGATGGGTTGCAAACTGGCTTAAGGACAGAACCCACAGGGTTAGAGTTGCTGGCGCTGTGTCAGACTCCAAGCCGGTCACAAGTGGTGTCCCACAGGGCTCGGTCCTTGGCCCCTATTGTTTGGCATCTACTTCTCAGAAGTACAGGCCAACATGGGAGGACTTTGGCTGACAAAGTTTGCAGACGACTGCAAACTGGGCCAAAGTGGAAAGTGCATCGGACACGGATATCCTTCAGAAAGGACTCACGGAAACAGATAGCTGGTGCCAGAGCCATGGCCTGAAGTTAAACGCCAAAAAATGTATAGTCATACCCTTCGGGAAAAACAAGGTAACCCCAAGCTACCATATAGGTGGCAATCCACTAAGCACAGAAGAGGTTATCAGGGACCTGGGGACCCAGGTTGACAGTGGCCTTTCTTTTGACACTCACATTGCTAAAGTGGTTAGAAAGACCTTCTACATTGCCCACCTGATCATGAAGGATTCACATCCAGATCTAGTGAGGTCATTGTTCCCTGTACTCTTCACTTATCAGACCAATGATCGAGTACAATGCCCCATTCGGATGTATCTCACCCGACATCTACAGCAATTGAGAGACCCCAAAAGTTCCTCACCAAAAGGATAAAGGGACTCCAAAATCTGTCATATGCTGCCAGATTGAAGAAACTCCAGCTCTATTCAGTCGCATACCGTCTGCTCAGAGGTGACATGTGCCTGACATACAAGGCCATGTCCAACCCGGAATTAATGGACATGCTCCACCTCAAAAATCCAAATCCACCAAAACCACTAGAGCAAGCGACTTAAACCTTAGCACGGATATAAATAGGACATGCTGGAGGGATAGATTTATCACTCAGAGACTCCCTATGCTGTGGAATAAAATCCCGGTCCATGTGAGGCCGAGCACCTCGCTGACTCTGTTCAAGAGAAATCTAGACCTGTGGATGGGAGATCGTAGGTTTACCCCAGGAATCATCTCTGTGTCACTGCTGGACAGAGGCACAACAAACTAATGGGCACAGTATTTTTTCATATAAGGGGTGGCGTAAGCCACAATAATTTGGGCTAGGCTTATAAATGCCTTAGGGCAGATAGCCTAGTATAAACCTATGAACCTATGAACCTATGTCTGATATATTGTGCGGGTTGTGTGATGTATGATGAGTGATGTTTGATGTCTGATGCACTGTGTGTGTTGTGTGATGTATGATGAGTGAAGTTTGATATGTGATGGGTGATGTTTGATGTACTGTGTGTGATGTGTAATGTATAATCAGTGATGTTTGATGTTTTGTCTGTGTTGTGTTATGTATGATGAGTGATTTGATGTCTGATGTGTGTGTTGTGTGCTGCATGATGAGTAAAGTTTGATGTGTGATGTGTGATGAGTGATGTTTGATGTATTGTGTGTGATGTGTAATGTATAATCAGTGATGTTTGATGTTTTGTCTGTGTTGTGTTATGTATGATGAGTGAAGTTTGATGTCTGATGTGTGTGTTGTGTGATGTAAGATGAGTGATGCTTGATGTCTGATATACTGTGTGTGATGTGCGATGTATGATGAATGATGTTTGATGTATTGTGTGTTTGTTATGTGATGGAACTCAGCTATATATAGAATACTTGATGAATAGGATGCAGCCTGATAGTCAGATTAAGTGAATAAAATTCTTTATAGACATTAGATTGGAGAACTCATAGAGATAGAGACTGAAAGGTAGAATAAGTTCGAGCATGGATCGTGGAGGCTAAAACATTTAAAATTAAAAAAAAAGCTTGGAATGACTGTAATGAGATCTGGAAAGGGATATGATAACTGCCATGGGCTAGTTGCAGCACTTTGAAAGATGAGATTTGATGTCCTTCTGCAACCATTTCATGTTGCATTATATGTAGCCCAGTTTTGTACATAGTTAGGGTCCCAAAAGAAACTCAAGTGAAGCAAAATGCCAAAAACTGGTTTGCTTTTATCTATCTATCTATCTATCTATCTATCTATCTATCTATCTATCTATCTATCTATCTATCGATCTATCTATCGATCTATCTATCGATCTATCTATCTATCTATCTATCTATCTATCTATCTATCTATCTATCTATCTAATCTATCTTTCTTTCTTTTCATTTATTTAATATCTGTTCCCTGGGTAAATTAGCTGTAACACAGAACCTATCCAGCCATAACTCAGTCCCCAAGGGCAAGGGGAGATAATATGTATGTATTAATCATTTTACAGCTAAGCTGTTTTTGGAAGGTGAAAGAAAAACAGAGTACCTGGAATAAACATGCAGAGACACAGGGAGAATGCAAAAACTCCACAGACAGTGAGCAGATGTCAGGCCTGAGCACCACACCTTGCTACAGTGAGGCAAACAACCTACCTCTGATCCACCACTTTGCCTAAAGATGATAATAATGATAAAGGATAGACAACAACAAATGGGGCAATAGCCTGACAAAATAATGGGACGATAGCCTGACAAAATAATGGGACAATAGCCTGACAAAATAATAGGACAATAGCCTGACAAAATAATGGGACAATAGCCTGACAAAATAATGGGACAACAGCCTGACAAAATAATGGGACAATAGCCTGACAAAATAATGGGACAACAGCCTGACAAAATAATGGGACAATAGCCTGACAAAATAATGGGACAACAGCCTGACAAAATAATGGGACAATAGCCTGACAAAATAATGGGACAATAGCCTGACAAAATAATGGGACAACAGCCTGACAAAATAATGGGACAATAGCCTGACAAAAGGATAGAGACGTATATTGTTATTTGGTAACTATTGAAACAAAATATAGATTTGACTCAGAAAAGACTGGGCTTTAAATAGCTAATGTACCAATGTCTTTTCAGTTACAAGTTTTTCAGGTTATAGGGAAAATAAGCAAACCCCAACCAAAATTCATTAACAAAGAACTATTTTGTCATTTTCTTTTTGACTTAACTCCATAGCTCATTTCAGTCTTCATACCCTTCCTATAATGTAGTAAATAAACCAAGTATGAAGACCACCACGATAATGCAGCAAACACTTCTCTTTATTTAGAACAAGAACATAAAAAACGATGAGCGCTTTCACGTACAAACTGTACGCTTCTTCAGATCTTCCTATAACATCTAATTTGTTCCCTTTTCTGAATAAAAAGATATTACTGGATCCTTCTCAAATGCTGGTCTTCCAGGTAATGTAAAGAAGTCTTTTTTTTGCAGTCACCTATGATGTCACCACATCTCTGAAGTTGAAAATAAGAGAGGAGGATATCATGCTTTTGCTGGAGGAGTTTTGTTTAATATTGATGGAATCACAACTTGTATGTTGAGAACAGTCTTGTTCCCAGGACTGGGCATACAATCATGATGATAACGTATGCATCACACTATTCCCCTCTACTTTGGCTGGCATGTGCTTGCTCCTTATCTTGTATGTTACAAATCACAGCATTCACAGCTTTAAGAATCTTTAGCTCATGCTATAGGACTGCGGGACTGCAGCCCTCCTACCCAGTCCCCCGTAGAACATATAAAAATAAATGCATGTGCTTAGTTCCTGGCTGCTGTGTTAGGCAGACCAGAACTCCAAGCATGCATGTTCAGGCATTCCTGAGCTCCAGACTGCTCAGTTAGGCAGTCCGGATAGAGAATGGAGTAAACTCCACCCTTCCAACCCAGAAATCTGTGCGGTGATGACCACACAAACCAGAAGGTTGCTAGACTGCATGGACCAATAGCAGGAGGCTCCAGCCTCCTCACATCTTGCGGGAGACTGAGTCCAGTGTGTGCAGTGTGTGTGTTTAATGCCCCAGTTGCTTCATGGTGGTGAGGAGAGAATAAGGCTTGAACCCTGTACCTTGGGCCCAAGTGACAAGAGCCTGAATTCCTTACCCACCACCATTTCTAAAACATTTGCAGATTTTTGCCTCATATTTTTCTGTTCCTCATAAAATCTGTGGTTTCTGTATTTTTGTTGCTTAAAACAGACAGTGGTGCAGTGATAGCAGTGTTGTCTGACAGCTAATGGTTGTCTGGTTTGATTCTTGGCTGGGGTGCCTTCTGTGTGGAGTCTGCATGTCCTCCCTGTGTTTGTGTGGGTTTGCTCTGGTGTCCTCAGTAGATATATGTCCCTATTTTCTGGACTGTATTCCCCCATTATTGGCTTCGTCCAGGTTTTTTGTGCCAAGGTTGAGAGCTATGGTGATAACTGAACTCACTGAATATGTTTGGGGGCTGTATTCCCTCATTATTGGCTTTGTTCAGGTGTTTTGTGCTAAGATGTTGACAGCTATGGTGAGAACTGAATTCACTAAATGGTAGCCATTTAAGTTTCAGTCTTCCTTTCTTTCATAAAAATAGATGATTAGGCATAGGGGTATGTTTCTCTGGCTGTTTTGCACAGGGACCTGGGTTCAAAACTTGGCAGTGAAATGTATAGTGTTAACACAGCATTTTGTTCTAGCAACTTTCCAACATTATACAAGCAATGTTTAAAATGTGTCTCTGTTTTTTGGGCTTTTGCCCCTCCCCCCCAAAATAAATTTTGGCTTTGTCCAGATTTCTTGTGCTGCAAAGTTCAGAGATACCGCTGAGTGTCGAGTAGATTTTACAAGGAGCTGAGAGCTGCAGGGGAGCAAAGGTTTAGTGCTGCTTATGCCGACTCTGCTTACATTGTAAATAGCACAACAGGTAGTGTACTTGCTTTTGATGCAGAAGACTGTGGGTTCTACTCCTACAGTAGGTAGATCCATTGCTGATACTATACTCTGTTTTAAAGGGGATGGATACTGCAGTCCTCTTTGGCGAAAATAACTAGTAAATATGAACCTGTTATCAGTTTGCCATCCATTCCTTATTGCAATATTACTAGCATTATCATTTTTAATGCAACATAAGCAATTTATTCCTCAAGGGCAACAGGCACTTTATTTGTAGATGAAACAATGACATATAAAGTTGTTTGCTAGCAGTAGCCTCTTCATTAGTTAACAGATTTCTTTAATGTGGAATTATTTAGATAGCTTTTACTTCTTCAGAGATCATACATATTTACTGATACTGGTGGATTGTTGAAGTCTGAGTAGACTTTTATGATGGAAATGTTCTGAATTGGGAAGTTCAACTGTACTGTATTGTACAAGGAATATAATTTAATACAGTCAGGAAGGTGTATCAAAGAGCATGTGTATGTTTTATGTTCAAGGGGCCTATGATTTGAAAACAGCCCAAAATTAATCTTTATCTCCCACTGGTAAAATGTATTTTCTTTGAATGTGGGTTTCAATGCTGTTTCAATGAATGTGAGTTTCAAGGGCAGAGAAGTTTTAATGCTAAGCCTATTTTCATTGTGAGACTGCATTGCTTTGTTTAGCAGATATCTATTAGGGTTTATGCTGTAAAATATAAAATAAAACTTTCAAATGAAATCCATATCATCGCAGAAGTAAAGCAGTATGCACATTACAGTGTTTATGGGAAATGGGGTGAAATAACTAAGGAATGGGACATTGGAATGGCTGCAAGGGGGATGCTCCATTCGACCATGATTTTGTGAGGGGAGGGAGGGCAGAAAACTCAGACAGCCCCGGCTGAACTATACCTCTCAACTGTCCAGACTTTTGCAGAAATAATAGATTTTTGCTTCTTATTTTTGGTTTGTTCCTCATAAAATTTGTGGTTTTCTGCCAAATCATTTTGGAATGAAGTCACTAAATAATGACAGACATTGAGTTTCAGACATCATAACCTTCAGAAAAATGCATGCTAAAGCAAGACCTGTTATTCTGTCAACTGTCTTTTTAGTACTGTTTGTATGTTCCCCCAGTATATTTGGCCATATCCAGATTTCCTGCATTAAGAGGTTGAGAGGTACATGCAAATAAATCGCTTTATAGAATTAGGAATATCCAAACCTCTTAACTGTCTCCAATGTTGGCTCAAAATGTTGCTCTCCCCTTAATAATCCCACTGAAAAATGGCAATTTTGAAAGAAAAAGTGGAGGGTTTACAATTATAAATAACTGTAATGATCAGAGTTATAGATTACTTTTATTTCAGAAGTGCATTTAGATGCTCTTATTTTGTCAGCTGCTCAAGTTAACAGTACTAATTTTAAAAAGGTGTCTTTTCTTTGACAGGTTCCCAGCTGTATTGTGTGGCAATTTTATATTTTTGCATAACATATTTGGTCTGTTTTTCATAAAATTGCGGTTTTCAGGAAAATTAGTAGCAAATCATTAAATATTGAAGTTAGAAAATAATGGCAGACATTTGAGTTTCAGATTTCATACCTTTCAGAAAATTCGTACTAATGCAAGACCTACTACTGTTCTATTATCTTTCTAAGTTTATAAGAGCAATATTTAAAAACTGTCTTTATTTTTGAGTCTGTGTCCTACATCTATGTATGGCTTTGTCCAGATTTCTTGCTCTGAGGTTGAGAGGTATGAGTGTCAGAGTCACCACCGTCAGTCACAGACATTTCAAACTGTGACCTACTTGTTGCACCCCACTCCCCATTGTAGTGGTTCCGGATGTGTCCAAGCAAGGCAAGGAGCAGTTATGCAGTGTAAGTGTGCAGAGTATTCCCCCATCCAAGGTAGACCACAAGTACGACAGTGGCTTTTCATCTGTCCTTGATTTTGCAGAATGTTCTTGTTTTCTGTCATATTTTTATACTGTTGATTTATGCTTCTTATTATTCAGAAAATGCATGCTGTTGCAGTGCCCTGTTGCTCTGTATTAAAGTAGCAATGCTTTAATGACTATCAGGTAAGCTTGTCAGAGATTGTAAGATGCAAGTAAGCTTTAATAAGTATACTGTTAAAGAATTACCAACAGTGAAAGCCTTTTCATTGTTGCCATGCAGAGAATATTTACATAACTAGATAACGTATAAGCCTTTGGTATTGAAATGCATATGACAGTATTTGTAATAAAGAACAGGATTACAGTATTTTCAGAAGCTCATTACATTTGCTGGAGACTTGCAGTCATCTTTGCAGGCTTTACCCGTAAACTAAACAGAATGCCAATCTATCATGTGTGGTCCATAGCCTGTGCAGTAATCCTTTAAGCAATTTATCTTAAGCTTGTTTCTTGTTCGCTGTTCATTTTTTACTTTGATCATGTTTTCCCCATGAAACAAGTAGATAGTTGTTGTCAGGCAGCAGGTCTTTTTTGGATAAGAAATATTTTTACAAGTGGGGGTATCACAGAGATTGCTACTTTCAGCATGTTACTTGGTACTTTAATAAAGCTGAATATAAATTATAATTAGAACTGCAGTACAAGGAGAAGTGGTTTGAGCTGAGTGCTGCTTGTTTTTTTTATACTTGATTTTGACTAGCATTCCAGTAATGTATTTAAAAAACAATTTATTCTTTCATGCCTCTCAACCTTTTTGTTTCCATCTAGATATTAAGTAAGTTGTCATGTAGCCAATGCATTGAAACATTTTTTTCTTCTGCACTTCATTTTGTCTTGATTGGACTCTCGTAATGATGGTTTGGCACCCAGGGCAGTGTATTTAATTAAAGTTCCAGTTGTTGTGGTTTTGAGCATAGCTCCACCCTTTTCTAGTTGGTCGCACCCCTTCCCAATGACCCCATCCATTCAGCTGTCTCTTGCAGCCCCCTTTAATTTGAAGTCACCAGCCGGCACTGGCCCTCACTGCAGTAGAAACTCATCCTGTCCCTGATCTCATCTCCCCCCCTCATCTGCCAGTCTTACAGCTCCACAGTAACTAATTAGTCTCAGGTCATGGGCAGCACAGCTGGGTATCCCAGTATTGTGGTGGTAGATATGTGTACACT